>NC_043706.1:81477925-81614657 GCF_006229205.1 Suricata suricatta
CCTGGGTATATGTCTTTAAATCATTGATTTTCATGTATGACTATCTGTAAAGATATCACAGGTGATGGATAGTAAGTATCTTATCCATCTTTTCTTGCCTAGATCCAAGCACAGGATCTGACACAGATAACAGGCGTATGTATGTATTGTGTTGAACGTAATATGAAAAGAGAGAGGAGTTGCTGACTTTGTGCTGTGAGAGAGCTGCCTTGTGTACAGGCTCATCTGCTCTCCTGCTTAGGAATTGTTAAATGAACTTGCGAATATAACTGGGGTCTACAGATTCTTAACTGGGTCATATTCAAATTGTCCATAAGATTGCTTGCTCACAGGGTTGTCCTGAGGGTAAACTGTGACCAGAATAACAACTGGCATTCTTCATTGAGTAACTTTGCTGAACACTTACTATGTAACAAGTGTGGCCCTCAGTGTGATATGCCAAATTCTCCTCTAAATATTTTAGATAAATGATCTGATTTAATCCTCAACAACTCTATAAATTATGGGTTATTAGTTCTAAACTTTACAGATTAAGAAAATCAGACAAATGGAGACTAAATAATTTGCTGAAGATCACACAGAAAGTGGATTCAGAACCCGGGCAATTAGATTCCTTTTGAGCTACTAACAGGCCTGCATATAATAATAATCAATAAAAGATTTAGATTAAAAAAACAAAACAATTGCTATTCATGAGGCTCTCTTTTTTTGAGGAAAAATTGCAAAGCTTCTTTGGTCCAATAATTGCTAATGAATGTGTCATTCTTATGAATGTATGAATATACTTAAGCCTTCAAAGACTCTCACTTCGGCAAGCTGTTGAACGCTAAATGGATGTGAACAGCTACAGGAAAGTAGTCTCTGCATAATAGGAGTGACTTATTTCTATTAAAGAAAACCACATGTGACTTGTGTAAGATGTAGCACTTTTGCCATATGATTTACAACATATCTATTTCTTTAACTCTTCCTTCATGTTTCTGACATAAATTACCCTTGCCTTTTAGGTGAGATTTCACATTCAAAATATGAAATAAGAAGTGTTATTTCCATCTAATTCTTAAAAATTTGGCTTCTATCTGGACAGGCACCTGATTTGGAGAAAAGTAGAGGCTCTAGCCAGCTGGAAAGAATGAGAGAGTTAAAGAGTCAAGGTTTCTAAGAATATAGGTCTCTCCCCATTTAAACAGTTCCAAACCACACTCACTTATAATCATAGTCCAAAAAAGTCTTGACTCTCTCTCTGTAGAACCTTTTAAATCATCTATGGCAGCCAAGGGCCACAGCCCCAGGCAGCCACATGGCCAGAATCTCTGTTCTCATGTCTGTGGCCATAAGAAAAGTCTGTAAACCAATTTCCAGACTGTGTTAAAAGTAGTTTAACTGTCAGAATAAAAAAAAAGGGTGCCTTTGATGTTCAATATTTGAAATTAAACATTTGGTTTATATATGTGTCCATTTAAGGATTATTAAACTATAACTAGTCTCTTATACTTGAGTCTCACATTGTTATAGCTAACTAACAATTATATTACTTTTTAGCTGACTCCAGTATGAAGCTTAAAGTGCCAGTTATAATTAAAAAGAAATTTTAAAATAAAGTCACCACAGATTATTCATAAAACTGAAGGCGTTTACTTTGTGGAATTCCTACAGGTAAGCTAAGCTAAGCAGATTTTCTAAACACTGCTCTCTGATTATTTTTCCCCCCAAATACTAACAGCTTTTTTTAAAAAGTGTTTTCCATTATTTTCTGATGTATAGCTGTTATAACATATAAGGCAGAGCAGTAGATTGAATTACTCCATTCTACGAAAGTATATATTTATTTTCTACAGTATAGGAATTTATTTACTGCCATGATTACTTCTTCCATTAAATCTAGTCATGGCACAAACACCAACACCTAGAAATTAATTTTTTAGTATTTGAATAAAACTGAGACCGATTAACTTGGTCTATTCCAGCACACCAGATGAGTTCATGAAAACAAGCCTGTTTGCTGTATTGCTGTATTGTTGTATTGCAAACCAACTCCTGGAGAACACTCCTAAGTCTCGAAGGAGAAGTTTCTATTTCCATGGGACTGTTTCTACAGAATACTATTAGGTGGCAACAATAAGGATGTTTTGGGGTTCTTTATTTTCCATCTCTATCAGTTCCCCCTGGGTCACCCTATATAAATACAAAATTGAAGTACAATGTGCTTGCTATTTAAAATATCTTCAAAACAAGTCCCCTACAATCCTCTTCCAATTAGACTGACCCTCTTATGCTCCTCTTAAATGGAAATTCTGAAGCTACTATTGGTGGTTATTCCTTCTGTTTTGAAACAGTTTAATCAAAATAAATTTCTAGTGAAGCAATTATCCTGTTCTCATACTCTAAGAGTTTGCCAATAGAATCTTGTTTATGCTGGCTAAGTAAAAACAGTTGCTTGCTTTCTTTTCCCTCTATGAGGTTAGGTCAAAGGTCTCTAACTTAGCGCTAGAGTGATAAACTTTGAATGTAAGATAATTGTTTTAAGAGTTATCTTGACAGCACAATTTCTAAATTGATCAAAGTATTCAATACTGATAGGTTTTGATTACCAATTAAACTTCTTATCAAAGCCCAAATATATTAAATTTTTAAAAACAAATTCCATAAAAATTATATAACAATGTTTATTTAAAATAACTTTGATGGGGCGCCTGGTGGCTAAGTCGGTTGGGCATCTGACTCTGGCTCAGATCATGATCTCACAGTTTGTGGGTTCGAGCCCTGTGTTGGACCCTGTGCTGACAGCTCAGAGCCTGGAGCCTGCTTCGGATTCTGTGTCTCCCTCTCTCTCTGCCCCTCCCCCACTCATGCTCTTTTTCTCTGTCTCAATAATAAAAAATAAACACAAAAAATTAAAAATAAATAAATAAAACAACCTTGATGATATTCACATCTACATTTTTGTAATTAATGAATTTGAAAGGGAAAAATGAAAAAGAATAATAGTTAGTTAGTTAGAAGATACAATGTAGTTACATATTTCATCCAGAGAATGATTCGCATATTATAGGAAAATGATATTCATTTTGGCTTATAGACTTTTTCCTTTATAATTTGATTGGACCAAATTTTTTCTCATAGAATATACAAAGAAAGTATATTTGTCAATACATTTGAAGAATTCACAAATATTAGGGCTTATTATCTTATGGGGAGATACATATTGCTAAGTGCTCTTATCTATATTATTTATTAGCCTGCAAATGTAGAAAGATATCCAAGCAAGAATCCTTCTTTTAAAATTATTTAGGAAGTAATTTCATGGGACACCTAGGTGGCTCAGTCAGTTAAGCTTCTGACTTCGGCTCAGGTCATGATATCACGATTCATGGGTTTGAGTCCCGCTTTGGGCTCTGTGATGACAGCTCAGAGCCTGGAGCCTGCTTTAGATTCTGTGTCTCCTTCTCTCTCTCTACCCCTCCCCCACTCTCACTCTGTCTCTCTCTCTCTTAAAAATAAATAAACATTAAAGGTAGTTATTATGTTTAAAAAAGTAATTTCATGAATTTACAAAGTATTTTTCTTTCCAATGATTAATATGTCATAGAGGCAATTATAAAAGATGATTTGTAAGCTACAATAGGTTGCTTGAAAAATAATTTTAATTTCTGCTTTAATTCCTAATTTATAATTAAGTAGTGGGAATTAAGATAACTTTGATAAAACTATTCATGTAAAATGTATATAGTATTTCTTAATATTTAGCTTCAACTTTATATTGGACTGCGTATAACATGAATAAAGGTGAGTGAAAATACTGGAAGACAGCTGGAAGGGTTACTGGTGTTTGATCTGTGTGCTTATCCAGATAACCAGCACACAGAGCAAGAGATAGAACTAGATTCATATCCTAGAAACCTCTACTATGTGTCTTTCTACTTAAAATCCACAAAAAGGTGAGTAATTTTCTTACTTCCACAGATTTATTCACCTGGTTTAGAACTTTATATGGTAGAATCATGCAGAATGTAACTTTGCATGTCCAATGCCTATAAGTCAAATGTTTTGATTGTGAGAGAGATCTGTGTCAATACAGGTTACAGTATCATTTTTATTTCCATTATTATGTTGTCTGCTGTTGTATAAATGTATCAAAATGTGCTTATTTATATACTATTAATGAACCCTAAGATGTTTCCAAAATGGGACATTTTGGAAAAATAGTGCTATGATCATATGATCGTTTTTAATTCTGTCATCTGGTGAGTATATATATATATTTATATAATTTATATATATATAATTGGGTAAATATATTTACATATGTAGAAAGTATACATGGTATTCATAGAATTGCTAAGTTATATGGCATCTGATGTACAACATTGGTACTTTCCAAGTGTTTTCTGCCAATATGTACCTAACCAGCAGTGCTTAAGAGTTCCCATTGAACCATACATTTGGTAATTCCTCATATGGTCAATGATTTGTTTGGTTTTGGTTTTGGTTTAATGTTCTGGATGGATCTGAAATGCCATCTTATTGCAGTTTTAATTTGAATTTCATAATCATGTAAAATATGTTAACATACTTTATACATTTTTAATGTGAAGTTTTGATAATTGCCTATTTTATTAAGTTATTTACTTTTTTCTAATTAATTTGCAAGTGATCTTTAATCTGAATAGGTCTCTTATATCAAATATATTGAACATATCCCATTTTTTGGCTAGAGACTTCTTTCATTAATGCTTTATGATTTTTTAAAATAATAATTAAGCAGTCTAAACTATCATTTTTTAATTATATGATTACTGTTTTTGTGTCTGTTTCTAATATCAGTGTCATCTCCATGGTCATGAAGGTTTTCATTTTCTTTTTTATGCTACTTGAAATAAGTTTAATTACTTGTGAAAACTCATTATGACATATTGTGTTGTGTGGAAACCAAGGTCTTTTACTTTTTCTCATGAGATATAACGTATTTGGAACATTTATTTATTTTATTAAGATATAATTCACATATCATAAAATTCACCCTTGTGAAATGTACAATTCAATGGTTTTTAGTGTATTTGCAAAGTAGTAGAATCATCACCACCACATTCAATCACTTTTAAAAGAAGCTCTCTATCTACCAAAAGTCTTTCTCCTTTTTCACTTTTCTTGAGCACCAGGCAGTAACTAATCAACTTTCTGTCTCTATGAATTTCTTTATTCTGGACATTTCATGTAAGTGGCACCATAGAAAATGCAACCTTTTCTAATTAGTTTCTTTTCTTTAACACAATTTTTTCAGAGTGTGATCATTTGTAGCATGTATCAGTGCTTCATTCCTTTTTATGCCTGAATAATTATCTACTGTATGGGTAAATCATGGATATTCATTTATCAGTTGAAGGAGATGTGGTTGTTTCTACTTTTTAGCTATTATTAATAATGCATTTATGAAGTTTGTGTGTTGTGTAAACATGATTTTTTGTTCTTTTGGGTGCATACTTAGAAGTGAAATAGATGGGTCATGTGGTGACTCTATTTACATATTTGAAGAAATATTTTGAGGACTGTTTTTCAAAGTGGCTGCCTATTTTACATTCCCTCCAGCAATGTGATTATTATACTTTAGTAGTATTCTAACAAAAAAATTTTATGGTCTATCTCTTAGATTAGAGCAATCTTGGTGGGTATGAAGTAATTTCTAGTCATTTTGATTTTCATTTCACTAATGACTATTGATATTGAACATCTTTTACAGTGCTTACTGGCCATTTTTATAGGGTTTTTAGAGAAATATATTTAGTTTAGACCATTCTTAAAATGTTCTTTTTATTGTTGAGTTGTAAGAGTTCTTTATATAGTGTGGACACTAGTCCCTTATAATTTTCAAAATTTTTCTTGATGCTGTGTGTTGTCTTTTTCAAATTATTGATAGTGACTTTAAAAACACAATGGTTTTTAATTTTTACAAAGTTGGTTTTAGCTATTATTTTTCCTTTGTTGCTTTGCTTAGATATTTGGAGAAATATCTAAGAAACCATTGACTAGTTCAAAAATCACAATGATTTACATTTATGCTTTCTTCCGTGAATTTTATAGTTTTAGCTATTACATTTAAGGCTGATTCATTCTGTGTTAATTTTGTATGTGTACAAGGAAGGAGTCCAAGTCATTCATGTACTTGTGGATATCCAGTTGTCCAGTCATCATTTTTTGAAAAGTGTATTTCTCCATTGATTTGTCTTTGCAACTTTGCTGAAAATTAACTGACTATAATTTAAGCGTTTAATTCTGGATTCTCAATTCTATTCTGTTGATATATATGTCTATATTTATGTCATTGCCACACTATTCTGATTACTGCAGCTCTGTACCAAGTATTGAACTCAAGAAGTCTGTGTCCTCCAGTATCTCCCAAATTTATTTAGTGTTGTAACTTCGCTTAACAGTGTTTTATAGTTTTGTTTGTAGAAGTTTTGTGCTCTTTTGTAAGTTTATTCCTAGACATTTTAACCTTTTTGGTGATATTAGAAATTGTTAATTTTAGAATTGTTTATTAAAGTGCTGAAATTGATTTTTCTGTTTATCTTGTGTCCTACCAATGTTTTTAACTTGTTTCTTAGATCTAATAATATATTTTTGTTTATTCCCCAAGTTTTTCTAAATAGAAGATTAGACAATATTTGAATGGCAATAGTTTTATTTCTTTCTTTCCAATCTGGATGCTTTTTCTTTATTTCTTTCTTGTCCAGTTGCCCTGGCCATAATGTCTGGCCAATAAAATGGCATATGTGGACATCCTTCTCTTGTTCTTGCTCTTAGGATGAAGTCTTTCTGTCTTTTCCCATTAAGTCTAATACTAGCCTTAGGTTGCTGTTGTTGCTACTGTTGTTGTTGTTGCTGTTGTTGTTGTTGTTGTTGTTTTAAGTATATGTTTCTTTATCTGTTTGAGGAGGTTCTCATTTATTGTGTTAATTTTGTCAAATGCTTTTTACTACATTTACTGAAATGATCATGACTTTGGTCACTTATTCTATCTATGTAGGGTATTACATTAATTTATTTTGATATATTGAATCCTTTGTCCTTTTGTACCAAATCTTACTAGGTCATGTTGCTGGATGCAATCAGTTAGTATTTTGTTAAGAAATTTGTGTTTATATTCATAGGGGATATTGCTCTGAATTTTGCACTCATTACCATTCTAAATACGGCTTTAATTTGAGGATAATACAGGTCTAATAGAATGAGTTTAGAAGTATTCCCTCCTCTTCTCCTTTTATGAAAGTCTGTGAAGGATTAGTGTTAAATTTTTAAATGTTTCTGATAATTCACCAAGGAAGACTTGTGGGCGGGGCTTCTATTTTGGAGATTTTTTTAAATTAATAATTCAACTCCTTGTTATGGATCTACTCAGGTTTCCATTTTGTCTTGAGTCATTTTCAATACTAAGTAGATGTCTTTCTAGGCATGCATCTAGGATATCTAACTTATTGTCACATATACTTCTTCATAGCTTTTTCTAATAATTATTTTTGTTATTCTCTAAGATCAGGAGTAGATATCTTCTCTCATTACTTATTCTGCAATTTGGCCCTCTCTGTGTTTTTTTGTGCAGTCTAACTGTAATTTTTAAAAAATTTATCAAACTATACAAGCAATGATGTCCTTGATTTCTCTATTTTATGTATCCATTTTAATATTTCTTATTTCTATTTTTCTGCTCACTTTGAGTTTTGACTACTCTTCTATTTTAGTTTGTGTATAGATTGGAGATAGTTATCATTTTTAATGTATGCATTACAGGTATAAACATCCCTTCAAATACTGTCTTAGCTACATTCCAAAAGCTTAGATGTGGTTCTATTTCTTTTCATTCCATTTAATTCTCCTTTCCCATCGTTTATTGCTGTAACTGTTTAGTGTAGGTGTTGCTTGTTTGCTTAGTAACTAATTCCATACAGTTTTTCTTCATTGTCATTTATGCTCACTAACGTCTCTGCTTGGCTAGTTTAGTAGCCAGCTATGAAATGGATGGAGATTTTCTAAAATGCCTTGGACCAAGAAGTCGTCCAGCTTTTGCTAAGGTGTTCTCTGTGTGTTCTGAGGCCTGCCTTTATTGTGTAGGCCAGTTGTTTATAACACTACTATGCTTCACTCTCTGCTTATACAGAACCTCAAGTTAAGCAACATTTGAGAGCTGGGGGCTTTACCAGGTCTTTTCTTTGCATGGACAAACTTTTCTGTGCATGTGTGTGGTCTTATAAATGTTCAGGAACATGCAAGAGCTATTTTAATTAATTAATTAATTAATTTTAATTCCAGTATAACACACACATTAAAAAAAAGCTCAGTGTCACTAATCATCAGAGAAATGCAAATTAAAGCCACAATTAGATACCACCTCACACTTTTCAGAATGACTAAAATCAGAGCTCTTCGAAATTCCCTATGAACATCTAATCGCCAACTTTTCTTCTTTTTCAACCTCTTATTTTCCACAAATGTTATCACAGTATTAGGCAACTGAAATTTTAAGCAATTGCTGCTGATAATTTTAACAAACAGCCAGATAAGGCTGCACTGGGTGAGCTCGGAGTTATTCAAATAAATTTAATTTCTGCAACTGGGAGAGTTCCAGGAAACCACAAGATTGGTAAAATCATGGTCGTTATGTAGCTGGAGAGATAGGTGAGGGATCAAGGGTAAATTAAAACACCCACAAAGCCCTCTGTTTTTAACTGAGATCATTTATTTAAAAAAATTCCTGTGGTTGTAAAAACCTTTGTTTCATATCCAGAGATCTCTTTTCATTTACATTATTTTCAACAAAAATCTTTTTAAATTATTTTCCTGTTGCTATGTAAGTACTGTATATTATTTTTCTCTCTATGTTTTCATTTTTTCTCTTTGTATTTAGATTTTGGTATTTTAAAATGATATTATTTTGTTTGTATTTTCTTAACATTATTTTGCTTGGTTTTCTCTAAGATTCTAGGTTCTATGGTAGATGCCAGTCAGTAACTTTAGGAATGCTTTGGCCATTATCTTTTCAATATTTATTCTGCTCCTTCTCACTCTTTATTTGTGATGCCAATCATAGATATGATAGTTTAATATTGCCCCAAAGCTCTTGGATGTTATGTGTTTTTAAATTGTTTTTTTCTTTTTTTACCTTTCACTTTGGATAAGTTCTATTGCTATAACTTCAAATTGTCCTGGTACTTTTGGGGAAAATTCTGATGTGCACAGGGTATAATTATAAAATAGATGAAGTTATAACTAAAACAATGGGCACGCTTGTTTTATGCTGGTGGAAAGAGAACAATGTCTCACCACATGAGTAAAGAACACTTCAGACACTGAGTGGCAAAGGAGACAGCGGAATGCTAAGTATTTTTGTCTTTTAAAATCACCCCTAGAACCTTCCTCATGCAAGAAACCCTTCTCCATGTAACTCTCCTAAATTATTGTAGGTACTTTTAATCTACCTGACTGCTAGATGTTCTAGATTTTGACAGATAGCTCCAACTAAGATTTTCTTGCTATTCTCTTAATATTGAACCATAAGTATATTGGGGCAGAGAAGAGAGCCTCAGCAACTCCACCTCCAGCACAAAACACCTGTCAATATCTTTGAACATTGCCTTACCATGTTTCAAAGCCATCGTTCGGTCATTCTATGGGGAGACAGATATGATCCTGCTGGTGATTTAGACACTCCCTATGAAACAAGAAGTAGATCAATTATTCAAATTGGATTTAGAAGCCAAAAGTTTATTTGTTTTCTGGGGGGAGACTATATTGGAGGCATTCTCAATCTCTGCCCCCTGCCAACAGATGTGAGTTTCACTTGCAAGGCTCCAAAATTTTAAAAAATAATTTATTTCTAGGAAAAGTGTATCTGTCTCTTGTGTTTCTTTTTTGGTACAGTAACTTATAATTTAGGAGTAGATGTAAGCGACTTTTAGGTGTTTTACAAAACAGTAACAGGAATTCATGCAGCCCATGTATGACTATGGATATCTTCAAAATGAAGTGACTTTTGTTTGCTTTGGGATACTTCCCAGAGGAATAACTGATTTATTATTTATGTCCTCCTCGAAGGCAGTTCTCTCTATAATGTGAATCAACAAATTAGAAACCATGTACAAAATTTATTCCTGGCTTTAACTGAAGTGATCAATTATATTGCAATGGCCCTGGAAGGCATTCAGTTCAGCCTGAACTCACTGGTCATGGTTGTTATGGGTGACTGCCTGAGACTTTTTCCTTACGGGCCAAGGCAGAGTCTGTACAATCACTAATATATCTGCTACAACTGGACTAACGCCTCAAGCCAAGTCAAAAGGCCAATGCTGAAACATACGGAGAAGGACACCAACCAGGCCTTCTAAGTTAAAACCCAATTTGTTTGTTCAGCTGTGTCTGGTACCTTGGATGGCGTATTTGTAGTTAACACTTCAGGTTGTCCTCATTAAGCTGCTTAGACTCTTATTGAGAATAGCATTAGTTAAATGTTGTAAGAAACAATTGAATAGATTTTGTTCCAGCCTGTGTAGATCAGATTAATCAGCACGGCCGATGAAGTGACACACTTACTGGGAAAGTTATCAAATTCAAGGCAAGTATAGAAATAAGGGGTGAATATTGTTGGGAAACAATTCTCCTCAGATCTCTCATGTTTCTGCATCTCTTGTGATTGAGTCACTGATGATTCTTTTTGTTCCAGACTATGTTTTCAATAATATTTGTGTAGAGGATCTCCTTTTGGAATAGAATCTCTCTCCAGAGCAAATTGCAGACAGACTTTTAATATCCTGTAGAAAAAAGGTAACGTCTTCCTCCAGAACATTGAGTAAGTGCAATTGCTGAGTATAAGAACAAAGCTAAGGTCCCCTAAACTTATTTTCCTATAACACAACCCACTGCAGGTAGCATATCTTACCAATGTGAAGGTAGAAAATTCTATAGGACAAATTAGTCCATTTATTCAACTAAGGAATATCGAAAAAAAAAACCCCAAGAAGAATAGATAATGCCTTAGAGTAAAAAAGACATAGACTCATCAACCAAGCAAATGCAATGTGTACATCTTGTTGATCTTAATTTAAACAAATCAGTGATTAAAATATATTTTGAAACAATCAGTGACATAGAATATCAACTATATAATTGATAACAATGGGAATTATTACTGTGATAATTGTGGTTACTAAGTTAAGATTTTGTAGAAAATGAAAGTTCTATCTTTTTATTTTAAAAATCCATATTATTTACTCATGAAAGGGTATTTTGGCAATACTTTTAAGTTAAAAAATTAATGAAGTTCCTTGAAAAAAAATTAGGATTTAGTAAAGGAAACAAACAGAGTATATATGTAGATGATAAGTACTGTGAATATAATCAAGCACAATAAGCTTTCGCTGTTATGGCTCACAATCATGTTCAGAATGCAGTGTAGGTCCTGGTCTAATGATCCAATACTTGACCAGTAATTCCCAATGCAAAGTGATTTTGTTCCTCAGAGGACATTGGCAATGTCTGGAGACACTCTTGTTTGCCACACTGGGGAAGTGCTACTGGCATCCAGTGGGTAGAAGCCATGGATGCTGCTAGACATCCTGCAATGTATATTACATCTCAAAAAAAAAAAGGAATTATTGGGTTAAAATGTCAATAGTGCCAACATTAGGAAACCCTGATGATTAAAAGAAAGTGGAGTTACCTATTGGTGTAATCTTCAGATTAATACAAGAGTGAAAAGTAGGAAAAGCCTGGATGTCCAGGAGTTATGAGTCAAATCCTGGATACATTTGCAAATCTCGCAAGCATGCCACTGTCAACCTCAGCTGACACAAGAGAAGTATATGATTCTTCAAGCTGCAGCGGGGACAGGAGGGTTTCAACTTGACATGCACGTAATCCTCAGTGACATGCATAGCAGTGTACAAGTGTGTAGGAAACCACCAGCTTTCCTGGATTCACAGTAGTCTTAGATCTGACAGCTTCTCTCCTGAACAGCAAACTGGTACGCTGGCTGCTTTCATTGCCATACTGCAGGATCATGGCTGAAGTGTGAATGGCAAAGGATTTACTCATTTGTTTTTCCACTTTAATGTACAAAATCATTGGTGGAGCTTTGCTTGTCTCTTCTCTTGAAAGAAGTATATCTTGGATAGGGATACTCTTTAATACTCTTTAATAGTCATACAGAACTGAATTTCAGATTCATTGTTCATTAATACCTTGGCAGCTATTATCCAGAGTAGATTCCAATAAGGAGTGTAGAGATTCTTTTCTCAAAATTTCTTCTCTAGAGGAGACTCATTGCAGGAGAAGTGGCTTTCTCTCTCTTTTTCTCTCTCGGGTTTTACTGTCCTTTTTACCTACCCTCGATTGGGCCATCACCTGTACAGGGAAAGAGAAGTACTAAGAACAATATATATTCTCATTTGCTAAATACTTTTGTCATCAATTAATTCTGTTTTCTGCAGTTTTTGAGATAACTGTGACTCTTCTTTTGTTATTAAGGCAATATTCAATGAGTTTAACTTTATCTAGATCTTCATGAAAGTTCATTGTGTTTTCCACTTGGCTTTCTGGGAACCCAACCACTTGTCCATCTCCATCCAACATTATACCTTGCTTCTCAAATTTCCCCTCCAGTCAGCACCACTCTGTTCCCCAAAACTTCAGCACTGACTGAATCTACATTTCTATAGCAAACAGGTTGTAACTTAGCCTTCCTTAGCTCCTTTAGGTTAAGAGAAAGGCACTCCTTTGACTTGCCTCTTTTGTCCATTCTACTATCAGTCTGAGGAGAAAATTCTTCCTAGTCAGCAAAGTCATTACTGAAATTCCCTGAAAGGGAATTTTCCTTGGCTGTGGATTCAAATGCATGAAAAGTGTCAGAAAGCTCCCTGCTAATCTGTCACATAGTCACATGTATGCCACCAAAAAAATATTAAGAAGCAAGTATGTGGGGAAGGATATAATAGAAACAGACTGACAAATATTTTTTTTAAGTTTATTTATTTGGAGAGATAGAGAGAGCGAGAGAGAGAGAGAGAGAGAGAGAGAGAGCACTAATGTCTTAGCTGTTAACATTTATGGCACTTAGAATAATGCCTTATTATATGTATTACTTAAGTGGTAAAATATAAACATTGTTGCTTACAATAATTATAAAAGAAAGAGTTTTAACCCAAACAGTGTTTAAAGGATTAATTATTAATGCATACTATAGAAAATTATATCTATTAGGTACATAATGCAATCTTCTATAAAGAACCAATTAACATGATTTTTACCCATTGATGTCTTCTTGTATTTTTTACCCTCGAATGATAATGGGAGCCTTTTAGACAATTTGATTTTAATTTAAGATCTCCCAGTATTTTCATTACTTCACATCTAGGATGTATTTTAAAAATTCTCTGTGACTTCCATTCAAGTTCATTTCACTTCTCCTCCAGGTCTGAATAAATATAGACCATTTTTACAATAAAAAAAAATCCCCAGAAAGCAAAGAAGATATTTTCTTCACTAAAATATACATTCAGAATCGTAGCCCTAATGCCTGGCAGATAGATAGCATACTATTAATCAAACAGCTCAATCAACCAATCAATCAATATTTTTAAATGAGTTACTTAACAGAATTCAAATGTTTCCTGACTCTAGGTAGGCACTAATAAAACTGTCTGCTTCATAAAATTCTACTGTGAATTCATAATAGAGAATAGAATTCACAGCAAGAAAATCACATTATCTCTTCCCCCCCCACCCGCCGCCCAGTAAGTTAAAAGTGGTTTTTATATCTGCTTCTGCCAGAGATCTCCATTTCCCACTCACTGCTGAATGCCCTTGCCTCAAATATACTTCACAGAGGGATGATAATTTACCTTTCTCAATAAGAAATAAATGTTCAAGAGATATTAGCTATCTCTGAATATGAGAATGGAAAGTCCTGGAACAGAGATTCCATTTCCCAAGCTAAATGATGTGATAGTTTTACAACTCAAGTGGAGAAGGTACTTCATTTCACATTTTCTCAATTATAGGATAATAAACTGTGAACCAGCGAATGGTTGTTAAGAACTACTAGAGAAAATTAAATAAAAGAGAAAATATAAAAATGAAGTAAATTTTTTTAGAAAAAAAAAGTCTACTTAAGCTATATAACAAACACAATGACACATTTAGGGGGAAATTTTTGTATGACATTAAATTTAAATGGTCATAATAGTAATCCAATTAATAACCCCAGAAATAACTAAATTTGTACTTTAAAATTTGATAACAAATTTTAGAAGTCAACATTTGCTCCTATTTTCAATAAATGGCTCAGTTCTTTGTTTTAGCATTTGTATCTGTATAAACTAGGGGAATGATTTAAAAGTTGCATCTTGGGGCTCCTGGGTGGCTCAGTCGGTTAAGCGTCCAGCTTCAGCTCAGGTCGTGATCTCATGGTTCATGGGTTCGAGCCCCACTCCTGCTCTGTGCTGACAGCTAGCTCAGAGCCTGGAGCCTGCTTCACATTCTGTGTCTCCCTCTCTCTCTGACTCTCCCCTGCTTGCTCTGTCTTTCAAATATAAATAAAAAAGATAAAAATTTTTTTTCATAAAAGTTCCATCTTGGGAGGAAGCAAAAATAAGACACTCTTAGATACAGAGAACAAACTGAGGCTTGATGGGGGATAGGAGAGAGGGAAAAGTGAGTGATGGGCACGGAGGAGGGCACTTGGGATAAGCACTGGGTGTTTTATGAAGCCAATATGACAATAAATTTATTAAAAAATAAAAATAAAAGTTGAATTTTTATAACTTGAAATACAGGACTATTAATATAAGTATTAATTAGTACTGCATCTATATCTACTTTAAATTACTTAATATGTTTTATAGCATTAAGTTGTTTTAGGCATAATAATTTGTTAATGAGAGTGTAAGCTCTCTGACATATGAAGATATAATGCTCTATAATGTTATAGAAATACATATTTTAGAAGTAATATGCCCTAGGTTATAGTTCTGGCTCCTTAATTAACCGGTTTCATGGCATAGGATATCACTTAATCTTTCTGAGTCTTAGCTTTTTAATTTTACAAATGAGGATAACATCCATTAAACATAAATAGAGATAGAATTTAGAAAATTATTAAAAGGTACATAATCATGAAGTACACATAATCCTGATAAATCCTTCCAGAATAGCACAAGACAAAAGAAACATTATAAAGTAGCATATTATAAAGTGTGTTAATGTAATAACCATTACTGCAATCATTATTGCCTTCATAATTATTGCTCTAATACTTTTATTTACTTCTTTAAAAAAGATAAATTCTTGATGAAAAGAACTGGAATTATACATTTCTATTATGCACAACAGGTTGATTATTAATTTTCATAATATTTTCTAAAAAGAGGATACTATAGATGAAATCTTTAATTCTCATGGAAAAAATGATGTCAATTTCTAAATAAAATACCTCAAGATAAAATTAAACATATGCTAAAAATGTCATGTTTTGAAATTCAGATGAACAAAAAGGCAAGAAAGGAGGGATAGGTAAACTAAAATCAGAGACAACTGCTCAACAAATTACAGAATGGTATATTCAAACCCACCAATATTAATAGTGAGATTAAATGCTAATGGGCAAACCACTTCAAATAAAAGGCAAAGATTGTCAGAAGGGATTAAGAATAAACAACAACAATTAAAACCCAAGACCCAACTAGTTTTCATACAGAATGGGTGTTCAGCACCTTTAAGTGAAGTCAACATTATTCCAGGCTGAATTACCTTACCACATGAATTACTTTGTTGTTTTTGAAGGTTGTTTTTGACTATTTTAGGTTAATTTTCCTTTCATAAATTTTTTAAAATCAGCTTGTTATTACTTATAAAAAGCGAAGATGTTTATTGCAATCATATCAACTTAGAATTGCAACTTAACATAAAAACCTTCAATCCATTTACACCCACTGCTCCATTTATTTCCATTTTCTTTCATTTCATTTTGCAATGCTTTGTTGTTCCCTGCCTTAAGCACATGTAACTATATCTATTCTTTTGTATTTTAAATTTTAAGTCATTATGGTTGGTTCATTGCCAGGATTCTGAATTACAAATGGAATTTGCATATTGATCTTGGGTCTTGTGACCTTGCTAAAATTAATAAAGTAATTGTCCTAATGCCTCATTTCTATACTTTTTAGAGATTTACCTGTAATATCAATTCAATACAATACCTGTAATAGAGACTGTTTTACTTCCATTCTAATCTTCAAGTATTTATTTTTCTTCCCTATTGTCTAACCATGATTACTGTTGAATAAAATGGTAATCATCTACAATAAAAAGATAATAATTATTATATATCATAAATAAATATCATAATTATAAAATGTATATTATCTATAATCTATTACATTATTTTATAAGTAAAAATACAAAGTACTCTTTTAAAAATGATCAACAAATTTAAACAGATATTTCTAAAAGGAAAATATGCATATGGACAAGACACAGATGGAAAAGTACTCAACAACAATACTCAGAGAAAATTCAGGAGCACCTGGGTGGCTCAGTTGGTTAAGCAGTGGACTCTTGCTTTCATCTCAGGTCATAATTTCATGGTTTGTGAGATCAAGATCGATGTCAGACTCTGCACTGACAGCATAGAACCTGCTTGGGATTCTCTTTCCTCCTCTCTCTCTACTGTTCCTCTTCTCTCTCTCTCTCTCAAAATAAATAAACTTAAAAAATGCAAACTTTCCTTTAATGAAGTACGATTACATGCCACTAGAATGGTTATGATAAAAACACTGAACCCCAGATGTTCACAAAACTCCCTTACATTACTGGTGAAAATATAAAAGTATACAACCCCTTTGTAAAAATTATATGATAGTTTATTACAAACATACATCTATCTTATGAGTTAGCAGTTCCACACATATATTTGTCCAAGTGAAATAAAATCATCTTCACAGGGTGCCTGGGTGACTCAAGTCAACTGAGTGTTCTACTCTTGATTTCAGCTTAGGTCATGATCCCAGGGTTGTGGGATTGATCCCCATGTCTGGATCCTTGCTCAATGTGGAGCCTGATTAAGATTATATATATACTTATATAAATAATATAAAATAAATATAAAATATTTATTATCTGAGAGAGAGAGAGAGAGAGAGATCTTTCTCTCACTTCTTTCTGGTCATCTTCCTTGCTTGTACTCTCTCCCTGTTAATAAAGGAAAGAAATGATTTTAAAAATCCACATATTCGCAAATGGTCTCTAAAATCAAATACATCAAAGCTTTCCTCACAATGGCTAAAAAAAAAACAAAACATGAAAAGGAAGTTGTCCATTAAAAAAGGGTTGAATAGATTATAAAGTTCCATACAACAGAATACTTTTAGCAATTAAAAGTATTGAATAACTATCATAGTCAACAAAAGTTAAATGTCATAACAATCATACTGTGCTTACAAAATATTTTTCACCCTCTGATATAATTAACATACATTTTAACTCCAGTAACAAAAATTGGAAGAGAGTCTACCTGTTGGATAGTAGATTTACTGGGAAGACGCCTGAACAAACTTTCTGAAGTAAAGACTCTTTATATCTTAATATAATTGTGAGTTATACAGGTATATTTATGGGTCAAAACTCATTAAACTATATACTTAAAATGTGTATTTTCCTATAGTGAATTATACTTAAATGGAACAAGAAGATATAAATAAACTGAAAGGGAGGGAAACTGCTACATCTAAAAGTATACCTAAATAAAAGATAAATAGAAATATATATAGACCTTGTTTTATTATTCTGTTACATTATTATTGTAACTTATTATAATATCTCTCCACAGTATACTATAGTATTGAAGTGAGACTGCCTTATTTGACAAACCAGCTAAAAATAGTGTTGTTGTTTTTGTAAATAAGAGAAAATATCAAATTGCAGACGTTTTAGATGGATTAAAATCTTTTTGGTAAATTCATTGTGCCTCTAAAATTTTCAAATAAGAGTGAATTTAAGCTAATAAGACTTTTCTCTAAAGATACATAGAAAAGTTTATATAAGTAAATTATATATCTTGAACTTGTGTGAAGAAAGGGAAAATGACATTGGTGGATAAAGCAAAGGAAACAGTATGAAAAATGTTGATAATCTTTGAAGGGCTACATGGGAATTCATTTTTAATATTTGTCTTTTGGATACATTTGAAATTTACATAATAAAAAAGATCATATTATCGTTTTCTATA
Organism: Suricata suricatta; assembly: GCF_006229205.1. Lineage (NCBI taxonomy): Eukaryota > Metazoa > Chordata > Mammalia > Carnivora > Herpestidae > Suricata > Suricata suricatta. Next base: position 81,496,194 of record NC_043706.1, read on the forward strand.
GTTTTTGGATTTCAGTTATAAGAAAAACTTACACATTCTAGGATTTCAGATGTCTCTCATGATTTATTCTATTTAAATGCTTTTTTAAAAGCATTATTTTCATTATCAATACATATTCACTGTAGAGCAATTAGGAAATTCAGTTAGAACAGAGGAGCAGGATAAGCATTAACCATCAAACTACTTAGAGATAAGCACGATGGGAATGCTTCTCAATTATATACATATGTCTTTATTTAAGAAAAATCAGTAAAATTTTAAAAACATTTTTTATACATGTGTGCTGAAGTGTATGTGAATGTGTGCCTGTGCCTGTCATATGGTACATGCCTAAGAATTTATGCAGAAGTGTTAAGTAAATGTTTTGCTACAAGGATTTATAACTCACCATTGGACCCTGTCAAGGTTTTAATATAAATATAATTTTAGGTTTTGATGTAATAAATAGCTTTTATCCATCATTTATGGAATTTTTCATAAATATATATTTATTGAATGCCATTTTGGAATATATTGAAGTGATCGTAGTGTTAGACACTCATTGTTTGTGTGGTTGGAGGAAAAGTTTCTCAAATGTAACATTGGAGAAAGAGTTGAAGACAAAAGCAATGCTAATACTTTTAAATAGTATGTAAATTGAAGTTTTCCAGAATACACAACTACTACATTGCATTTTCCTCCAACCATAAAAATGATGATTTTCCCTCAATTCCTTTTTAGACTCCCTCCTTAGACCTTTCTTTATTCTGTGACTCCTTACTCTGAAAGGATATCGAAAGATGGTATCCAAGAAATACTGACGGTTGCTAATGGCTTACAATGACCCCTGGGACAAAAGCCTAAAATGCAGATTGAAAGTTGTCCAGTGTTCTAATTATTGCAGGCTCTGAACTTCACACCCACACACACACACACACCAGATGGGGAAGTGTGCATAATTTTTGTTTTAACTTTTTTTGAGTAGTCTATATTATATTTAAGAACCTGGACATGTTAGGCAAAAAGTTGAAGCCTAAATGCATTTTCTTTTCAATCTGGCTCCATCTATCTTTAAATACTATTGATATGTCCATGATTCTAGTGCAGAATCTATTGATATGTCTGAGAATCTATTGTAGAGAATACTATACGCCAATGTGTTCATGGTTATTTTACTGAAATTTTTGTGTGACAATATTGTGGGCTTCTAGCCATATTATGTCCCCCCCAAGTTTTTATTTAAATTACAGTTAGTTAACATTCAGTGTAATATTAGTTGCAGGTGTAAAATTTAGTGACTCAACACTTCCATACACTACCTGGTGCTCATCATAACAAGCGCCCTCCTTAATCCCCATCACCTATTTATTTAACCGCTCTCCACTCACCTCCCTTCCTACCCATAGTATTTTGAATTGAATGTATACTTAATCAGAGAAATACATTCATTTGAATATTCTCATAAGTTCTTAGAATAGTTGTAAATTAGCTGAAACTTTTAGGGGGTGGTTTAGCAATGTCTATTACATTCCAAATTTTATATATTTGTTGTACAACTTAATAGAGATATGTTCAAAACAATGCATGATAGTTATATGTTCATTGGTCTTTGTATCATTACTTAAAATTGAAATAAGCCTGGGAAAATGTTTATCAATTGAGAATTGCTTAAATATTGAACATATCTTGAATAGAAAGATGCATTTACTTGTATGGGTGTCTAAACTTTTCAACATTATACTGTAAACATAAAGCAAATTTTGTATGGGTATTATTTACAATTTATATGCATAATGACAATAAGGAGATGCAGATATGAATTGTGTGTACGCTATATAAAAATGTATGTGTGTCTCTGTATTAACTTGTTTATTTCAGGTCTATAACTGAAGGATTGTGAGCGAGGAGACATGTTAAAGAGGAGTTCTGAGTTTATGTATTTTACATTTTATAAAAGTGTTTTATTTTATATTATTAAAATATATTTTTTATATTTTATCATTATTTATATTATATTGTATTTATGTTTATTATTTTATTTCAGTAAGATAAAAATACTGTTAATGTAAAAGAAAAATATTTTTAAAGAAAAGAGTAAATTCTATTTTAAAAGACTACTCTTAGATTTAAATATGATTTACATGGTTAGACCTTTGTAATCTAGCATTGTATAAAAAAGATTATAATTCTGTTCTGTGTTTTCCACAGACCAATACTTATGCCTAGTATTATTCACATATTAGACAGTATCCTTTTATTATATATACATACATATATATACATATATATACATATATATATATGAGATAAGCTATGGTCCATCTTTTATAATCATTCAACTCCTCTTTATTCTGAAAAGTTAGTTATGGTCAGAAGAATTCTACTTGCAAATATATATATTCTTAGTTGTCTTTTAGTTGCTCTTTATCTCTTAAAAAATAACTTACTAGGTTTTGAAAAACTATGTCAAAGAATGTCTTTTGTATAATCCTAATAGATTCATAGTTCTATTCATAGACTATTCTAATTTTTTGTACCTTACATGTAGTTTTTAATAAAATTATGCTTTAAATATCATAATGTTGAGTAGATGGATATTGCTTAGAATATCAACATATCTAAATGTATTATTTTTGTATTTTCATTTAACATGTTTGCCAAATTGACTTGGAAAAGAGTAGTGGGAGAATGTCCCAGAAGATAACAACCATCTGTGTAAGGATCAATATGTCCAATCCAGAGGGCATATATGTTCATGAAGATTAAGATACTAAATTAAAAATAACTTTTGCAGTCTTTTAAACAGTAAAGAACTATGGGTAGCACAAAATTAATGTATTTGCAAAGCCATAGGCAAGTTGGAGGTAGGGCACACTTTACTGATCAGTGAACAAGTTAGCCTTTGCTTATTGAGTGTGAACTTGCAATAAGAATTCACAAATATCTAATATCTCTGTGCTGACAAATAAAAATGGCTCATGAGCTTTGGTAGCTGGCTAGGAACACATCTGTTGAACAAACGACATCCTGGGCTTTCTGTTAGTCTCTCCCTGTCTTCCATTCTCTGAAAGTCATCCAGGGCCTGGCGGTCACTTCCCTTATGTCCACCAACTGTTCCTCCTTTGCTCCAGTGGGTTTCACTCCTAAGACACATCACTCAGTGACTGAGTGGTTTGCCTTAAGGCTTTCTTTCCCTGTAAAAATTTCTCTAAAATGTAATGTTTACTTCTTTATGGAAAAAGAATTAATGGAAATCAGAACTGACACAGTGGTTTTCATGGCAAATGTTATTACAAATATGATGATGTATAAAGTTCATTAAGTAGTGCTCATTTAAAGTTCAAATGCTAATAGATGCTGGATTTTCACAAAGCCAAGCAGAGGCCATACTGGAGTCCTGGTTCTATTCAAGGTCAGGGATCTGATTTGTTGGGCAATCTTCAACAAAGTCACTTACTTGGCCTTAACCTAAATGTAGTGGGTTTTTCCTTCCATCTGTAAAAAATTAGGTTAATAATGCATGTTTATTTGTAAAGTGCTTTGGTATGCTCAGAGTAAAAAAGTCACAAGTGCAAATATTGTTAGTATTGTATTTATTAATTGCTGAGGATGGCTTCAGTGCACCTTTGCTATTTAAAAATCTTGCTTACAGCTGTGAAAACATTATGCTTAACACAGCAATTATCAGTGGTGGTTGGTGCAGAACTCAGAGACAAGACAGCTGCTGGTGGTTGGGGTACTTATTCAGAGCAGAGTGAGAAGGGAAAAGAAATTACAGGTATTATTTTTAAAGCAAAGGGTAATTATATATGTCATTATAAGTTATATATTAATAGTGTATATGTATGTGTATGTATGTATATATGTACATATGTGTGTATGTGTGTATGTATATATATAGGTATGCATATCAAACACTTCTGTATCTGTGACCAAAGAAAGAAGACTCAGATTTTTTGTTTTATTTAATCCCTGTCAATTTCTTGCCTTCACCAGCTTCCCTGAGGCCTATAAATTCCCTTCCCTTCAACTGAGCTTGTCTTTGTGTACATGTGTTACTGCACTTCTGTTTCTTGGTGAAGATGAACATATAATATTAGAATTTAAAGGAGAAAGGCTACCAGCAGCAAATTTTGGAAAAACATATCATTGTGAAAATTACATCTTCTCCCCTTTTGTTCCTCCAAGACTAATAGTGCGTGCTCTTGTTCACTTTGGTACCAGAGAGATTAACATATGTGCTTCTCTATACCTGTATTATTGTTTTATTTTACTGATCATCTCTGGCCATGTGTTATCCTATTAAGTATATGCACATTTACTTATAGTCATGCACTTTTATTGTCAATTTTCCTAAACTGGTGTATGTGGATCCTTCGGACTTCCATACATTGCCAGTTGTGTTGCTACTTATGGCAACATGTGGATTGTCAGAAGATAAGACCCTGACACGAAGGTGCAACTAATATGACTTCTTTGCTATTAGTTCCTATTTTTCACCTCCAGCCAAATTAAAACACCTCTAGAGAATTTCCTTTAGTGAAAACAAAAGTGTTGTTTTACATACAGGGAGTAAATGATCAGTAAAATAAATTCATTATTGCAAAAAAGAGAGAGAAAGAGAGAGAGACATGGAGAAAGGGAATCCTAAGAGGGATGGATTTATGATGTCCAGGTTATTGATGAGTTTTCTGCTGCTGCTTCTCTCAACTGACTCCTTCATCTTTCATTTTTCTTTATTCTACTTTTTTTTTTCTTTTACTCTCTTTTCTCTTGACTGTGGAGTTCTACTTGGGCCACTTAACTGATAAGGAAAAAAGTCATCTGAGGAATGTGTCAGCCAGTAAACTGCAATAAAACCATGACAAACTTAAGCAAGTAGACAGATTATTTAGGTAAATTAAAAATGTCAATATGCAGTGGAAGTGACATATTGGTGATTTGCATCAGCCAAATTAAACACTGTTCATAACATGTTTTGCTTTGGTTTTATGGACTTTGGCTATCAGACTCTTGCAAATATGATATTATCAAGCTGTTAATTTTTAAAGTCACTTGGAGAGGGGCTACGTTGATAATACTATGTCATATTTTCATCCTTGGTCCACAGAAAGACTTTTTTCTTATTCCATGTATTCTCTTTAATTTATGTACTGCACTCTTCTCCTTTCCTACCTCTCATTCTGTTATTTGCAGTCTTTCTTGCAACATCTTTGCTGTTTGTTTCTATGTGTTCTTATAAAAATGTACTCTGGCATTATGTTATTAAACTTATCCTGTTGCTTCTGTTTAATTTACCAAGAACTATGGTTTTTAAGATCTATTTGTTGGCTTAGGTGGATTTCCAATCTAATGCTTCTAAGAGTAACATCTTTTAAGACTGAATGGGTTTGATTTGAGCAGGCAATTAAGCTACTGAGTATTATGAGTTTGATACTTTCAGATTTTGTTAGGGTAAATTTGTATAACCTTTACTTTAGGATTAGTTAACCTTACTACAAAGTGTGATCATTTTGAGGTCTCTACAAAATATATTTGTTCAATTAATTCACTTTAATCTGGCAGTTTGGAACTTGAACATTTTCCAGCCCCATTTGAATTTGGGGAGCATTTTATCTTAAATCACTCTAATTATTCTTTTCCCTGATTTTTTTTCTTTTCCAGGTCTTATGTATTCTTACCATACACATATGCCTTTAAGTATTTACTCAAAGACTCAGGGTTACTGCCACATAGATTTCTGGAGCTCTTTCTTTATATAGCTTCCTCCTCTGCAGTAATCTGCTTCACAAATTCGAGCTATTGACCTCCCTAAAGCTTGACATCTGTCCTTCTGTCGCTGCTTATTGTTCTACTTCTGAAAACAGTTGTTTGATATAGCTTTTCAATTTTCTATTATAGAAAGGTAATTACAGTACCATTTCCTCTATTCTGGCCAAAAATGGAAGTAAGAAGTAAATTTGGATTGTCTATATTTTCTACTTAGTTACTATCACTTGGTTATCAAAGCTTTTCATATACAAAAGAATAACTCCAAATTGTAAATGCACAATGCTTTCCTAGATGCTGCAAAATGCAAACCAGTACAAATTTTAGGCAGAGTAATTAATCTAGGATAATTCATCTAATATTAGCTTAATAAATTTGCATGAGTCCATCCCTAGTGACTTGGTTTCTTCAAAGAAAACCATACATAACAATATATTACCAACAGATTATATGGCTGACCTTTAAATAAATCACTAAAATGACTACAAATCCCAAAAAGTTGAGTGTTAACATCTAGGTTATGTATTATATCAATTAATATTATATCCATTAAGTATTTATTACCAAGTTACATAAGACAAATAATTACAGATTACTCTTGTTCTTGGACTCTCATGGTCTAATGTAGAGGAAAGGGATCTGGTGAGCAAATACATACATCTTTAAAAAATCTGAATATAGAAATATAATATTTTATAAATAAACCAAGTACATAGGCAAAATAATTATACTTATGAGTGTGTGAAAATCATCTACATAGTTTTAATAAATCTTTATAGAATAGTGGTACTAATTTGAGCCCTGAATTCCAAAGCAGATTCATGAACCACATAATGAAGCATAAAAGAATACCCCATTCAGAAGATCATTGTGGTTAAATCAAGAGTTTGTAGAGTATCACAAAAGAGAAAGATTAAAACATAAATGAAAGACAACGGTGTGTTATTATTAAGATTATAAATTTTAGAGTGTAATACATTGTTATTAAGTGTATTGTTATTAAGATTATGAATTTATGATTTGTTGGGGTGAATGAAAATAGCATTGCTAGTGGGTGCTTACTCAAGAAGACTTTCAGAAATCAATTGATACTACTTAGACAAATTGGGGATACAATTACTTAAGCTCAGAAATAATAATTCTGGTCATTTTATGGTTAAATCTTCACAGTAATTCAGGGAGGGATATGTGTAAGAATGTTCATTTTGATGTCATCTGTGGTGGTAAGAAGATAGTCTTTTGCAAACTCAACATTGCGTGTAGGCAAATAGTGAAGGGCATTCCACAATGTTACAATCACAATTTTTAGCACTGAATCAAAAGTATGAGACATGTGGAGAGAGAGAAAGAGAGAGAGAGAGAAATTTTACTCATACCATGGAGAGCAACCAATCAATAGAAAGAAAACTGAAAATAAAAAAGACTTCAAAACACTAACTGCAAATATGTTGAAAGAATGAAAGAAAACAGGGCCTGATTTCATGGTTTATGGGTTCAAGCACCAACTGGGCCCTGCGCTGACAGCACAGAGCCTGCTTGGGACTCTCTCTCTGCCTCTCCCCCACTCTCTCTCTCTCTCTCTCTCTCTCTGTCTCTCTGTCTCTCTCTCTCAAAAGTAAATAATTGAAAAAAGGATTAAAAGATTTTAATTTAAAAAATAAAGAAATCATGGCCGTAATGAGTCAAAAAAAAGATGTTAAGAAAGGAAAAACACTGGAGATTAAGAATATATGATCTGAAATAAAAATTGCTGGATGGCTTAACATCAAATTGGACACTATAGAGAAAAAAACAGTTAACTTGAAGACAACAATAGCACAATTTAAACTGAAGTAGAGAGAAATTGATCTAAACATAACAATGCATAGAGTTTTAGTGAACTGTGGATCAATATACAAGGGTCTAACGTGTAATTGTATTCCCAGAAGGAGAGTGGGAGTATTTAAATGTTTGAAAAATTTCGAAATTTGATGTAAACTATAAACTTAAGATCCAAGTGGCTAAATGAGCCATGTGGGATAAACATGAAGGAAACTATAACAAAATGCATCAAATCAAAATGGAAACTCTAACGTAAGGAGAAAATACTAAAAAGCATGCAGAGAAAATCAACCCCTTACAAAGAAAGGAAGGTGCACTGACTTCTCATGAAAAGTTAATCTAGCCAAAAGCTTTAATAATATCTTTAAAGGCTGAGGGGAAAAAAAAAACTGTCAAACTGGAATTCTACATCATATAAAAATCTCCTATAAAACTTAAAGCAAAATAAAGACATTTTTGAAAAAAAAAACAATGACTGGTATATTTCTTAACAAGAAATTCTATACTTAAGAAATTGTAAGTTTTTGAGACTGAAGGAAAGTGCTAGTATAAGAAACCTTGATCTAGACAAAGAAAAGGAGAGTGTAGGATATTATGTCAGTAAATAGTAAAATTTTCTAGCCCTTAAAATTTCTAATCAATACATTTTGCATTTTGTAAGAGTAAAATGTATGCATGTCTCTAAAGGCAAGGGAAATAAAAGCAAAAATGAATTATTGGGACCTCATTAACATAAAGAGCTTCTGCACAGCAAAGAAAACAAACAACAAAACTAAAAGGCAACCAACAGAATGGGAAAAGATATTTGCAAATGACATATCAGATAAAGGGTTGGTATCAAAAATCTGTAAAGAATTTTTGACACCAAATTCAACACCTAAAAACTAAATAATCCAGAGAAGAAATGGGCAGAAGACATGAAAAGATATTTTTCCAAAGAAGACATCCAGATGGCTAACAGACACATGAAAAGATGCTCAGCATTGTTCATCATCAGGGAAATAAAAATCAAAACCACACTGAGGTGCCACCTAACACCAGTCAGGCTAAAATTTACAATTCAGGAAGCAACAGATGTTTTTAAGGATGTGGAATAAAGGGAACTCTCTTGCACTGTTGGTGGGAATGCAAACTGGTGCATCCACTCTAGAAAACAGTATGGAGGTTCCTCAAAAATTTAAAAAGAGAATTACATAGCATTACTAAGAATTTATCCAACGTATATAGGAGTGCTGAATCAAAGGGGTGCATGCACTCCCATGTTTATAGCAGCACTATCAACAATAGCCAAATTATAGAAATAGCCCAAATGTTCATTAACTGATGAATTGGTAGAGGGGATGTGGTATATATACACAATGGAATACTACCCAATGATAAAGAAGCGTTCTTGTTGCCATTTGCAACAACATGGATGGAACTGGAGGGTATTATGCTAAGTGAAATAAGAAAAAGACAGATATCATATAATTTCACTCATATGTGGAATTTGACACCTTAACAGATGACCACAGGGGAAAAGGAGGAAAAATAAGTACAAAGAGAGAGGGAGACAGACCATAAGAGACTCTTTTTTTTAATAGTTTATTGTCTAATTGGTTTCCATACAACACCCAGTGCTCTTCCCCACAAGTGCCCTCCTCCATCACCACCACATTTCCCCCTCCCCCTTCCCCTTCAACCCTAAGTTCCTTTTCAGTGTTCAATAGTCTCTCAAGTTTTGTGTTCCTCTCTCTCCCCAACTCTCTTTCTCTCTTTCCCTTCCCCTGGTCCTCCATTAGGTTTCTCCTGTTCTCCTGTTAGACCTATGAGTGCAAACATATGGTATCTGTCCTTCTCTGCCTGACTTATTTTGCTTAGCATGACACCCTCAAGGTCCATCCACTTTCATCCAAATGGCCATATTTCATTCTTTCTCATTGCCATGTAATACTCCATTGTATATATATACCACATCTTCTTGATCCACTCATCAGGTGATGGACATTTAGGCTCTTTCCATGTTTTGACTACTGTTGACAGTGCTGCTATGAACATTGGGGTACATGTGCCCCTATGCATCAGCACTTCTGTATCCCTTGGGTAAATCCTTAGCAGTGCCTATAAGGGACCCCAAATAGCCAAAGTTATATTGAAGAAGAAAACCAAAATGGGAGGCATCACAATCCCAGATGTTAGCCTCTACTACAAAGCTGTCATCATCAAGAAAATATGGTATTGGCCACAAAAACAGACACATAGACCCATGGACTAGAATAGAGAACTCAGAACTGGGCCCACAAATGTACAGCCGATTAATTTTTGACAAAGCAGGAAAGAGTATCCAATGGATACTGCCTCTTTGGCAGGTGGTGCTGGGAGAACTGGAAAGCAACATGCAGAAGAATGAAACTAGACCACTTTCTTACACCAGACACAAAAATAAACTCAAAATGGCTGAAGAACTGTGAGACAGGAAACCATCAAAACCCTCGAGGAGAAAGTAGGAAAAACCCCCAAATGATTTAAAATGAAAATGTGCCCTTATATGAATGGATGACTCAAAGAAGAAATCATGTCATTTATGAAATACTTTGAACTAAAAGATTAGTAAAAAACAACAAAATTTGTAGGATAGAGCAAAAGTAATATTTCTTGGTTTTTATTTTGTTTATTGCATAAGTTGTGATAGGGCAGGTAGAAAGAATTGAAGGAACCTAACTGAAACTATTATGACCAATGAATAAATATAACAAGAACATAAGATATTATATCAATATAAAAACCAATTATATTTCAACATACTAAAATAAACAAAATAAATGTTAAAGGACAATGTCATTATAAAATACCAAAAATATGAATTGAAAGGGACCCTTAAAATATGAGCATGATAGATATTCTGAAAACAAAATATCCATGGTTCGAAGAACCAAAACTGTTTATGTGTTGATTCTCTCCAAATTTACATATAGATTAAGTGCAATTCCAAACACATTCTCCAAGAATGTTTTTTTTTGCCCCCAAAATGAGATGACTTTAAAACATGCATAGAAATCCAAAGATTACAGTGACCAAATTTTTTTTTGAAATTGTGGAAAAAATATGAAGCATTTTCTTTCTCAAGTGTTACTATAAAATCAGTGGAATTAATATAATGGGAAATTGATGTTATGTTAGACATATATACCAAAAAAATAAATAAATAAAATGAAGACCCTATAAATACCAGTACATAGAAGGTTAAATTATTTTCAATGAGGATATAAGATTAAATTACAAAAGAAAATATTATTTTCTTTCAACAAATAACACTAATGCAGCCAAATATATGCTTGAGAACTGGAGCTAAACACTTTAACTCTTACCTCTTACCATAGAAAAAAATTAATTCAAATTACAGAATTCACCTAAATTTAAAGCTTAAGTTAGAAAATATAGAGAAGAATGCAAAAGAGAGATATTTATGAACTTGGGTAGAAAAATATATCTATGACAAATCCCCAGAGAACATGAAGTATAAAATAAATAATTAAATTTGAAAATAATTAAAACAAAAAATCTCTCTCTGTAAGACACTGCCATCCCTAACAATGCAAAAATGTGCAGAGTACAAAGGACTACAATCTAGAATACATAAACATCAAGATTTGCAATTCTAGAAGACATAAGAAGGAGGCTTACAATGAATTGAGATAAAAATGCATTAAAATGGACACAAAACATAAATGGAGACATCATGAATGAAAACATATGTATGTACAATTAGAACCATGAAAGACCCACTGCAGAGCCTCTAAAAAAAAAAAAAAAGATGAACAATGCCAGTGTTGTGGATCAGGAACAGCTAGAACACTCATGCATTGCTGGTAAGGGTGAATAGTGTATATCCACTTTTGAAAACAATTTAGCTCTTTTTAAATAAACTAATAATTGCCTTGTTTTCATACAAAGGAATATTACTTGTAGGAACATATTTTTGATATACATAAAAAAACACCCACTAGAAATACATTCATAATACACACAAGATACATACGTACAAATACATATAAAATACATTTTTAAATGCCAGGGCAGAAAGCATAACAAGACAAAGCAGATGCCAAACAGACACCAAAACTAAACAGATATTTGAAAGAAATTCTAGAACAGATACACATGGTGTACATTTCTAGAAAATGGTTCATTGTTGTCTGGGCCAGAGATTGGGAGTGATGGGGGAGTGACTAACATCAAAGTTGCATTAGACAATAATTTGTGGTGATAGAAATATTCCATGTCATCATTATTTAGTAGTATTTATGTGGGAATATGCATTTGTTAAAAATCATCAGATTGTTCAGTTAAAATGCATGCATTTTTTTAACTGCAGACTACATTTAGGTAAAGTTGTATTAAATGATATCTGAACTGTGATGTTCAAGTTGCTGCAGGTTGCTATAGAAAATACTTTCATGATTTCCTGGCCCAGAAAAAAATATATACTAACATTAGGTCTAGTTTCTCACATTTTAAAAAATTTATGTTTGTATTATAAAACTTTTATTAAAATATGAGAAAGAGTTCTACTTTATAAATGTGCAAAAATAAGACATTCAATGTTATGTAATTTACACATTTTAATCACTCATACGTCAAAGTGGAGAAGTGAATGTAATTTGTTTGAACATTTATTTCTTGAATAAGATGGAAATAAATATTTGAAATTAAGCTATATGATGTGGATTAGAGAGGCTTGCTCATTTGTATATAACACAAGTAATTTCCCATTATTAAAATTTTTTAACAAAAACTTATAATGGACAGTATCTATTAATTGATAGACTTTAGATTATTACAATCCTATGAAACCATTTTGATAGTAACTTGGGTTTCCTGAACCGGTGTCATACAATAGGGAAACTCTCAGATAGTGACATTATGCACAGTAAAATTTCAAAAGCTTATAATTAGAATCTAATACTTAAAATGATATCATATTGCTAGGAAACTTTCAAAAACACAGAAGAAAATATCTTTACCCCTTAAAGAATGCTATATTATTTTTACACAAATGGAATGATCTTATAATTCTGTTGCTAAAATTGCAGTAATGATATTTATTTGGTGAAACTGCTTGAAAGTGATTTTGTAGCACGTAATCAAAATTTACTTTATCTTTACTTAGCAGTGTAGTCAAAGGATAAAAAGAGGAAAAGATGCCAATATCATAAAGTTGGATTTCTAGTTTTACTTAATTTTGCCTTGCACATATTATTCCAGTTTATCTAACTTTTGCCAAATGACCGCACGCGGCGTGCGCACAGATGGAAGACCTCAGCCCACCTGCGGGTGTGTATATCTGGTGTGTCCGTTTGTTCTTGTTAGCTTGCCAGAGTCCACATTTTTGCAGGGGTGGTTGTAGACGGGTGGTAACACACAGATGTTTTACTGAAAACAGGAAGTATAATCCAAAGACTAAATAAATGCACTTCAACATTAGGAATAAGAATACAAATAATAGGAATTGAATAAAAAATACACTTTTGTGTGGTACAAACCGCAAAATAGCTAAGAGAACATTTAAATAATTTTTACACAGATTAAATGATTCACACACTAGGCAATTTATTCTCTTTTGGAGGAGAAAATTACAAAGTTTGTTTTGGGCTGTTTCTAACAAGACTTACATTTAAATTTCCATGATGGGTGGCCAAATGCAATTCCAAATCTTCCTGTTGTAGATTACTTAGAAGAATAATTCTATAAAACTCATATGTGATGTTAGCAACCCTTCAGCACAATTATGTAGAGCTATGTTAATGCAAATTTAGGTTCGAGGATGTGTTTGCCAATAGAAAATAAAATAAAACTTGAAGTTCATATTAACAAGCATGGTCAATGATGTCATTCATATTTATAAGGTGTATTGAATTAAAATAATGCAATACAGCTGATGATCTAGATAGTATGGATATTTGTAGCTGTCTTCATTTTGCCAGAATATCCTTATATACTAATTTTCTTGGTCAAAGGACTAGATTAATAGTCAAAAGTTATAGCACTGATCAGAATTATCCTACAAAGAGAAATAGTTTACAGTCTCAAATCAGTACAGAATCATAACTTAAAACCACTCCATATACATAATCTATGCTCTAGCCAGTTAAAATAGAACCTGTGCTGGAGAGATGAAATATGAAGACAAAAGCAAGAAGTACTGCGTGCCATTCAGGCCTCTCCAGTGAGACACTGAATGAGAGGGCAGTCTTTTTAAAAAGCTGTTAAATTAAAAAGTTTCTCTAGAGAAAAAATTCTGTTCTGATTATGAAAGTCATATATACTTATATAACATTTGGAAAATACAAACAAAAATTTAAATTACTGGTAATCCAAACATCTGACATAATGTGGTTGGACAGTTTAATGCAATACTTCATTGCTTTGCCCTGTAAATATAAAAAAATAATTTACTTATAACTTTTAGTACATGTATTTGAGAGAAATCAAGTGCCAAATTATTTATACGTTTTTTATAACAAATCAAATTTGAATTGGCTGTCCAATTTCAAATTAGAAAATGACATCCCATACCTAATAATTGTCAACAAATGGTAATTATATATACATTTGCTCTGAACTTAAAATTATATATCTTACAACACTTTAAGGCTTGAATCCGCAAGATCAGCATTTCCTTTCTCTAAATCTTGGGTGGCATTTGATTTGTCCAAACAAGTATGTCATATAAAAACAACTTTATTCTCTTTACCTTTATCTCAAATACTCATAAAAATTCCTTTAAAATGTTCACCATGTTTTTCACATTTGTAAAGGTATATAATATTTTGTGCTAATTTTCTCTCTTTTTCAAAATTTATTTTATATATGTACTTATGTGAGAAGTGATATGAAATAATACATATATGTACATAGAATGTAATATTAGAGGTATTTTATAAACATGAATATTTAGCATTTTGCAAATGCTCACTTAAATTATATAAACTAATCAGTTGGAAGTGAGAGAGATATTAAAATGAGACATCCGTGATAAACAGAACAAAACATTTTAAAAAATAATAACAAATGCCAGTGTTAAAAGGATACATAAAACATTATATTAAGGTGAACAGATTTTAGCAACCAAGTGTGCAATTATAGTGAATTTTCTCTGTCCCTGACTTGACTTCACAGTGTCTTTAAAGTTATGGTTAGGAAATTGTCTTAAGTTTGTAAGAATAATCCATGATTTTTAATACTCTGTATAGTGTCTATCCATTGCTGTAAACTATTCCTCTTTGTAGATAATTTTGGTCATTGGTGTACTTTTGATTTTTCTGACTTGTAAAAGGATACCATAGCCAGCTTTAGAAAATCCAAAAGTTGAGGGGTGCCTGGGTGGTTCAGTCGGTTAAGGGTCTGGCTTCAGCTCAGGTCATGATCACACGTTCGTGTGTTCGAGCCCCGCGTCGGGCTCTGTGCTGACGGCTTGGAGCCTGGAGTCTGCTTCAGATTCTGTGTCTCCCTCTCTCTCTGCCCCTCCCTGCTCATGCTCTGCCTCTCTCTGTCTCAAAAATAAATAAAACACTAAAATAATTTTAAAAAAAAGAAAATCAAAAAGTTGAGAAAAAAAAGATTCATTTATAGCAGTCACTAAGTGATTTATCTCCTTTAAAAGGCACTATCAAGGGATGAAACTTTTGTATGGATAAATAATATAGATATCCAAGAAAACTACTCTTTCTGTTGCTATGAAAATTCCCCAAACTATTCCATCTTAGACATTGGAGAATTATACCATGAAAAGAACTCCTAAATTTTTAAATATATTTCCAGCTGGTTCAAGTCTAATTGGTTTCACAAAAGTGACTAAATCCTAAATTTCTAAAGGATTCCTTATTTTTTTAAATATTTTATTGTCAGATTGATTTCCATATAACACCCAGTGCTCTTCCCCACAAGTGCCCTCCTCCATCACCACCACCTCTTTTCCCCCTCCCCCTTCCCCTTCAACCCTCAGTTCATTTTCAGCATTCCTTATTTTTAAAGATATTTCCAACCAGTTCAAATCTAATTGGTCTCACAAAAGTGACTTAAATATCTGTTTCAGAATGCAAACAAATTTTGTTCTGGAAGAATAAAGAAAAAATGGCAGATTCACAACCTATGATTACCTACTCATTTAGAGTATTTAATTTTAAAACACCTACTTTGAATCTACTGAGGAGATAAGTAGATTGCTTGCAAATCTGTGATAAACTTATCACAAATAACAATCATTATTTACTTTCTTTTTAAACACTTCCGGCGTTATTAAACTTTACATTTGTATACTCCATTAGCAGTAGATGACATATAACATTTACGGAAGTTCAGATACTGGTATAATTTAAAGCAAACTAAAGCAAATTAATACTAAATTATATGTTAAAGTAAATAGATATTGAGACCAGGTCTAATGCTTTCTCATATTCTCCTGTGTTGTAAGCCAAATATTAAACATTAAGGATTTACATCTAAAGCTTCTAATTTTCTCCTTCCCAGAAATTTTTGTTAATTACATTTCTGAATGCCTATGAACTAAGATTAAAATAAAATAAAATCAATCATTTTTTCCCTGTCACTTTAGGTGTAACAAGATTCAAGTGAAAAATTAACATCTAACAAGTGAAACTGAATTTACTTTTTAATAAAAAACATATGTATGTTTTTTCTCTGAAGTATCAAAATGCATGGTTCTAGCCATTATTACGCATGATCTACAGGATAATGTTCTCCTTAGCCTCTTAGAAGTGATACTAGATTTATATATATAAGTTATAAAGGAAGTTATGTCCAGTTAGCCTACTACAGATTTTAATTCATTAGCAACATATTGGCTATGTTGTTAAAATTAAATGTAATGCATTGAACAAAATTACTATAGGCACAAATAAAATTTATGCCAAGTAGACAAATTGAGCAATTTTCATAATGTAGATGCAGACTTGAAGGCTAAATTCAATGTAAACATATACAAATCATTAACAAATTTCTTTGACAATGTTTTGACAACACAGAGATGTATATTCTAGCAATGCATTGAGGATATAAACAAACAAAACTTCTAGCTAACCAGATATAAAACATTATATAGACATGGCATGACACCCTCCTCAATAGGGCTAATTCTTTTGTGGTATTTAATTATTTTAACTCAGTAAAAAATATATGTTTACTGAAAATCATGAGGGCATGTAGTATACAAGACTGAGTTTTATATAAGATACAGCACCCTCAGGAGCAATTACTTTCCAAGGGACACAGATGTAATGAAATCTAATACTCAGGGAAAGGGAAATACTGCAACAATATGTAAGCCATGTGTAAAAAGTACTTAGAGAGAGATTTGATTCACTTCACCAGAAGCACTAGAAATTCTGTAAAGAGGTATCAAATAAAAGTAGCAGTATTTCAATAAGTAGAGGTTGGCAGAACAATTTGAGCATATATAATTAAGGAGAATAAATCTATAAAGAGACTCAACAAAGAATAATTGGTTAGCAGGTGTCAAACATGTGGTTAAGCACTTTACATACACTGTCATTTAATCCTAACAAAAATTATTTGAGGTACACAGCAGCATCTCTATTTAAAGGATGAGTTAACACCCTTTGTAATTTACTTTGAGTCATGCTAAAGCCCATTTTTTGACACCTTAAAGCTATGTATTCTTATAAACAGAGAAAGAAATATTTTGGGATCTTGCTCTGATAGTTTAACTTTGGGCATCATTTCAGAGCCAGCCAATCTTTTTTCATGCTAGGTCTGCAATGAATGATAGGTGTAAAACTATTCTAATGGGGTTTTCACTCTTTATCTGGACATGTGTAACTTTAGGGAATTCATGAATAGTTTATGAACTTAGGGGACTTTTCATCAAACTAGAAGGAAAGGAAAGTAAATATAAGTACAAAACCAAATTCACTGTAATTAAATGTTCAAAATCTGACCCAGGTGCTTATGCCATAAGGGCACTCTGTGACATATTCAGCTTCCATTAGGGTCTTTGAAAGATAAGAGGAAATATGGAGGTTGTTCTTAAATAAGCACACATATAAAAAAGGTAATAGTTGATTCAGATAAGAATGCTTAAGCTTGATCTTTTATTTTGAGAAGAAATAGTAGGAAAGCATCCAGTACATATTTATCTTATGGGATCTTCATTTTCTCTAGTTTTACTGTAGATTAATGGTGGTTCTTTCTATAGGGCATTAACATAGACCTTCTTAAATGTTCCTTTTTACCGAATGCCAATTTGAGAACCAGATTATAAAGTATTTTAAAGATTTGTAAAAAAAAAAAAAAAAAAAAGCAAAAGGAGATGAAATTTTTAAAGCATGTGGAGGGGTAAGAATATTCTAATTTTCTCCTCACTGGTATAAATATTGCATTTCCTTGAGGCTGTACATAAAGAACTCTGTTTCAACTCCAGTGATTTTTTAAAGTAACCAATTCAGCTTCTAACTAGATATATGACCTTGGGAAAATAATTCAAACTCTCAGACTCTCAGTTCTTTCATATGTAAACTGCTAGAATTGAAATATATGTTTCTTAAAGCCCAATCAACTTTCACATTCTGCTGGTAGCAGATGTTTTCTTGACTTACAACTGTTATAGCATGGAAGGAAAGATGCACAGTTCTGGTAGACTGATTACAGTATGACTAGCTTGTGAGGAACACGTAAAACTTGAAAACAAATACACAAACACTGCAACTAGTTTCTGTACATTAGAAACCATATTTAATACATTATTTAATACATATTGTTTTCCTTTAATGGACAAAAATCAAGAAATCTTATAGGCCTATTGATCAACCTTTCTAAAAAGAAAGTAAAACACATTTTTCTTTTTGATCATTTTATTGCTTCCTTTTCCTCCTCGATATGATCAGAATGATACAATAGTCCCTAAGTCTCAAACAGTGTAACTTAGTGTAAGTAAATTCTGACAGTTATATACATATAGAGTCCTCCATATTAAAATAATTTTATTTTTTGCACAATTTATTCGTCATTCTCTGCCATATATACATACATACATACATATATATGTAAAGTACTTCTGCTACTGGGTTTTGCACCTCCCCATCTCGTATTTGTAATTCTCTCTATTATTTCTACAGTTTAAAAGAGCTAGTTTTTAAATTACATAAAAATTTTATTTAACATTATTAGGCAACATGTAGTCAATAATCACTTTTAAATTTTTAAAAGCATGTTTGGGATTATATAGATTATATGTATTACAGGATATATATCTATATATTTTTATATATGAGGACATAAGGTGCTATATATTCCTTGAAAAATATATAACCTACATAGTGACACTACTCATCAATATGCTAGGAAGTAAGTAGCAAAGTGCAATGTGGAAACACTTCCCTATAATGTGATTGCATTTCAATGTCAGTCATGAACCACTGTCCTGACCCTGATTTCCCCCACAATTCCATTTCATTCTCTCAGTGCTGTCCACTATTGAGCATATCACTTGGTTTCCCATTTCCATCTTAGCTTTGATGGTTAGCCATTTTTTTCCAGTTCTAGCAATGTGTCTGATTCTGCTAAACTACTTCTTTCTCTCTTTTCTAATGTATTTATTTTGAGAGAGAGCTCACAGGCATATGACAGAAAGCAGAGGGTGGAAAGAGAGTGAAGGAGAGAGAGAATCCCAAACTGGCTCTGCACTGTCAGTGCAGAACCCAACACAGGGCTCGATTTCACAAATTGCGAGATCATGACCTGAGCTTAAATCATATATTTAACTGACTGAGCCACCCAGGTGCCCCATGATTCTGTTAAACTATTCTAATCACATGCTCTTTTGTGTCCATTCCTTGAAAATTCTGTGATCGCCACTTAAAACAAGAGCATAAAAAAAATCTTAATGTGTTGTTTTAAAACTCAAACACAAAATAAAATTGACCTCAATGATTTTTTAAGTTGTCTAATAGGGCTTTAGTTTATCTTTAAATTAAAGTGTCTCAAAAATCTCTAAACTGCAGCATTATCTCTACCTTTCAAACTGTTTAAGGAAGTATTTTTTTCAAACTCTAAGTGATTTTATAAGATCTGTAAATAAATTGACCATTAATACATAGGTCTGTGTATGAATATGTGAATGTTATTGAATAACTAAACTATTAGATATATATTGGGCTTTTCATTCTACTGTTTTTGATTTGCTTTGATTTTTTATATATATTGCACTTTCATATAATTTCTTCAGATTTCTCAGTGTACCAGTTTTCTCATCTTCTGTATCTAATAATCTAATTAATCCACATGTTTTATGTCAAATTCAGCTTGTGCATATATGTTGTTTGTATTTGTGCTTCTGTTCTTTCACTTTGTTGTTGTTTCTTTTATATTTTAATCATTTAAACATATTTATTTTATATTATCTTACAGATTATTATCTTTAGTCTTGGAGTTGTAATGACCTTATTTAGTTAATCGGCTATCTCTCCTTATGGAGAATTGCTTCTCTATGTAGTTGTACATATTTCTTGTTAAATTCATTCTCAGTGGGTGATTATATTTTATGAGATTCCAATATATCCTTAAAATAAGGAGATATCTCTAGAGAGTGGTTTTGCCCTTGTTTTTGCCCCAGGGGTTTTACTTGTTTTTGTGATACTACCTCATGTCCTAGATTCCAACACCATGTGCAATGTGGAAATTCTGTCCATATATCCATGCATGATGTAGCCATGGAGTTTCTGTTACTTAGGAAGGCTTTTGTCTCATCCACAACTCCATATAGTGTCAAATTTTCCTAAACCGGAAAACGGGTTATAATTTTTCTTTCTTTATGTAGCTCTGTGAATTCTGTTGGATTCTGGACTTTGTGAAGAACTAACAATCCAATTTCTAGCTTCTAAGGATTTTATCTGTATACAGTATTTCTCTGGCTCTCCAGAGCACTAATTCACACAATGATTTCTCATATCAAGACTCCCCTCAGTCAAGAACTATGAAGAATTAGAGATTTTACCATACTTTCAAATTATCAAGGCAGCCTGCCACAATTTCATGATTGCTGGCAAAAGATGTAAGATTTGTGGATAAGAGGTAAAGGACAGTCTACTTTTCACAACAGTAGTAGTAAACAGAGTATCGGTATTTTTTGTGTGTGTTGAGTTACCGCTCCTTAAATCCTACAAGAAGATGCAGAGATCCTGGTGAAACCTAAACACTCCATAGGTGTCTTGGAGGAGAACGACCATGAGCTTAGGGATCCTGAATCTTTTACAATGAGCAATTAGCACACCTGACTTTTTCTCACAAGGCACTATCTTGATCTTCCAAGGCTTTAACTAAATCTGCCCTTTCCTACCAGGAAAACACCATCTCTGTTTTTCAAACTCTTTGCAATACAGCCATTCTTCAAAATATAGGAACAGGGGCGCCTGGGTGGTTCAGTCAGTTAAGTGTCCAACTTTGGCTCAGGTCATGATCTCACAGTTAGTGGGTTTGAGCTTCACGTCGGGCTCTGTGCTGACAGCTCAGAGCCTGGAGCCTGTCTTCGGATTCTGTGTCTCCCTCTCTCTCTTACCCTCCTCTGCTCACACTGTCTCTCTCTCTCTCAAAAATAAATAAACATTAAAAAAACACAAAAATATATAGGAACAAAATGACAGTTTCTCCCTCACAAAATATGCCCTAATGTGATAAATCCACAGGGAATGTTTTCTAACACTTTATTTCTACACCCTATAAATTCGCATTTTTATAGTTTTACATATTCAATCATTTTGTAATTAAATTTTAACCAGGATTTCTACATGTTTGAAATGGGAAGAAAGTAGTCCATCTTATTTTATTTCTGCATGTGCTATCCAGTTACTTCTCTCTTTAAAAAATGATATTTTGGCTGTAAAAACAATTTTAGGATCAAAATTATTTTTCTGATCATATTGATTTTATTCTATTCTCTGTTGCCACTGATTTTTACTAACAAGAAAAATCTGATTTAATGTTCTTTTTATTATAAGTAAGCTGCTTTTTAAAAATTCCTTTGGTATACTTTAAGATTAACTTTGTCTATAGATAGTATGCATTTACATTCCAGTGTTCTTCAGTGGGCTTGTTACATCAATATCCTAGTTATAACAAATACGTTACACTTGTTCTTAGAGTATCTTATTTCACTCTACATCTTGCTGTAGATGCTAATAAAACCAAATTATCAATCATCTCATTTTTATATGTTCTGGATGCATTATATAAATCAACTCCATCAGTTAATCATTGGGAAAAGAAACCACTTATGCCAATATACTCCACAGAGGAACTAAGCACAGTTGACTTATGTGGGTCTGTTTAACATGAATTATTCCCTGATTCCATTCCTGTAGTTTGGGTCACTGTCACTAAAAGAATTGTAGCCCTGTCTTAGAGTGCAAATGTACTGTTTTCATAATTGTAAAGAGTAAGTAGAGTATTTATGCTGTCATAAGTAATATGCTTGGTGCTGTGGACTTTAGGCACTATAGCTACATTTCAGAAATAAAATCCTGCTCCTATAACTTTAACTGGACTTTAGCCAAGTGTGTTTGTGTATATGTATATATATATATACATATATATGTATATGTATTAAACATTTTAATAAAGTATGTAAATGCAAATTCAATATATTTGTGAACATAATATGTTTAAGAAACTTTAAGATCTTGATGAAGATGTAATGAGAATATATTCTGATTTTAATTTTCAATTTCCTACAGTTTCTAAGAAAGCTCTATTCCAAACCTGTCCATAGCCTTTAAGTATGGCTATGAATAGTAACAAAATTTCAAAGAAAAGACTATATCAGCGTCATTTTGATACAAGTTACACCTTTTACAAAAGAGAATTCCATGTCATTCTCTCACACTTAGTTGTAAAAATTTTATAAATAATAGCTTACCTGAACTTCTGTTGATTATAACTTTGCTTTTAATTTATCTAAATGGCATTACTTAGCCATATGGAGAATTTTGTTTCCCCCCACCCCTCTGCCCCAGTTAGGCCAATTTATCTTACACCAGACCAGTACTGATTAAAATGGAATTCTCAGTTGGGTATATTACATTAAGAGCCACTCTGTTACTATAACGCTCACTGGAGACACCTATATATTTCCCTTGTGACCTTTCTTTCTTCATCTGTCTGAATGTATTAATGATTGGATAAGCCTTGATTACACAGGATCCTACTAGTTTAAGATCTGAAACTATACAGGATTTTCTGTTGTTACAGTTTTTCCGACAGATCATACAAAATTGTTAGAGGTCTTTTATCTCTATTGAACCCCCAAATAATAGTCAAAGTGTTTAGAGATAGGAATTGTATGGATATCACTTTATTTCTTCAGTTATTTTTAGGAAGCTCTGTTGAATTGTCTTTTTTATTTTCTATTTTCTCTAGATGTCATCTAGTAATTCTTTCTCCTTTATAGGAATTGCATTTTGATCAAAAGAAGTTATAATATACATACAAATGAATATACATTTCACAGTGTAGAGTTAAATTTCTATTACTTGCAAATAATGCTTAATTCAACCCATTATGTGCCAGTTGAGTACTGATGTTAATCTTCTCTTTAGAATTAAATAATATTTTATTGTCTGATAGTAAACACAGTTTATTTATTCACTCACATACTGAATAACATCTTGGTTGCTTCCACATTTTGGCAGTTATGAATAAAGCTGTTATGAACATTAATGCACAGGTTTTTGTATGGGTATGTTTTTAATCCATTTGGGTAAATACCAAGTTGCACGATTGCTGGATGGTATGGTAAGAGTATGTTTAGTTTTAAAAGAAACTATCTTTGAAAATGGTTGCAACATTTTGCATTCCCACCAACAGTAAATGAAAGTTTCTGTTGCCCACATTCTCATTAGCATTTGGTGTTCTCAGTGTTTAGGTTGTAGTCATTCTAACAAATGTGTAGTGTTATCTCATTGTTATTTTAATTTTTAATTCCCTCATGCCATATAATGTGGAACTCATTTCATATGTTTATTTTCCATTTGTCTATCATCTTCAATGAGGTGTCTGTTCAGATATTTTGCCCATTTTTTAATTGGATTGTTCAGTTTCTTATTATTGAGTTTTAAGTGTTCTTTGTATATATAGAATTTCAGTTTTATCAGACGTGTCTTTTGCAAGCATTTCTTGCCAGTGTGTGGCTTATTCTCTCATTGTCTTGACAGTGTATTTACAGAGCAGAAGTTTTAATTTTAATGAAGTTCAATTTATCATTTATTTCTTTCATGGACTGTTTCTTTGGTGTAGTCTTGAAAATCCACCATCGAGGCACCTGGGTGACTCAGTCAGTTCAACGTCTGACTCTTGGTTTAAGATTAGGTCATGATCTCAAGATATGTGTATTCCAGCCCCACATTGGGCTTTGCACTGAAGGTGTGTGTGGAGCCTGCTTGGGACTCTCTCTCTCCCCCTCTCTCTACCCCTCCCCTGCTTGCACTCTACTCTCTCAAATAAACAATAAATAAACTTAAAAAAATAAATAAAATCCACCTCCAATATCTAAGACAATTTAGATTTTCTCCTATGTTATGTTCTAGGACTTTAATAGTTTTCCCTTATATATTTTGATCTGTGATCCATTTTGAGTTAATTTTAGTGAAAGGTGAAAGTGTCTAGGTCGATTTTCTTCCTTATATATAAAGACTTTATTTTTTAGTTCAATTCTAAGTTCACATAAAAAAATTTGAGAAAGAGGTACAGAGAGTTCTTATTTACCCACTTCCTCCACATATGCATTGCTTCTCCCATTATCAATATCACCCACTAGAGTGGCATATTTGTTGCAATAAATGAATCTATGTTGACAAAATCATAATCATCCACAGTTCATGTTCACATTAGGGTTTACTTTTGGTATTGTACATTTTATGAGCTTGAACAATCATAGAGTTACATGCATCCAACTTTATGGTATCACATAGAGTATTTTCATTCCCTTAAAAACTCTCTGTGCTTATACATCCCCTCCCACCCTGCCCAGTAACCTCTCCTATCAATTACTGACCTTTCTACTATTTCCATAGTTTTGCTTTTCCTAGAATGTTACATAGTTGAAATTAATGATGGCAGGACCGGCCAAGAGAGTCCTTGGCTTCATGCCGAATGGAAATCAAACATGAAAGAGAAGGTGAGAGTAGAGTTTACTTAAGATATAGATATATATATATATATATATATAGATAGATAGATATATATCTCTATATATCTCTATAGAGAGAGAGAGCATATAACACATGGAGTGAGTGTCTAGGAGATTCAGATTGGAAAGGAGGGTGTTTTGACTCTGTTCAGGGTCTGGGATTTTTTGCTGAGGGTGGAGGACTGCTCTATATGTCCTCCCAGGCATCCAGGAACCAACTAAAACAAAGTCAAGGGCCCAAGTACTATTCCTTGGAGCCAGGGGTCTTGGAGATATCTGGCTCAGGTGGTCTGGAGTACACATATGATAGCTTGGCCCACCAGGTCATTCCTTAGATGTTATGTATTCTAATTAATCATCAACTCCCTGTCTCTTACAAGGAGAACATATGCTGTTTGCATAACAAGGCATGTGTAGAGTGTGGGGGGAGATGCAGGTCCTATGAGGAATAGAAGCTGGGAAAAGAGGCAAAGGTAAAAAACATTTTTTTCTCTCATAGGTTCCCTTCTGTTTCCCTGTGTCAGAATTATTCAGTATGTAGCTCTTTCAGGTTGGCTTCTTTCACATAGTAGCGTGCATTTATAGATTTATTTTTTGGCACAAGGGTGTCTAGTTGTTCCAGCACTATTTGTCTACAAAACTATCCTTTCTCCTTGGAATTGCCTTTGTTCCTTTGTCAAAGACCAGCTCACTGTATTTGCGTAGTTCCGCATTTGTGCTCTATATTATGTTCTATTGATTTATCTGTCTATTCTTACCCCATTGAATTTTATTTTATAGTCTGGATGATTATTTCTATAAAGTATCATTTTTATTATCAATTTCTAGAATAGTAACATTCTCCCATCAATACATCCATGGAATGCATTTAATGTGCACATTTTGGATTTCTTCATCCAGAACTTAAATAAAGCCATTGAGTAATTAAGCCCTAAAATAATTTTTTACTACACACATCTCTTTTAGATATTTAAGAATTAAGAATTGTATGATTTGCAATTAACTCTAAATAATGACAATTACATCTTGGTTTTAGTTCTATAAGATAAATATCATGTCATTAAACTCATACAATTATGAGTCTATTGTCTATTTGAAGAGAACCAGATAGATTCTTAACTTGCACCATTTTCTGAAATAAGTTTTAGATAGATTAAATATAACAAATTAAAGCATAAAATAGCTTTTAAAAAGTATAGGAGAATATATGTCTGATCTCAAGCTGAGGAAAGACTAAGTATTTTGGCAAAGAAAAGATAGATAGATTTTCCTATATAAAAATGTAATTATCCTAACATAAATAGATATCATAAACAAATGGCAAATATTTGCCATATATGTAAGTCAAAGCTTTATATTTGTATACTATACAAGTTTTAAGAAACCAGAAAGCAAAAGAGAAACACTCTATTAGAAAAATAAAAGGCAGACCTAAGCAAGGAGCATAAGAAGTACTAATGGCCAATAAACTTGTGGAAAAAGTGTTCAATCACAAAGAAATGCACATTAAAACAATAATAAAATACTGTATTTTACTTTTCACATTGGAATTTTTTATTTTAATACTAAATGTTGGCAAGACTGCATAGAGGCAAATTAATAAAAGGAGCTGATATTTTACTGAGAATTAACTTTGAGCCAGGAAATTTCACATATGCCTGGTAGGATTGTACATTGTTACTAAAAACCAAAACAAAACATTCATACAGTATAATTTAATTCTTATCACCTCATAATGTTTTATAAAGTTAACAATTCCTTTTTTAGATGTGCTTGCAGTTTTGACCTGTAGAATTGCAGGAACGCTATGCATGGCAATTCATGTATTAGTCCTAACATTTATTAATTTAACTTTTACTTTGTAAAATAATAACATGAAATTAAATTTCTACACTGTTATTTGTTTAGTTCCTCTTTAAGCAGAACAGAACAATGAAGAACTAATCATGTTTCTGTATTTTGCTAATGTTTCCTGCCATAGTCAAGTGTGCTTTTTCCAGTCTGAATAATTATATATTTTACAATTTCCCAAACTTGTACAGAATCTTCCTACTTAAAGAAGATAGAACACCATGATGTAATCATATAAACAACATGGAGACAAGGTTGTTTAAAGGACAAATAGAAAGCTGTTACTTGAAACTTGCTAAATATTTTGTCTAAGAGGAACTAGAAAATGTGCAGCAAGACGTTTACTGTAGATTCCACAGGAGGCATATATTTTCTGTCTTCAGTGTGAGAACATTGCTAATCAGTCCCAACATGGTTTTCAGAACAAAGGTCATTTCTAGCTGAGACCCTAAATATGCCCAGGTCATGGCCAACAGTATATTCAAAAGTTAAATCACACCAGAAAGGGTTTTATCCCTGTGGGAGCACTCTGGAACAATGTTAAAATAAGCTTCTATTAAGAAAAGTGAAGGAGCAACACAACTATGACCAGGAATTATGTGTGTATATAACTAGGTTTTGCCTTCTTTCACAGAAAAGTTGAGGGGAGTACATTCCTTATTCATTAAACTACTCATTATTGAGCACTGATAATGTGTGTTGTGCTCTTCTTGGTGGTTGGAAATATCAGTGAAAATAGAGACAAAAAATGTGTCCTGTTGACTTCAAATTATAGCAAAAGAATAAAGACCTTATTTAGCAAATTATATAGCATGTTAGAAGGTGATCGATAGTGTGGAACAAGAAAAAAGATATGGGAAAGGATGAAGGCTGGGGTGAGAGTGAGGGAACATTGCAAATGTAAATAAGATGGTCAGGAGTTGAGAAGGTAAGCAAATAATTTTTAAAAGTGAGTTAACCATGAGATCGCTGGAGGAAGAACATCTGAAGAAGAAGTAACAGGTAATGCAGAGGTCATAAAGAAGAGGCATGCCATGCATGCCGTAGCAGCAGCAGGGAAGGCAGTGTGGCCAGAGCAGAATGAATGGAAAGAAGAGTAATAAAGAATAAGGTCAGAGAGGTAATGAGAATGGGAGATTATAGATCATGTTGGGCCTTGTAGGCTAGTCTAAAGACTTTGGAAATTATTCACTGGAGTGTGTGTGTGTGTGTGTGTGTGTGTGTGTGTGTGTGTGTGTGTGTGTATTAAATACTGATTATATTCTGTGTTGCTAATAAATGTAGAGGGGTGAGTAGGAAAGGTAGAAACAGGGAAACTACACTTATTCAGGTAAATGCTAATGGAGCATAGTGTCAACCATAGAAATATGGAAAAGGTGTTAGACTCTGGATATATTTTTCAAATAGAGCTAACATTTTCTGGTACTCCAAAACTGGGGTATGAGAGGGAGAAGTGCTGAGGATAACCTGCTCATTGCTCTGGAGAGAGACATAATTATATTTTCTAAGGATGCTCACTACATAAAATCCTCAAAAAGATACTTCTAAAGAAAGGTTAGGCAGTATGTTGTTCTCAAGATGTGCAAAGCTGTGAGACCCATGTAAAACTCTTTCCCATTGGTCAATTTTTTCCTCATATAATTTCCTTTATTTAGCAAAATAGTACTGCCATACACTTTCTCATCACTTGTGTAAGTCAGACACTTGAGCCCGTTCATTTTGCTGGGAATATTACAACAAAGAGACATGTTTTTCCTGCTGTCGGCATCCTTGAAAGATTCTTGCACTTGTGGTGGAAAACTGAATGAAGGCAGCCTTAGGATGAAGCCAGTTATGTGTAAGAAAGAGTAAGAGATGCAAAGTCACTGGGCTTTGGCAACAGTGATCAACAGTTTCAAGCCTGACCTGAAACCACCCCATACTTTAAACATTTTATCCTATATTGTTTGTGAATTTTAGTTGGCTTTTCCACTACTTATAGCTAAAAGTGTATTCTTTACATTCTTCATGATTAAGTATAAACTATACTTTTCTCTATAATACTTTCCTAATTATTAAAAGGTATTTTGATCCATTATTGTATAATGATTGGTTTTAGTACATATAAACTTTGGCCTCTTTGCTTGTCAATTTTCTTAAATTTTGGTGTTTTTTTTGATTACCTTTCACTTTTTATAAATTCAGTGAGAATGTCAAAATCTGTTTAATGTTGTTTTATAGGTGCAAAATATCTCTGCTTTGGAATGATATAAGAGATTATAACTGATAACATTCATTAGTCATAGATATGCTTTTTCCAATAATATTAATGTTTAAAAAGTAAACCTGCAGGAGTGATATCACCAAAATGTCAGAGTGGGAGACCTCAATCTTCATTTCTCCACAAAGATCAACAATTAGGCAGCTATCCATAAACACAAACAGCCCTGGGAGTGCTCAGGAGTCCTTAGGAAATGTCAACAACACAGGGAACAAAACACCTGAGAATAGTCACATTAAAAGGGAAGGAAGAATAACTTTATGCTGCCTGTATCATTCCACCTCACAGGCCTACAGTGCTTAGTGACAAGAGAACTCAGCTAGAAAGGGTTCTCTTCACTAGGAAAGGAAGAAGGGGGTGAGCAACCAGCTTCTCCACCATCTTGGGGCACTGTATGAAGGACCTCTGTGAGTTTCAACCACCCTGATACTAGCAAAGCTGAGACCTATAGAGAGGGCTAGGGAAAAGGAAGAGCAGCACAGGCTGCCAATATTACCCATACTGCGGAAATGACCACATTTCCTGTGACCTACCCTGCAGCGGGCCGCAGCAGCTTTTACCACTGAAGGAATCAATGGCCAGCGCAGCTGCCATACACCCTCCTCAGATTCCACCAGTTTTCTCTCCACAGGTATTAATGTTCACAGATGACAACTTTCTGACACCCTCCCTACTTCCTCACCCCCCCCATCCCAGAGGAGCCAGGATCTGCGCAGGCAGGTAGCTCATGCCTCTAGCTGTGCAAGTGCAAGACATAGCCTATATCTCAGTGGCTGACCCTCACTGCTGTGTGGACATTTGGGGGCTAAACCCTCCAGCTGTGCCTTGCACACTGCAAGCACCTGCTACTGGGTCCGCAGACGTGCATGCCCATGGCAAGATCCTGCAGCCGTGAAATGTACACTGACAGCCAGGGCCCCTGCACTACTGGGCTCACCTGCAGCTAACCCCACAAGCTGCACACCTTCATACCTCTAATCCAGCTCCCTTCACTGGCCTCCATGACTATGAACATGTGCATAGGGAGACCTGTAGCCACAAGAATGGTTGCTGACAGCTGCTCCATCATGGGTGCTTATGGGCCCAGGTTGGCCCTGTCTCCTGTCACTGGCCTGCTCTGCTGGGCTTGCTTGCAACTGGATCCTCTGGCTGTGCACCTGCATACTGCTGGCCCAACCTCCATCACCAGCCTTTACTGCTATGTACACATCTGTGACAAGACCCTGCAGCCACAGAAATGCATCCTGGCTCCAGGGCTCCTGTAGTTGCCAGTGCACCTATAGTTGGCCCTGGATCTTCCTACTGGCCCCAACTTCCACCAGTACATATGTGTCTGCAATCAGCTCCAGTGACAACACGGGCACCTAAATCTGGCTCTTGCAACTGAGTGTGTGTATACCATTGACTCCAACCATTACCACTGCTTGCTCTCATCCCTGCCCACTGGCCATTGGACATGGAGTAACTGCTGAGGACTGCAACATCCCTTGCAGTTACCACTGAACCTCCATAGCACTTACTAGGAACCACACAATTATTTATTTGATAGACTCCAGTGGCCTGATCTAAAAAGACATCACACTCCTCTGACCTGGAGCCATCAAATGCTCCCACACTGAATTCCCCACATTACCAAACCCAGGGTACTATCTCCAGGGTGCTCCCACCCAAAAATGAAGTTCTTTCCTTACTTAAGTTAGTCCATCAAATCTGGAAAAGGTACCTGCTTCTTCAAATGTACAGATACTTATGCAAAACTACAGGAAATTAGGGAAACTTAGTGAAATGAAATGAAATGAAATTTGGTGACATGACCAAAGTAACAGAGTAAACTTTCAGTGACTGGTGTTAAAGGAATAAAGATATATGCCTAACAAAGAATTCAATATAATTGTTCTGAAGATGCTCAGAGAGGTGTAAGAGAACAGAAATATATAGCATATTAAAAGGATCCTACCCCATAATCAAATTTGATTTATCCCTGGGATACAAGATGATTCCATATAAACAAATTAGTAAATATAAAACACTCCATTAATAGAATAAAAGACAAAAATCTTATAACTGTCTTATCAGATGAAGAAAAAACATCTGGCAAAATTCAACAAATTTGCATGACAAAAACTCTCAACAAATTAGGTATAGAAGGAACATGCCTCAACATAATAAGGGCAAAGTATAACAGACCCAGAGCTAACAGCATACTCAGTGGTATCAGATTGAAAGCTTTCTTGCTAAATCAGGAATTAGACAAAGTATGCTCACTCTCACCACTCCTATTCAGCGAAATATTGGAAGTCTTAGCCAGAGGAATTAGGCAAGAAGAGGAATGTCATCTAAACTGGATAGGAGGAAGTAAAATTGTCCCATTTTCCATGTGATATTATCTTCTATATTGAAAATTGTGAATACTCCACCAAAAAACTGGTAGAACTAGTCACCAAATTCAGTAAAGTTGCAGGATATAGAATCAACCTACAAAAATTAGTCTGGTTTTTATACATGAACAATAAAGTATCTGAGAAGAAATGAAGACAACAATCCCATTTACAATACCATCAAAAGTAGTAAAATTCTTTTTTTAAATATTTTTAATGTTTTGTTTATTTTTGACACAGAGAGAGACGAGACAGAGCATGAGGGGGGAGGGGCAGAGAGAGAAGGAGACACAGATCCAGAAGCAGGCTCCAGGCTCTGAGCTATCAGCACAGAGCCTCATGCGGAGCTCGAACCCATGAACATGAGATCTGACCTGAGCCGAAGCCGGAGGCTTAACCGACTGAGCCACCCAGCTGCCCCCAAAATAGTAAAATTCTTAGGAATAAATTTAGCCAAGAAAGTAAAAAATCTTAGCAATGAAAACTGCAAGACTATTGAAACAAATCAAAGAAGAATGTAAATAAATTAAATGATATATGCGTTCATGGATCAATAGAGTTAATATAGTCAACCGTTTGTACTGCCCAAAGGCTTGTATGGATTCCATGCATGAATCAGCAGAAAGAGAAATTAAGAATCAATCCCATTTACAATTGCACCAAAAAACAATAAGAAAGCTAAAGATAAACCTAACCAAAGAAGTGAAAGACCTGTACTCTGAAAACTATAAAGTACTGATAAAAGAAATTGAAGATGACACAAAGAAATGGAAAGAAATTCCATGTTCATGGGTTAGAAGAACAAATATTGTTAAAATGTCTATACTACCTAAGCAATCTACACATTTAATGCAATCCCTATCAAAATACCACTGGCATTTTAACAGAGGTAGAACAAACAATCCTAAAATTTGTATGGAACCACAAAACATCCTTAATACCCAAAGCAACCTTTAAAAAGAAAACCATGGGGTGCCTGGATGGCTCAGTTCATTAAGCGTCCAACTTGGGCTTAGGTCATGATCTTACAGGTCATGAGTTCAAGCTTGCCTTGGGCTCTGTCCTGACAGTTCAGAACCTGGAGCCTGATTCTGATTCTGTATCCCCATCTTTGCCTCTCTCTCTCTCTCTCTCTCTCTCTCTCTCTCTCTCTCTCTCTCACACACACACACACACACACACACACACACACACACACACTTATATAAACAAAGCTGGAGGCATCACAATTCCAGACTTCAAATTATATTACAAATCTGTACTGATCAAAACAATATGGTACAGGCACAGAAATATACATACATGGAACAGAATAGAAAACCCATAAATAAGCCCACAACTATATGGTCAGTTATTCAATGCAGCAGGAAAGAACGTCCAATGAGAAAAAGACAATCTCTTGAACAAAGAATATTGGGAAAACTGGAGAGCAACATAAAAAGCATGAAACTGGACCACTTTCTTACACCAAACACAAAAATAAATTCAAAATGGACTAAACTCCTAAATGTGAGACTTGAAGCCATAAAAATCCTAAAGTAGGACACAGGAAGCTCTTTGACATCAGCTATAACAACTTCTTTCTAGATATGTCTCTGGAGGCAAGGGTAACAAAAGCAAAAACAAACTACTGGGACTTCATCAAAATAAAAGCTTTCTGCACAATGAAGGAAGCAATCAACAAAACTAAAAGACAACTTGCAGAATGGGAGAAGGTATTTGCAAATGACATATCTGATAAAGGGTTAGTATCCAAAATATATAAAGAACTTATACAACTCAACACTCCAAAATGAAAATCCAATTAAAAAACGGGCTGAAGACATGAATACATATTTTTCCAAAGAAGGCATACATATGACCAACAGACACATAAAAATATGTTCAACATCATTGATTATCAGGAAAATGCAAATCAAAACTACAATGAAATATCACTCCACACCTGTCATGGCTAAAATCAACAACACAAGAAACAACGGGTGTTGGTGAGGATGTGGAGAAAGGGGAACCCTCTTGTACTGCTCATGGGAATACAAATTGGTGCAGCCACTCTAGAAAACAGTATGGAGTTTTCTCAAAAAGTTAAAAATAGAACTGCCCTGTGATCCAACAATTGCACTACTAGGTATTTACCCAAAGAATCCAAAAATACGAATTCAAAGGAATACATGCTCCAAACTATGGGAACAGCCCAAATGTCCAGTGACTAACAAATGGATAAAAAAGAAGAGATATGATATATATTTATGTAAGAGATATGTATGTTATAATGGAATATAAGTGATTATCATTCTAGGTGAAATAAGTCAGTCAGAGAAAGATAAATGCCATATGATTTTACTTATATGTGGAATTTAAGAAACAAAACAAACAAGCAAAGGGGAAAAATAGAGGGGGAGGCACACCAAGAAACAAACTCTTAACTATAGAGAACAAACTGATGGTTACC
The DNA here is from genome assembly GCF_006229205.1 of Suricata suricatta. Lineage (NCBI taxonomy): Eukaryota > Metazoa > Chordata > Mammalia > Carnivora > Herpestidae > Suricata > Suricata suricatta. Next base: position 81,529,898 of record NC_043706.1, read on the forward strand.
AGAGGGAAGGTGAGTCGGGGAATGGGTAAAATAAAGGATGAAGATTAAGGAGGGCACTTGCTATGATGAGCACCAGGTGTGCATGAAGTATTGAGTCACTATGTTGTATACCTGAAAGTAGTATTACACTGTATGTTAACTATCTGGAATTTAAATAAAAACTTAAAAATTCCAAAGGCATTTTTCATAAAACTAGAAAAAATCCTAAAATTTATATAGAACCACAAATATCCTGAATAGGTGAAACAACCTTGAAAAAGAACAAATATAAAAGCATCACACGTCCTGATTTCAAACGATATCACAAAGCTATGATAACCAAAACAGTATAGTACTGGCATTAAAACAGACACATATGCTAATAGAAGAGAACCAAGAGCCCCAAAATTAACCGACGCATGTATATATTTAACCACTCTTTGACAAGGGAGTCAAGAATATGCAATGAGGAAATACAGTCTCTTCAATGAGGGTGCCTGGTTCATGTAATCAGTTAAGCATCCAACTCTTGATCTCAGCTCAGGTCATGATATCACAGTTGGTGAGTTTGAGCCCCACATCAGGCTCTGTGCTGATGGTGAAGAGGGTGTTTGGGATTCTGTCTCTCCCTTTTTCTGATGCTCCCCTGCTTGTGCTCTCTCTCAAAATAAATAAATAAACTTAAAAAAATATAGTCTTTTCAATAAAAATTGTTTAGTTAAAACTGGATATTTACATGCAAAAGAATGCAATTAGACTAATTTTTTTACACCACACACAAAAATTAACTTTAAGTGGATAAAGACTTGGGGCACATGGGTAGCTCAGTTGGTTGGGCATCCAACTTCGGCTCAGGTCATGATCTCACAGCTCATGGGTTCAAGCCCCGAGTCGAGCTCTGTACTGACAGCTCAGATCCTGAAGCCTGCTTCAGATTCTGTGTCTCCCTCTCTCTGCTCCTCTCCTGCTCTCTATTGGTCTCTGCCTTTCTTTAAAAAATAAATAAACTTTAAAAAAAATTTTAAAGACTTAAAATAAGACCTTTCTAGGAGAAGTCATGGGGAAAATTCCTTGTCATCAGGCTTGGCAATTATTGCCAATTTGAAATATGACACAAAAATCACAAGTAAAAATTAGAAACAAGTCAAGAAGTGAGACTAACTAAAAAGATTCTGCATAGAAAAACTATTAACAAAACGTAAAGGCAACCTACAGAATGGGAAAAATATTTTTAAGACATATATCTGATAAACACTTATTCTCCAAAATATACAGATAACTTGTACAACTCAAGAAAAACACAAATATCCAATTTAAAAGTGGGCAGAGGACTTGAATAGATATTTTTCCAAAGGAGACATATACAGGCCAACAAATATATGAGAAAGTTCTTGAGATTACTAATCATCAGAGGAATATAAATCAAAACTACAATGAGATATCACCTTACAATTTTAGAATAATTATCAAAGAGTCAAGAGATAAAAATCGTGGTAAAGATGTGTAGAAAAGGAAACCTTCATGTGTTATTGATGGGAATGTAAATTCCTCTTTACACTATGCTACTGCTTTGGAAAACGCTATGGAGTTTCAGCAAAAAAATAAAAATTTCACTACCATATAATTCAGTAATACCACTACTATGTATATATCCAAAGGAAACCAAATTACTACCTTTTTTTGTAAGGCATGTTTATTTTTATTTTTCAATGTTTATTTAATTTAGAGAGAGAACAAGTGGAGGAGGGGCAGAAAGAGAAGGGGACAGAGGATACAGGCTCTGAGCTGACAGTATAGACCCCAACATGGGACTCAGACTCATAAACCATGAGATCATTACCTGAGCCTAAGTCAGACACTTAACCAATAGAGCCATTGAGATGACCCCAAAATCACTATCTCTTAAAAGGATATCTGCACTCTAGTGTTCAATGCAGCATTGTTTACAATAGCTAAGACACGGAAGCAACCAAAATGTCCATCAACAGATGAATGGATTACGAAAATGTGATATATATAAGTCAGCTATAAGAAAGAAAGAAATCCTGTCATATAGTAACATGGATTGACTTTGAGGGCATTATGCTAAATGAAATAAGCCAGATGGAAAAAGAGAAATGTATGTAATAATTTATGTGTGGGATCTAAAAATATCAAACTCAGAGAAACAGACCATTGAGTGGTGGTTTACCACAGTCTGTAGGTTGGGGAAAGTAGGGAAATGTTGATCAAAGGGTACAAACTTTCAGTTATAAGATAAATAAGTAGTGAGCATATAATGTACAGCATCATGGCTACAGTTAACAATAACTATATTATGGACTTGAAAGTTGCTATGAGAGTGGAGCTTTGATGTTCTCACCATAACAACGATAACAAAATAGAAATTATGTGAGATGAGGAATGTGTTAACTAATCTCATTGTGGTAAATATTTCACAATATATATGTGTTTCAAATTATCACCCTATACATCTTAAATTTATATAAGGTTATATGTTAATTTTATCTCCATAAACCTGGGATAGAGCCCTCAAACATCTCCGAAAGCTGTTAGCAATAGGTAAACACACACACTGTATACATACAAAAACAAACAAACAAAGAAAACCCAATTTCTTTTGATCTCTGACAGCCCAGGAGTTTAGGAAAAAAAGAATAGAATTTACGCTTCCCTCACCATACACAAAATCAAATCTGCAATGGATTCAGTGACAGAGATATCTCACATATTCTGGGAAGGTGCTACCATATTTGAATCTACCAAAGTTTTTTTTAGGGGGAAAGAAAATAGTGGAAGATGGGTTGCCACATCCCCTTTAAAAAGGGAAGGATCAAATTGTAATTTTAAGCCTATTTTAATAGCATGTTTCCAAATGCCAGCTCTTGCTTTTAACACATATTAACCCATTTAATCCTTAGCATAGCACTATGAGTTAGGCATCTTTGTTATTATTGGGCTAGTAAAGCAGAGAGAGTAACTCAGTCAAGATTGTGCAAGATTCACACCCAGAGTCCCTGTTTCAACTACCTTGTGTATTGTTTGTCATCTATCATGGTTCATTCTGCTTCTTCTCATTTCATTATCTAGCCTGAGACTATTATATCATTCTCTTTAAACTATGTCTTATCAATTGTCATTGTACTTAGTTTACTATATTTTATGTATAATTTTGGTGGTGAGAGAAATGCGTTTAAAAGGAATGGAACACAAGTTTTCATATTGAAGAAAAACTTCAAGTTTCCCAGATTTGTGCTTCAACCTTTGATGCACTCAAGAGTATGTTGCAGAAATGTCCTCTTAATACAAAGGTAAGTACAAAGATATATATGAGACTCATGGAGTGAATCTAATAGTGACTGTTCACCATCTGGCTATTCTATCAATAGAGCAACACTGAAAATCCTCACAGGAAACAAACTAATTTTGTTGTTGTTTTTGGTTAAAGAATGAACACCTTAGAAACCAAAGAAATGGATTCACTGAGTGATAGGAAAATTCTGACAGTCCATGTTTATCATTGATATGAATTTATGACTGCATAAAGCAATGCTATTCTCTCATCTATACACTCGATGTTGGCTATATAACTACGTATTAGTGGGGAGCCTGGGTGGCTCAGTCAGTTAAGTGTCCGGTTTCGGCTCTGGTCATGATCTCGGTGGGTTTGGGCGCCATATCAGGCTCTGTGCTGACAGTTCAGAGCCTGAAATCTGCTTCAAATTTTGTATCTCCCTCTTTCTCTGCCCCTCCTCCACTCACACTCTGTCTCTCTTTGTCTCTCAAAAATAAATAAAAAATTTAAAAAGTATTTAAAAATGCATATTAGTGATTGTAAATACCTGAAGAATAGATTCAAAAATAATGGGTGATGCTGTATTGTCAGCTCTTGGTACAGCCAAAGTTAATAGCAAGCACATATGCCTTATTTGTGACTTTCTAGCACCTCCCACCTAAGGGAAATAATAGCACGTTTCAGATTACAACTTTCTATTTATCTCTTAAACCACCCTGTCTCAATTTTGATGTTATGATTATATCATAGTGTGGTATCTACCTTAACTACATGGTTCTTGGCATTACTTGGAGAAATAGAAATTACTGTATAATTATTTGGTTTGGAAGACAAAAGCCCTCAAGGGAATTTTATGAAAGAATTTAAAGTTAAAGATGCGGAGAAATATGATTATCTCATCATAAAGTAGTTAGTTAAATTGTGGTTAAAGAGCAATGTAGAACAGTTATATTAGCACAGACAAAAAGCTCTACACAAAAGCTGGTAGAGTAGGTACTGATACTGAATCAGTGCTATGTGGTAGGGCCAAACAGCCTCCTTTCTCCACCTTGTTTAGGTCTAGAATCTGTCTCAGAAGCTGAGGCTACTCTGTTGCTGAATTCAGTTGCTAGGTAGAGTTTGGGACCAAGTGTGTGTGTGTGTGTGTGTGTGTGTGTGTGTGTGTGTGTGTGTAAATGATAAATATGAATGGTGACTTTGCAGTAGTATATAATTCTAAATTGTACCCCAATTTCTTTTTAATCATATAAAATTTTGATATTTGAAAAACAAAACAAAACAAAAACAGCAACAAAAGTCTGGTTTTCCTTAAGCCAGCTGCACGCAGAGGCCACAAATTTTTTAGGGAAAATGAAGAGTCTGTAGCTAAATAACTTGATTTATTTGCACAAAAGCTATTCATTTGATTCCAGAATATAAATTAAAGTTCTGGTGAGAGGAGTGATAATTTGAGAGAGCTATAGACACCTTTGAGTTCTGGGAAATAAGGCCTACTGAGGCAGGCTTAATTCACCCTTACTGTTTTTTTCCCCCCTTTTGAACCTTACTCTTATACTTTTTGTCTCTCTAAAGGTGTAAAACATAGGGGATAAAGGAGAGAGTGCTTCCTTCCAAGAAGGGAGCTTCTGTCCTCTGAGAACAGTCCTCTAGATAAAAATTAAAGAGGCCAATTCTTTTCAGCAACAGAAAAAAAAATCCCATGTATCATATTTGTACTTAAAGCACATAGTTTTCACTAAATCTTATGAGGCAAGGATTCAAACTAATGGTATTACCCCAAAAGACTAAACATATACTTTGATAAATTTAGGACATTGTGTTACATTTCTTATCACAGTAGAATTTGCTTTGGTATGCAAATTATAAAATGTATGAATATATGGGTCTAAGCCAAAAATATTAATCAATAAAACTCAACAGGATGCAATTTTCATAATTACAAGCTTTACTAAGTAGTATAGCAAGATTTAAGATACAGTCTTGATTGTTACTTTATGATAAATGCATGCCCTTCGGTTGTCTTTTAGATAGCACAAATATCAGTTACTCCAGGGTAATTTATTTTCCTTTAAGCTTATTTAGAGACAATAAAATTGGATATTTTGCTTCTTAGACAACATTCGGAAAGGATTTAAGAAAATTATTTTCTTACTAAAAAATCGTGACTGGCTGTGTTTTTGTTAGATAATTCTGGGAATGAGAAAAGGTGAATTATCATCTATAGTGGTGCCAGAGATATTGGAGATTTTTGAGAAGATTCTGGGGAAGAGTGGATAAGATCCTGAACCAAGGCATTGACAATGAGTGTCATGTGGTGATGGTTTTGGGTTAGAGAAACCTTCCTGGGCAGGGGGAACTGTGAACACTTGAAATGTAGGAAGTGACCCTTGCACAGCATTCATCCTAACAGAAATGCAGAGATGCCTTCCTCCCTGAACTTTTCACAGGAATACAGTTCATTTCATCTTTTCATAGTACATTTTATCAATGACATAAACACACATGCTATATAAAATCCTTCATCCAGAAATACCCCTTGAGGAATTTATCTAAGGAAATGAATTGGAGAAGTGTAGGAAGTAAAGAAGACACAAATGCATGTTGTGATGGGTCCAGCCCAGCCCAGGGATTCTCAGTTCCTCTTCTATCTTGTAGAATAGGGAGAGTCTTATCTAAAGCCTGACCATTTCATTACTGTTACATAACTGTGCATGTGTGATATCTGGTTATTTCTTCCTATAAATTGTGAAAAAGTAAGTAAGTTCATTCTAGTGGCTTAGTAAGAAATTATATTCAGAACCCAGATGTTAAAGCCAGGCAACATGGGTTACTAAGGGCATTATAAAAAGTTATTATAAAAGGTAATTATCCCAGAGTTTTATCATTACATGGTTAGAGGTTGAGATGTTGGAAAGCCACACTTAGGGTTTCCCATAACCTTGTGGAAATTCGATATTTAAACTAATCACTTGGTGATAATTTTAAGCTAATCAACACTGATCTAAGCTTCTCTCTCATGAGGATCTCAATAAACAGAAGAGTACTGATTGATTACCCAAGCCTTTTTTTTCTTATTACAATGAATTTTCTAGCTCTTACAGGTAACTGTTTCTTACAGAAGACTTCTTTGTCAAAGTGCTTATTTTTTTCCAAAGAGACATAAAAATAGTACTCTATGGTAGCATATCAGGTATACATGAAAATATTAAAAACAAAAAAGTAAGCACTTAATCAGTTTAGCATTGCTTAAATATATGACAATTATAGTTGTGATAGATATAAAAACAACACTGATGACAATAAAACAGTTAATATTTGTTCAAAGCTCATTTTATGACCATACAAAGGAATTCCAGGATATTACATATAAAAACATACTAAATCCTTATGGGAAATCCTTGAGGTTAGTATTCTTATTTTACACTGTTTGAAACCAGCCAGATTTGATTCCATCTAAACTGACTTTAAAACCAGGACTTCACATTACTCCATTATTAAATGAGTTCACATGGTTTTGTTCTCCTTTCTTTCATTCTTTTATTCCATATAGGTTATTATATAGATAGATTGTATAGATTATTGCATATAATTTATATCATATATAATATATATAATGTATATTATATGTATGGATACACATGCACATTGGAAGTCGGGGGTATTTCTGAGAATGTTAATGGTGTTTATGATAAAAGGTATTTTTTAAAATTTTCATTGTGCATATCTTTCTGCATAATTTTCAGTTTAAACAAGACAATGTATTATTTTTATAAAATATTCTGAAAAATAAAATATATAATTATGTGGAAAATATTTGAAATGTATTTTTAAAAAATAGGTTTCCAAATTAGTAAACATCTATGATGACATTCTTGTACTCTTAAGCCTACACATACACCCACACACATACTACACTCACAGGTAAAATATTGGAAGTATGTCAAAATATTAGTTATAATTATCTGTGGGTGATGAAATTACATATATTTTTAAATATCCTTTTTGCTAAAATGTGCTTTATTATTTTACTACAAATTAACATATATCATTTTGTAATAGGAATAAAATCCAATCAAAACAAACCCTAAGGGAGAAAAAGAGAGGGAAAGACATAAAACAGAAAGAGAGGTAGTATTGGAGGTGGAGTTACAAGCATGTAGGGTATAAAATATAGTTCTGGTGCCAATTTTAAATGTTGTCAGTCACCTATATAAGCCTCAAGTTCCTTATTTACTAAGAAATGTATAGCAATAACATTCACCTCATGTGATTACTTTGTAAATAATATTAAATAGTTTATGTAGAATATATTTATGAAAACGAATCCAAATGAATGACTTTTCTGCTTAGCCTAAAGAACCAATATAACATGATTCCTAGTGGGGAAAAAAGAGTTGTGACTTCAGCCTGACATAGAAAAATTATAGTTTCTTCCTAAACTAGATCTACTTATCTACTAGTCTGACCAATGTGTCCTTATCTTTTAGCCTTTTTGGTGGTAATCCCATTTTGTCTTAAACTTTCTCAACTTCAAGCAATTGCTTTATGAAAAATTGATAAAGTCAAGGTTTGCCCTTCTTCTGACTCCATGAAACAGCATAATAACAGTTTCTGTGTTCCATGGCTACTACTGGAGCTTGGAATTGAGGCACCCTAAGGAATGCTACCAATAGGATTCTTGGACCTTCTGGTTGTTGCCAGCATGGTACTTTCTACCTCACTCTTCCAGGACTGAATCCTTCCCCCAAATTCCAGATAATTACTCTTAGCCCTAAAGTCCAGCCTATTCATTATCAATAAATTCTAAATAGGGACATCACCTCTCCCCCTAGACTCCAAAGTGTTGAGAAAACACAGGATTGTATGCTCTAGGGCATGGCCTCTCTGCGTGTGCTCCTACAGCAGACACCCTACAGGTGGTATAAGGAGATGATGACTCTGGGCATGCCTATATAACAGATGCTTTTTAAAGGCCTACAACTCCATGGTTTTTAAAACACAGTGAACCTTGGTCTGTGAGCTTAATTTGTTTCAGAAACATGCTTGTAATCCAAAGCATTCATATAAGAACCATTGGCTCAGTTGTGATCATGCGACATTTGTCATCACGTACTACTTGTATTGCAAGACATAGCTTATCAAGTTAAAATTTATTAAAAATGTTTGCTTACCTTAAAGAGCACTCACAGAACAAGTTACTTACAATCTAAGGTTTTTTTGTATTTGGAATGGTCTGTCCTATGCAATTGTGGGACTATTGGAGAGGCTCATATAACTCCATCTGTTATTCTGTGTTTAAAGGATTTTGCTAATCTCCAGAATGGGTAACATGAACATGCTGACTTTCTCTTGTAGCTTTTACATATAGTAATCTGATCAACAAATCAAACACCATAACAAGTTTAATTCCTCTGTTAGTGTCTGTTTGGTATCTTATTAGTCTCTCTCTACTATTGACCAACATCTCAACAATGGACATGCAGCTTTCTTAACGCTCCTTTGTACCTAAATTAGAGCACTTTTTGTGATTGATTTTTAAATGTTCACTTTTCCCCCTCTCTGAGATTATGTTCTTTGCTCTTGAGGACAAATGTAATATCCAAAACTTGTTTCTGCTTCTTCCTACTCTAGGGTTCATAGGCCTCATTAGTCTTTTTATTCAAGCCACCCTCACTGAGAATAAATTTACTTCAACATTGAATCTATGCTGGGGAAATAATTTACAGTAATTCATTTGTGCCCCATGTATCAGTTCCCAGCTTTGGATAAATAGAGAATAGTGACACAGATTTGAGTAAAATTACATAACTGAGTTTGATGGATCAGTTTTATCTCAATGTCATATTTATGTTAAGTGCTAAAAATGTTTGTCATAGAAATGTTGAAGTAGAAAAGAAATAGCATTGGAACAGTCATAATACTGGCTATATGACATCAGTATTAGATTCCGTTTCTAAAATGAGGGTTATCATTTGTGAAACAAGTGAGATGACATGTTTGAAAATGTTTTCCCAAAAATAAAGCCATCAGTAAATCTAAGTTAATTCTAAGCTTATTATGCCTAAATGCAAATAACCACTACAAAGATATTTTGGTATGTTAAAGGGGTTAGGCTTTGGAGACCAAATATCATCATCACCATCATTATCATTATCATTGTTACCATCCCAGTGTTAAAAATAGCAACTATAAGTATTTAGTGAAGATTACTATGTGCTTTAAATGGTTTCTGATATTTTAAATATACCTCTAATCTTCTTGACTTGAAAGATGGTTATTATTCTCTCACTTTAACAGATGAGGAAACTGATGCTCCAAGAGGGTGGTTTCAAGCAGCACCACACAGCCAGTGAATGACAGAGACTAGAATAACATTCCAAAACATTCATTTTGAGTCACCAAATGGCTGGAATGATAGCATACATTCGTTGTTTTTCCCACAAATGTAATGGTCTGTTCAAAACATATCTAGATAAAGGCCAGGCAATTGGAGAGTACTTCTAGATCTGCTGTTTGGAATTATGCATCCACAATCTGTGCAACTCATTTTTGAAGAATGAATTATCTTTCTGCTTAGGGTCTCAGCTTAGGTACTTCAGACACATGGATTATTTGGTATAGGAATCACCCAGCTGGACATAAAGGGACCAAAAATGCTTAAAGATGCAAGTACTCAAGAATTAACTTCTCCATTGTCTTACAGCTTATTTTTAGTAATTGAATTAAATTGAAATTACATTTTATCATTTGACTTCTCCACCTATCAGCACAACAGGACTCCTTTAATGCTTAAACCTTCAACATCTAGTTTTCCTAAGGCTAATATTGGCAACTGTACCTGGTACAGATTTATTTAAATATTAACCTTCTATTTATGTGATTATTATTGTGGAAAATTGCCTTCAAAATCTCCAGATCAACCTCCAAAGCTTTCTATCACCATTATTTCAGGAAAAAAATAATCTTCCAGGACTTAATTCCTGACCTTATAATTCATGATAAACATTAATTTCTCTACCTTCAGGATTCATCTCTATAAAGTTTAAGTAATGCTGTTGTACAGAAGCTTTCTTTAAATGAGATAACACATGTATAATACTAGCAGAATCCTTCATACATAGATACCTGTTCATTAAATTATAATTTTCTTGCTATTTTTATTTATCTAGGGTAAATCAGTCTTTACAGAAAATAGGGGCAATGAAAAACTGTGTCAGATTATACATGTGTTATTTTTAAGTACAATAATTTTATATGTGTAACACATTAATCTCATACAACCATTTTTCTTAAGAAAAACACAGAAAAAATAGTTTAAGTTTAATATGAAGTGAGGATATATGCATAATGAACTATCCTTAAGAGTGAAGGCTTATTAAAACTAGGTCTTGCCTGAGCCCTCTCTTGAGGGTTGGGAATCGAGCATAGCTTCACTTTATCCCTTTTAACTACATCCACTTAATTTCTCTATTAAGTAGTTCTGCTCCATTTGACCCATGGACTCTTACCCCTTATTTCAATTCTTTCCACTCTAAGTGGAGAATAATAATAACACCTCTCTTACCCCTCAGAGGGTTGTTGTGACGAAGAAAATGAGAATGAATGAAAGTGAAAGAACATTAACAAGCTGAAAATGTTGAAATAAATATATCAGGATAATTCTGTTAGGAGCTACTTTTAGTGGAGAGTTTCTTTAATCAGAGATTTCAGGGTCTAAAAAGCTGAGGTAGAGATTGGTATATATGTTACACAAATCTATGCTTGCTGCTTTTCCTGGACACATTGCTAGAATACTTTTCTAGGTCTCCCTTAATTATGATGGAGTGACTAAGTCATAATTAGGAGAATATGAGCAGAATGATGTATTTGACTTGTAGACTGCCCATAATAACCTTCCATGTAGATTCCTTCACGTTTTGTGGGGGTTTTTTATGTTTTTTCTTCAAAATGCTGGAATGGAGATAGCTGCAAAGTGCTCCTGTACACTCTTTATTCAAAGTGGCGCAGGGTCTGTCTGCATGGGTGATCAATGACTACATGAAGAAGAGATGCATCATTGACCTTTGAGGAAAAAAATAACATCTATTGCATGTAAACCTTTGCGCAGATTTGAGTCAATTTGTTAGTGCAGTCAGAATAAATCTAAACAAGCTAGAAATCTACTCTAAGCATGTTGAGAATAACCTACTTTCATATGTTTTGATTCACGTAAGTCCTTCTAATGAAAACTTGAAAATTAAAACATTTGCTACAATCTGAATAGGACATTTGTTGCCAACAACAAAGCCACACAAATATTTTTCAGTGTTTGTTAATGGAATCTGTAGACCTGAATAATGCCTATAATGCGAATAAATTTTACCATGTTGTTGTCATGATTATTTTTTATATTTTATGTAAAACATCATTATGTTACCAGGATTACAGTTAGTATTCATTAAATAGTAGCTTAATCTGAATGGGAATCATTGGGTGTTTCAATCTTTCAAAGGATATGCTGATGATAATTTATTACTAATAGAAATTACTATGTTTGGCATATTCATGGAGCTTTACAGACATTTTCTCATTTAATTCACATAAAACCCAATACTATTATCACTCCCATTTTACAATCAACGTAACAGAGTAGCTAAGAGGTAAGCAACTTGCCCAAGGTAACACACAATATTGGTGAGGATGAACTAGTTTAAGCTGCAGTAAACAAAAACAAATTTTAGGGGCTTGACAAAACAGTTTTGTTTCTTCCTAGGACTACAGATTAGTAGATTTACAGGGAGGGAGTCATGCTAGCCCATTGTTGCTCAAGGACCCAAACTGACCAAGTCCTCATTTTGACAATTCCCCTTCTCACTTTGACAAGAGGAAATAAACACGACAAATCAGCCACTGGATCCTAAAGCTGTCTTCCCAGAAGTGACATGTGTTTCTCTTTTGATATTTTGAATTAAAGCATGTCATAGGGCACACCAACTTTTAAAGAGGTGCTACCCTACCATATAACTCAAAGGAAGAGACATGAATTCTTATGAACAACCTTAATATCTAAAGGCTACAGAGAGTAAATAGTGGAGGCAAGGATGCAAAGTCAGGCAGTCTGGCTGCAAAATAGGACTTTTAACCACTAAATCTAGGCATTGAGTATAGTGAAATGAGATTGAAGCAAGGAGTCAGGAGGTATTATCCTCCTGACAGAAACCTGGTAATTTCTTTGTGACTGGGCACCATGGACAACCCTCACCTCAGGGGGTTTCATCATTGTCCTATATACTTTGAGGAGGTAGGGCCAGTGGTATCGATGGCCCCTGTTCTGTTCCTGTCAAATATCTAAGAATGCAACTATAAAACTGAGCCTCTCTTCCAGGAATCCTTCTCCTATTGGTAATATAAAATGTTTATCTACCTGAATCTGACCATAAAAACCTGGGTCGATTCATATCCTTCCTTCAGTTGGCTAAATGGTTAAGTTCACCTTGCTTTGTTATAATGCATTGCAAATTACAGTATTTTGGTTTGGTTTGGTTTGGTTGGTTTTTGTTTTCACAGTCTCATTCCCTGGCACAAGTTTCCTGTATCCACAGGTTTCGAAGATGTGGAGGAAAGTAATGTAAAGTGTATCAGAAAGCAACTTTTCTTGTTTCCCAATTGTCCTGTAAAGCATTTCTTACTAAGAGATAGACTACATAATAGTTGCCCCTTATTCAAGGCTTTGCTTTCCATGACTTTAGTTGCTCACAGCTAACTGTGGTCTAGAAGAAGATGATGTTCCTTACGATGAATTAAATCATCAGAAGATCAAGAGTAACCTAACACTAGGTCACAATGCCTGTATTATTCACCTCACTTTATTTCATCCCATAGGCCTTCTCCCTTCTCCACCCCTCCTTGAAAAAAAAAAAAAGTTATTAAGTGGTGGAATTTCAAAAGGCATAATCCTAGAGAGACAACAAATAAGAGAGTGAATGAATGACTTTTTTCCCTTAGTTTTTATTCCTTTCCTTTTATTGGCCTGTTTAACACTATGTGTATAATTTGAAATATTTTGACATCATAAACACAAGCAAGATCATAAATTCTTCCCCTTGTGTGCCTTTGTAATCCCTCAGTTCTTCATCTCCTCTGTGTCTGCAGAGTCCTCACTGCCTCTATTTGCCCGCAGGGCTATTGTCAGGTTTCAAGGCACCCGGGTATGACTGAAGGTAATGGATCAGGCTATGGGTATAAGATTTACACAAGCACTCAAAAAATGCTTTTTTCTCCAGAAATTAGCAACTAATAAATGACACCTTCACCTCAAAATAAAAGGAGGGTCTTCAGGTCTTCTAGAAATTTAAATATACATTGAGTCATACAGTATTCTGGATTTTTTTTTTATGTGGATTTATTTTTTTGTGTTTTTCTACTCCACAGAAGAAATTCACCCATGTTGTTGCCATGTCAATAGTTATTTTTTTAATTGCTAAGTGGTATTCCAAGGTGTAGATCTAACACAATTTATCCCTTGACTATTTGATAGATATTTCAGTTTCTAAATTCAAGCTTTTACAAATTAAGCAGCTATGAACACTGATGCATGAGATTTAGTATAGACATGCGCTTTGAATAGATACCTAGGGATAGACTGTCTGGGTTATCTGGCAGATGAATGATTAACAATCTAAGAAGATGCCAAACTTTTCTAAAGTGATTGGACCATTTCCATTCTCATCAGTAGTATATGAGGGCTCCAGTTGTTCTCCATCCATGACAGCACTAAGCAGAAAGAGACATTATATCCTACTCATTTTAATTAATATATAGAGGTATCTGATTATGATTTTAATTTGCATTTCCCTAGTGACTAATGATGTCAAGTATCATTTCATACGGTTATTTGCCTTCCATATATTTTTATGAAGGGTTGGCTCAAAAATTTTCCAGGTTCTTTTAATCAGGTTTCTTGTGTTATTATTGAATTAGAGATTCCCTCTTTCTTCTTCTCTCTCTCTCCATATATACTCTTTATTTATATATCTCTTGGTATACCTGATACTACATATCAGAGGTTTTTAATTTTGATAAAGCCTACTTTATCAATGGTTATCTTTTATAGATCTTGCTTTTGGTGTCATCTGCAAGAACTCTTTGTCTAACCTAAATCTCTTTTGTTAACTTACATTATTTTTATAGTATTATATTATGTAATTAACTTTAGGTCTAATATCTATTTTGAATATTTTATATAGTGCAAGGTAGGGAAAAATTTAATTTTTTTGCATATTTATATTTAAAAATCTCATTATCATGTTAAAAATATTCTCTCTCCACTGAACATCTTTGTAATAGTAGCAAAAATCAGTTGTTTATATTTGCGTGGGTTTATTCCTATACTCTCTATTCTGTTCCATTGACATAGTGTCTTTCCCTTTGTCTTTACCATGAAGTTTTTATTACCTGTAGCTTTATAATAAGTATTGAAATCAGTTATTACTAGCCTGTGGTAGGTTCTCCTTTGTGAGGAGGGGTCCTGGGGAGACAAGGAGCAATGACCCTCCCAAAGGCTGATGGCCGATGGAAACGCGACATTCCCAAACACTTCATGGAAACGAGGACAAGGGACATCCCCTAATGGAAATGTGGACATTTCCAGAAACTCATGGAAACGTGGACGTCCCTGATAGCAATGGAGATGGACCAAGGGCAGATGGCTAATGGCAAACTTTATAAAAAACAGCATCTTATTTTATACCTTCCTTGCCAGCATGGAGAGCACAGTATATGATTCATCAGAATAATAGTTGCAGATAAAGGACAGGAGACGAACATCTTGTGTGGGTATATCTCCAGTGTCATGATGCTTGACGGCACTTGGCTAGTGACCAGGAGGCTCCGTCCCGCACGCCCACCTGGGACGTTATCAAGTCCCACGTTCCCAGGGTACTGAGAGCAGAGGTCAGACAGAGAAGGTTACTCTCATTCCCCAGCACTAGCCTATCTACTCTATTGCTTTCCAGAGATGCTTTGGTTATTCTAAACCTTTTGCTTTTCTGTATGAATTTTATTTTTAATTAGGCTTTTATTTAAAATTTTAATATTTATTTATTTTTGAGAGAGACACACAGAGCATGAGCAGGGGAGGGGCAGAAAGAGTGGGAGACACAGAATCTGAAGCAGGCTCCAGACTCTGATAAGCTGTCAC
Source organism: Suricata suricatta (assembly GCF_006229205.1). NCBI lineage: Eukaryota > Metazoa > Chordata > Mammalia > Carnivora > Herpestidae > Suricata > Suricata suricatta. The sequence continues at coordinate 81,545,350 of NC_043706.1, forward strand.
CATAGAGCCCCTTGGATAGTTCAAACCCATGAAATGTGAGATCATGACCTGAGCTGAAGTCAGATATTTAACCTACTAAGTCACCCAGGCATCCTCCTGTATCTATTTTAAATCAGCAAGTCAGTTTCTACTAAAAGCAATACAAAAATTTTAAAAGCCTAATGAGTTTTAATTTGAAAATATAGTTAATGGACAGATGGGAGACTTCATATATTAACAATATTGGATCTTCTGATCATGAACAGGGTAATGTCTCCATGCATTTAGGTATGCTTAGATTTGGTAGTTTTCAGTGTACCAATTTTTCATGCCTTTTGTCAGATTTGTCTATACTTCATGTTTTTTTTTTATTTTATTGTATACATATCATTGTTTTCAATTTTTGTTTGATCATTGGTATTATATTGAAACAGGATTGATTTTTGTATTGATTTTGCAGTTATATAACTGTCCCTGTTACTCTTTTCTGTGAATTTTAGCCACTTTAGGTTCCTCAGAATCTCAGCTCTGTCTCCTGCACCTGACTCATCTGGTTCAAACCTCTCTGGAACATATATAATAAAATTTAACAAAAGAGAGAAAGTTGAAAGTCTATGCTTCTGAGAATGGGAGTAGGTATCTGTGAGAGACAATCGGGGCGATCATTACTTGCTTACATTATCATTTCTAGAAAAGCTAGGGATTTGATGAAACTAGATGCTTTTGAAGGTGGATTGCTTTTGAGGGTGGTGTTAACACTGGAGAATTAATTGAAAATTCCTGTAAAACACAATAATCCAACCCAGACAAGCAAGAGACAGATGCTCAGAATCATAGGGAAAAGGACTTCCTGGGACTAGGATCCCTTCAGTGCAGATCAGGGCAGGAGAGCAGAGAACTCCAAGAAAGGGAGGTCACCAGAGATGGAAAATAAAAGCACTTGACATATTAACTACGTGTTTTTTTGGATTATAAGTAAATTTATAGTTTGTCAGGATACTTGGGAATCAATTAATGGCAGGTACTCAGAAATCTAAGCAAATGAAATGAGGCAATTAGCAACTTCAGGGAAAATTAAAAGTTGTACAGGAATTAAAAATGTAATCTTGTGGTCACTTTTTAAGACCCAAGATTTATATAGTATGATGTCATTATGAATACTGATCTAACAACAACAACAAAAAAATGAAATACCATTTGTGGGAGGGCTGGAATGTATACATGCATGTGTGTCTGTGGTATGAAGGCACTGATTCTTATCTCTTTAGAGCAAGTAGAAAACACCATGGGTATGCTTTGTTTTATTTTTAGAATTACACAGATAAATGATAGGGAAAAAAAGAGAAAATTAAAAGAGGTTGCTTTTAGCCATTAGGAATCAGATGAGTAGTAGTCAGCAGAAGGCTGCTAGTTGTTATAACTGCATTTGTAGGTTTCCATATGTGTATCACTTTGTTAAAGTAAAAAATAAAATATAAAAAATTTACCTTAGTATCAAAATTATACTTACCAGCTTCAGTGTGTCTGGTTGTAGAGCTAAGAATCAGTAGACAAACTGCCTCATTTAGAATCTCAGATCCTCTGAAGTTTCTGGATGGCTTAATTAGGTAAGCTTCTGACTTTGACTCAGGTTCTCATGGTTCATGGGTTTGAGCCCTGCATTGGACTCTGTGCTGATAGCTCAAAGCCTAGAACCTACATCAGATTCTCTGCCTCTCTATCTCGTTGCCCATTTCCCCCACCAACCCTCTTTCTCTCTCTCCCCTTCTCTCAAAAATAGATATTTTTTAAATGTTTACAAAAAGAGAATCTCAGATCCTCCAATGATTGAGTTCCATTTGAATGTGTTATTTCATCTATTGATGCTTTAATTTTGTAATCTGCAAAATGGAAATAGTACTTATATCTGCCTCATAAGGCTGTTAAGGGAATCCAATACGGTAACATTTGTAAAGTGCTTAGTATTGGGACTAGCCCATAGTAAGTGCTATCTTGTTGTTTATTATAACAAAAACAAAAAAAGAACTTTGATGTGGTAGAAATGTTACCTTGGCTTCATTTTAAAATCTTTACTAAAGAATCAATGCCAAGAACATCTAAACATCACTCTACCTTAAACATTTGCATTCATTCTTTCTGGATTTAAAATATTCAAAGATTAAAGAGAATAAAAGTTATTTGGATGCTCTTTGATCTGCTGATTTTTTTTTTACTTGCACACTAGTCAGATCCTGAATGCCCATTTTATTTGAAATATACTCATTCAAGAATTTTTTCATAGAACTGAAAACCTTGCAATACAATTTTTCAAAAAAGGCAGTGTGGAGAAACAGCTGGTCTGGCCAAGCTTCCTGGCCTAGTTGTGAGCTTGAGTCTGAGATGAATTATCCAAATAAAAGTTGGTCTACTTTGAATCTTTTGATAGGAGGGGTTTGTTAAAGCAAAAATGGCCCTGAAGGACGTTACTGGTATAGAGTAGTTCATTCCAGTTTCCACTTATTTGTCAGGCACTAGGGAAAATATAAACTATATTAGCCTCAAGGGATCAGTTTATCCTATGGAACCACTGCAAAATTACTCCACAATATGTATTAAAACCAGCAACAAAACAAAATAAACCTTTTCCCTATCTTTTCCTTATTTCATCAACCTTTCTGGAATTTGTTGTGAATATATATTGCTATGAGGAATTCAGTATCATACAAAGGAACATCAGTATCCTGAGGAAAATATTTCTCATTAACTCAGAAAAAAATATTTAAAGAGAAAATTACAATGAAAATTTCAGACTACCTATTTTTAAAATACTTGATATATCATGAGCTCCTCAAGGGCAGTGACTTTGACTTTTATTTGTGTGCTCTCTCACTCCGCACCCTGTCCAGGACACATTCATTGTTTAGGGAATGTTTATTTCATTGAGTTAAATGCTGGCTAAGATTTTTTTCTGCAATTTTATTTTCATGTGACTCAGAGTCTGTCTTGATGAATATTCAGTTTATTCATAGTTGTACCATAAAGGTCATCATGACAGGGCAATAGAGAAAATATGAATATAGGAACTTGAAGATGAGTTGATTCATTTCACAAAGGTAAACACCAAATGCTGCATAACTGTCTGCTTTTAATTAGCTTGTCAAAGGATTTTGACAAAGACCTCCAGTGGATTACTGAACAAACCTGGATGCAGATTACTTTTATTGAATCACTTATTGTCTTTCATAGCTTTTAATAGAATTGATCTAATCATGCTCATTCTATTCTCTTATCAGTTTTACACTCCTCTTTTGTTTGCATTTGTAACTATAAGGTTCTGTAGAGATAATTTTGCCTCTTCCATGTTTGCTATGCAGTTCTCAGCTTGAACACATACTTCAGATCTCTCCTGATAATTTATTTGGGTCTGAGTATGATATTTCTAGTACTGTTTATATATGCATTTCTTTCTCTTGTTTTTTGATAAACAATTTTTATAGCACTCATCTCCTTCTTATATTTACTATTAGAACAAAATAAAAACATGGTCACTTATAAAAGAAACTCAGGAAGATAATGTATTTAGTATAATATCCAATTTCCTTGATCTTCTCTTTCTCATAGATTTTTTCATCCCCCTATTCCCCAATACAAATAAGAATGAAATGTTTCTGAAATTAGCAAGTTATCTACAGAATGAGATTATCTGATACAAATCAATTTTCATCTTCACAGTATTAAATGAATTAATTCACCAAAGTAGCTTGCAAGATAATGAAAGAAAAATGCAAGCAAAGAAATTGAATGACCTTTAACAAGCCTCAAATAGAATTAAATGTCAATGTCCTTAAAAGAAGTTCCCTGTGTTTATATCTAGTAGTGACACGTTTTAGCCTAGCCATAGGATGATGGAGAGCTGCTGTGTGATACTGATAACTTGTGTTTTATTTCTAGTGTAAGTTCACTATTCCTAGAAGGACCACAATGTATTTTTTATTTGAATATTTCCTTTCTTTCTTTTGAACCTCTCAAAATATTACATTTTTTCCTGAAAAGAAACTGCCTTTACTTGGCATATATTAAAATTGCATATTTAAATCAAAGTTGGTGATAGCATGTTATACAGGTATTTTGCAAATGTCACAAAAGTGAGAGGTATTTTTCTGACCAAATGTCAAAATAGACAAACTGTTAAAATGCTGAGCAAATCAAGTGCAGTTGTCAACACATCAAAATAAAGACTCAAAGATTCAGACTCTTAAGAATCATATCAAGAGGATAGGGAAGAAGAAAAAAATAGAAGTAAAAATAATAAATAATGATAAATCTAGAAATTGTGTTTAATGAACAAAGTTAAGCCAGATTCTAATATCAAATTATTAATACTCCTACTCTGATATATTACAATTGATTGTATATTCTGTAGTATATGAACAGTTACTTATAACTCCATCAATAAGTTTTATTTTGCATTTGGAAATTTATATATCACTCTTTGCCTCATTATCAATTATAAAGAGACAAAAAATAGGAAAAACTCAAGCTATTGCTTCACAAAATCATGCCAATGAAAAAGGATTTCTTATGTACTGCTGAGCTGGATACATAGAAATGTAACAAATTCCTCCAGGTAACATAGATTAGCAAAGGGAGGGAATTGAACCAAGGTCTTGATCCCTATTTCAGAGCACTTGCTAGATGTTATGCACAGTTGTGGAAGAACCAACTGTTTTCTGTATAAAAGATAAGAAGAGAGCATATAGAATCAAGCTTTGAACAGCTGGATATGAAGATCAAAATATTGTGCTATTCATTGCAGGGACAGTTCCCACTTGCTCCAGGATCTGAAGCACCTTGCTCTACACAACAGTATTAGAAATGAAAAATCAAGTTGTCTATAAATACAAAAAACTGTAATGCATAAACAGAGAGATTATTTTCATATTACTTACCTTGGTAACTGAATTTCAGAAATTCAGTCATTTCATTATGCTTAAAATATATTGGGATGGATGATACGTAATATAAAACCCCATAGGAAATACTTCTAATTGACAGTGTGGACATATGTAAGCAAATGTTTGTGCTTTTTTGCTTATCTGTTTTTCTAATATAGTAAGATATCTACCTAACATCACTCTCCAGATCTTGATTCAAAAAAAGAAAAATATATGTAAGTTAAGAACCTCCTATGTGAAAATCACTCTACAAGCACATAAGGGATACAAAGAAATTCAGGACATAATTCTCTTCTTTAAAAACATTAAGGGGTTCCTAGGTAGCTCACTTTGTTAAGTGTCCAACTTCGGCCTAGGTCATGATCTCACAGATTGTGAGTTTGAGCCCTGTGTTGCCCTCTGTGCTGACAGCTCAGAGCGTGAAGGCTGCTTCTGATTCTGTGTCTCCCTCTCTCTGAGTCCTGCCTTGCTAATGCTCTGTCTCACTTTCTTTCAAAAATATATAAACATGAAAAAAGTTTTATTAATAAAATAAAAAATATTTTATCAATAATATATGCACATAAGAAGCAATTAAAATAAAGAATAGTGTATAAAATTACCTTCATATATTAATCTAATGATCATCTGCTCTTTTGTGTTGTATAAGAATCCAGTGGTGAATACCGTCTCTAAAGTTTGTACCCTTGTAATCTTTATAGATTTGGAGGTAGTTAGAAAAATAGTATAATGGGGTCAATATTGTAATAGTGTCCCAAGAAAGAAGCATAAATTTCCATTGCCATGGTTGAGGGCTGAATTTATTCTGCATATTAGAAATTGGTTATAATAAATAAGTTGATAGGAAAGAGGGAACAATCAGAAAGGGAGTGAACATAAACATACTCCCTGCTCTGGAAGTCATAGTATTGAAGATATGTTATCTTCCTGATTTGATTATAAGCATTTTGAGTCCTAATATTTCAGTAGATTTACTGATTTTAAAAATTTATTTGTAAATTCTACCTCATCTAGTAGCAGGCCTTTGACCATAATAGGTGTTTCACAAATTTCTCTTAATTGAATAATATATTTTTTCTTATCTATATATCTATTCTTAAAACTTTGCATCCTCAGAACTAATTTCAAAACATAGATTTTCATTAGCAAAATATTTTTGAAAAGGACATTTGACTTAAGAGTCTTAATTTCTCTATGAACAAAATAAAACTTTAATATTAACATGTATATATTTTAAATATTTAATCAGAAATGCATGTAACATTCCCCTAAATTGTGCCTGGAACATGTACCCTTCCTCCTCAACTGAACTCCTTACTGAAAACTTAACACCACTATCAGATTTCACGAACTGATGTTATTGATGAAGAATATGTTCCTCAGCCTGAATTTTGACATTTGTATTAACATTTTGTCAGATTTAGTAAAATTAATTAATCAATATATTTTTCGATTCTGCAAATTCTAACATTTGTGTCGGGATTACTTGCACATATAAAGGTACACATGTGTTGCCAATACATGTCTCAGAATATGAAAGGATGTCAGAGGAAAATGCCCTGTAGAGAAAAATTTGAAATAAATCCATTCAGTATTAGCATTCCTTCTAGTACTAAAATTGTATATTTTCTACCCAGAGCTGATTTTTGGAGATAGGAGAATACATTGTGTAATTTTCAGGGCTGAGAGCAAATAGAACTTTTTTTTTTCTACTAAACTCAATAATTTCAGGACCAGGCACCTAATCTGGATATTACATTTTTGTGTGAAGGTGCCTTTTCCCCATCTCATACACTTAGGCATTTAGTTCTAATGGATGCTATTTGCAGACACTGTCTCACAATAAATAACTGTTTCAATGAGGTCAGGACCCTTTGTGTTCAACTTATAGCCAGTGTTCCAACAGAATGGCATCTGTGCTTATATCCTGCTTCAGGGGAAAAAAAAACCACATGCACATGAGTCTAAACTGTTCCACAAACCACATCTCCATTCTACACATCATTATTTGTGTCAAGAAAGTTTTGGTCAGAATGAAGCAAGGTAAATTGAAGATGACAAAATTTCCCATGTTTTCTAGTCAAGAGTCAAAATGTGTTGTGCTCTGCTGTATATCTGCTTGCATCCATCCTACATATTTTATTTATTTTCTCATTTATTTCTAAATAACTAGACCTAAGTTTAAATTTACAGATATAGAGCATGGAGCCTCTGGGCATGTTTAAAATACAAGGAAATAAATAAGCATTCTTACAAAAGTGCTATAAAAATCACAATGGAACCCAATTTTCTTTGTGTAGCGGGTAAAGGGAGAAAAGACCTCTGAGTCTGAAGAGACCAACTAAAGATTTAACCATATTGAAGTAAAATTACACTTTTATGAGTTACCCTGTGTTACAGAGGAGGGGAATATCAGTGTAGCAGAATAGTATGGAGAAAAACATGGTTTAATAATGATACCAAACTTCTTAGGTTAGCATATAGTAAGTTTCTATTATTTTTTTTGTTACTGCTATTAATAATTGCATTAAATTGCTAAGCTGATTCATTAAAATTGCTATATAAGGTAATCTTTAAAGGAGCCTTCAATATATCTTGAATCTAATTCATATAATAATGATAAAGCAGTATTTTCATAACTGGATCATAATTGACAAAGCAAATGTAATAGATTTTTTGTTGCAAGGTAACATACCATTCAAATTCATGTATGACTATGAATATTAGACCTCGGGATGTTTCTAGAAGGAAGAGAATTTTAAAGAACAATTAGCTGAGGTAAGTTTATTGTCCTCTGTAGTAGAACAGTATGAAGAAAACAATGATACCAAACCCACAGTGAAGAGTAGAATGGTTAGGCACACACTTAATAAATGTTCCTATTATTATTGCAATTATTATTATTGCAATTATTAATCTGGCTGATTAAAATTGTTGAAGAGTTTAATAATTCTTCTAGCAACTATCAACATCTCCTATAGTCCATTGCATTAAAAAGACTTGCCACAATTGAACAAACAAAACTAATACAACATTTATATTCAATTGGATGTCTTGATGTTCCTAGTTTAAAGGGAATTTGACAAAGAGAATATCCCCAGATTAATTTACTATAACATGAGAATAAAACTTTAGGACAAGTTTAAGTATGAAAACATTTCTTCCATTTTTTTTTTAAGCTTGTAAGTCTTCAGTTAAATACAAATGGAATGAATAGGGCACCTGGGTGGCTCAGTCAGTTGAACTTCTAATTCTCGATTTTGGCTCAGGTTCCTGGGTTGGAGCCCTGGGTTAGGTTCTGCACTGACAGCTCAGAGACTGGAACCTGCTTTGGATTTTGTGTCTCCCTTTCTCTCTGCCCCCATCCCTGCTCTCTCAAAAATAAACATTAAAAAAAATTAAAATGGAATGGGAAAAATGGTCACACTCACTCATGAAGATTTTCTTTTATAACTAAAATTATATGTATGTGGTTAATTTAAATTGTATTCTCAGGAAAGATATAGTCAACTAAATATTAAAAAATTATAAAAGTAAATGTACATTCCTTTTGACAAAGAAGTAATTAGAAAATATTTGGATTGGGATACTTTGAGACTCTTGTCCTCAGTGAAAAGCACTAACATTTTTATTAAAGTTTAAGTAATTTGTTCTTTTATAGTTATTTTAAGTATGAATTATTAAATATTTACACTGCATTACTTATTAATGTCTTGATTTGAGTAACAGTTGTCATATATGATCTTTCTGATGTTTTATCTATAATTACATTTCCTCACATAAGAGAAAAGTACATAATAGAAGACAGAGAAAAGTTTCCTATGGTTTAAATATTTCAAATGTTAGAATTATGTGGAAGCTAATTATCAATATTTCAAACTTTTCCAGCTCCAGAGAAAAAGAGCACCCTGGAACCAATGAATAGAGAGACATTGTAAAAGCCAGGCAAATTTTAACAGTAATTTAGAAAACAAAATTTTATGTTAACAACACTAGGTATTTATTTTCAGTTGCCTTAGGTAATTTGCTTTCCATAACCACAGGAAACTAGTTTTCAGTAATTAATATTGTTTTGAACTTTATGTGAAACTCCCTCTTAAGGAGTTCTTCCTAAATGGCAGAGAGTTTAAAAATTAATGACCCAGTTTAGGAAAAATGTCACATTTAGATCCCTGAATTAGATGATCGTTAGAGTTAGTTCAGAGGAAACATACAGAGCAAACAAGGAAACATGACAATAATCATGAAATAAAAATTATTTAAGTATATTTGTCTATGAGTATTTATAAAGACATATACATATACATATATCTTCTGATTCTGAGTGTCAACAATGTGTGGCCAACCCCCCCCCGTTTTTTTATTATGTTGGAGAACTTAACTGAGTTCAGAAGGAACTAGTGTTTAATAAAAAATGATTGACAAGGCAGAGAATTGGAAATATAACTCAAGATATACACAGCTTCAGTGCTGGTTTTGTCATTTCCCTGTTTGATGGCTTAAGAATAGTACTTACAGGTCATCTAACCCCTCCTTAATGGAAGTGTGATTCATGGACTTGCACCATTGTGCAACCTAAAACAGAATCCCAAGCCCTACCGCAAACCTACTGAAACAGAATCTATATTTTAACAAGGTCCCAGATGCACTGTACACACACCTTTTTGTTTCAGTCAATTTAGTTGAAACCATAATCCCCACAGTAGAGCTCACAAGAACTAAGGCTGAGAATCCAGGGCAGGTCATGGAAGGCCTTGTCTGCATGTGTAAAGATGTATGCAGGAAAAATCCTCACTCAGTGGACTTTGACAATAAAAACCGGTGTTCAAAGTTTAGAGTCAAGGTGACCCTATAGGGATGATAACTTCAAGAGATGAGTTGAATTTCACTGAAATTTGGGTTCACTTCATAATCAGGCTTGTAGCTTAATGCGTGCTGCTGTTCAAGCACTACATCAAGAGGTGCCATTTCCTTTCATAAATCTTTCTTAGGAGTAAAAAATATTTTTCCAAGAATTCCCTCAAAAAACACTTCCTGTGCTTCATTTGCCAGAACTGGACCACACGCCTATCCCTAACACAATTAGTGGCAGTGGAAAAGAGATTACCATAATTGTTTAGATAATCAGCATCAGCTCCAGAAGCTCAGTTTAGGGTCATCTTTTCCTAAGTCATAAAGTGTTAGGTTGAAACTTGAAAAGTAGATGTTTTGTTGGGATAGAAGGGAAGAAAAAGGTGTTTTGTAAGTAACTTCCTCTTATAGTCAAAGTGGAAACATTGGAAGATTTTAATCATGTTAGTGACTTGATTATATCTGTTTATAGAAGAATATTGAAGATATACATTGAATGCAAGGCAGAGAAGCTATTGTTAAGAAGCTATTATAATTCAAATGAGAATAGACTAGGAGTCCAAATCAAAGTAATTGTAGAAATAAAGAAGAGATCTATTTGAGGGACATAGTAGCTAAGAAATAAAATAGAAAGGGACTACTGACCCTAGTCACTAGATAAGAGGGTCCTAGGATGGTTTCTAGTCTACCTAGATTGAGTATTTCCCCAATTGTAGAAATTATGTGTATTGTGTTCACCAGAATATACCAAATCCCTAGCACAGTGAATACAACCTAAGTCATCAATAAATATTTACAAAAGTAAGAAGTAAATGTGTCATTAACTGAATACATTTCTTCATGTAGGAGAAGATTTGGGTGAATAAAAATGCTTGTGGATCAGTGAAATGATGCTGCTCAGTAGACAATTAAAAATTTAAGTTTTGGGGAAGATATTTAAGCTCAAAGTGGAGAAGACACTTAGAAAATATGTAACTCTTTCTTATTTATATTTTCTGGGTTTTACCTTGTTTCTTTTTCTTTATGTTTTCTCTTTATCCTAATCTCTCAACTAAGCTTACTTTCCCACACTGATGACAGGAAAAACGAGGATATTGAAAGCCAGTACGTGGAAAACCATGGTCTCTGAATTTCATAACCTCAGAATTAGAAATTTTTCATATCTTTTCCATGAAGCCGTTGTTTTCCTTTGTGAGGAAGATCATGTTATAAGATAATCAAACACTGTAATTTCTCACAACTCTGCATTTTTCACGTTGTGTTTCTTCTTTTTGGAGTGTTCTTATTGCCTTTTTCTGCCTGCTTAATTTTTACTCATCCTTGAAGTTCCAAATAAATGTCACCTGAATTCAATTGTGAAACATCTTTTACTATTCAGTAACCCTAAACTGTGCTAGGTGCTAGATTTGCAAAGATAGTGAGATATAATCTTTGCATTCAAGAAGGTTGCCATGTGGACTTCTTTCCATGTAGGAAAACAATCTTAATACAAAGTACATGAAAAAGAATTATAGTTTTGCATTGGATTTTATGAGAGTCAAATAGCTGCTAACCAGACTTTGAATAATGTCAAGGAAATCTTCCAAAATAAAATGACCCAAAATTGAGCCTCAATTCTCAAATAATAAGAGAAGGGTAGTGTCAATCCAAGAAAGCAAGTGATGGATAACATTACATGTACAGGGTGGAGTATGTACGGGGGTGAGTTGTTGAACCTCAGGCAGATTTTTTTCCTGTATATATATGTAAAGGATGAGGCAGAAGATTGACATTTACTGAGGCTGGTAAGATACGTATAGTTACATTCATTGAGGACAATGGATGGCAGATCACTTAGCACTTATCAGATATGGAATGAGAAGAGTTCTTTTTCAACCTTCCATTCTTCCTCCAATCCCATCAGTTTTATCTACAAATCCTTCTTATCTTATACTGTAATACCAGATGCAAAGCACTATTAGAACACTTATTTGTGTTTGTTTTCATTTTTTCTTACCATGTGTAATGTTTTGTTTTACTTATTTAAGCCTATTTTTATAGTTAATGCCTACACATATTGGACCTTCCATAAATGCCTCGAGTTTATTGATAAGTGTACCTCTATAATTCATTTCACAATAACCTGTTAGATGCTTGAAGACAAGACTATGACTTTTTTGTGATTGCACTAAATTATTCAGTAATTGCACACACATGCACATGCACACACACATTTCTCAATAAATTTATAACTTGGATTAAAGATAAATGGAGAAGGAGATAAATTCTGCTCTTTATTTTTTTAGTGTTTATTATTTTTTTTTGAGAGAGAGATAGTGTGAGCTGGAGAGGTGCAGAAAGAGAGAAGACACAGAATCTGAAGCAGGCTCCAGGCTCCAAGTTGTTAGCACATAGCCCAACGTGGGACTCAAACCCATGAGCCATAACACCATGACCTGAGACAAAGTTGGATGCTTAACCCAATGATCCACCCAGAAACCCTCAATTCTGCTCTTTAAAAAAATATTAAAACAAAGTAAAAGCTTCATTTTCAATATTTTATATATTTATATTTAACTATAATATTCTCTCACTTGGGAAAAAAAAGTGAACTGATACAGTGTCTCCTAGGTTTCAACCTTCTCTATAACATTTTTGTACACTCTTTCAAGATCTTCTCCATAATCTAAGGGAAGTAAAGTAAAATAAATGACTACTATCATTTGCTTGAGTAATTTTGATATCATTTAATAGCCCATCTGAATAGATTTCTGTTACAGAATCTATTGACCTAATACAGACATTAGATTAACCTTCAGAAAGACTTTATAGAAAGAGCTATTAAACATGCATGGATGGTTAAAACAGGTATACAAGCAAAGTTTATAAACCAGCATGAATGAGAAACATCTTGACTTATTAAGCAGATTCATTTCACAACTCATAAAGATAGCAAACACTTAATAGGTTATATTCTGTATTTTAAAATACTTGAATCAATGGTTTTGTAGTACATTGCACAAACAATATCCCTGTCAAACTATCAGAAAGTTCCTGAAAAGTGCTAATTGACAGGAATCTATGGAATGGGGAGTACAATCTTGAATATTGCACAGGCCAGTTCTGGACCTAGTGCTATATAAACTATAACAGAAGAGAATATCAAATTTTCTTAAGAAACAAATTGTATCTGGCAGGTAATGACATCATGAATTTTAAAATACCAAAACAAAAAGTCTTGTGAAGTTATCCCGTATTCTTCCTATGCCTACATTTTATAAAACCACATCAAAAGTGATATAGTGGGGAAAATATACTTTGGAGAAAGATAATCCCTATTTTGAATCTCTGTTCACCCATTTATTGATTGGATAATCTTGTGTAAATAACCTCTTTATGTCTTCGTTCTTATTCAAGGTGGGTTGGTGTCTTCTCTCTTATCAAGGAGGGTTGATAATTCCTACCCTGCAGAGTTGTGGGGAATAAAATAGTAAATAAAAAGAATAAGAGAGAGACAAAGATAGGTATGGTGTCAAGCAGTATGCATCCAACCAGGGGAAAGTTTATTACTACTGCCAAATATATGAACTTAGTGTCTTGTTTCACCTTGGAAACTATTGATTATTTTGAGTAGGGAATATTAGCACATAAAATAAATGGAGACATTGGTTCTTCTTACACCTGGAGTCTTTCAAAAGTCATTTAATTTCTTCATAATCTTGGTTTCTATGTGAAATATTGCTAAGAAAGGAGAGAAAGATATGGTTTTGTCAAAATGATTTACTACTTTTCTGTTATTTTTGCTCTTTAAGCTCAACAATAATAACAAACTACCATGGTACTTATTAGATATTTGGCACTCACTATAAGCTTGATATAATTCTCAAAATGTCTCTATGAGATATTGTTATTATCCCCTATTTTGATTTGGGAAACTTTGCCACAAATCTAAGTAAATAGCCAAGTTCACACAGTTAGTAAGTAGTGAAACCATCATTCATGGTCAGTCAGTTCCAAAGGCCATGCTTCAACCATTCTACTCTTCTGTCTTTCAAGTGCATTTTGTTTCCACAAGTAGTTTTACAATGTGTGTGTGTGAGTGTGTGTGTGTGTGTGTGTGCGCGCGTGTGTTTATGTTTTCATTGCAAATCCTCAAACTGGAAATCATAATCCCTGTCAATAAATTTGTGTTTAAATTTTTATGTACATTACATTTTGAGAGTCTTACTTCAGTAATTTCAGCATTTATATAATTCATTTATTAGTGAAAAATATGAACTTGATAATCCCAGATTAGATCTTAACATGAATGCATACTCTCATGTTTATACACACACTATTAAATTTTATTTCCCATTAACCTTAATTATATAAAGAACTCATTGATAATTGGGAACTCATTACAGTTTTGACATAGGGGTCATTTATGGAACAAATATATTTCAGAGATTTTTATAGAGTAATAAAATTATTTTTTAACATAATAGTGAGACATTTAACTCCAGATTTGTCTTAGTTACTTATAAGCCATAAAACAATTAGATCATATCTTGGCAATTTTATTTATTAAAAAGTGTTTATCATCTCAGTTAACAACATTGCAATTGAATTATTCTATATTTATGATGAGAATCAAATAAAATTGATTTAATAGTAAATCAGATTTTTAAGTGGTGCCTGGGTGGCTCAATTGGTTAGGCTTCCAACTTTGGCTCACGTCATGATCTATCTCACAGTTGATGGGTTCAAGTCTCCAGAGGGCTCTGTGCTGACCATTCAGAGGCTGGAGCCTGAAACCTGCTTCAGATTCTAGGTCTCCCTATCTCTCTGGCCTTCCTCTGCTCACACTCTGTCTCTCTCTGTCTCTCTAAAATAAATAAAAATGTTAAAAAACCAAATTAAAAAATAGTAAATCAAATTTTTAAAATATTTTTTTAATAGTGCTTTTGGAAGTTTCCACCCTGTAACGTCTTTGAGAGCTGACAATCTGTTAGGTTTGGTTTTTACTCCATGCTAAAGTGTCAGTAGGAGGTTTTATGAACTGATCAGAAATTCACAGGTTAAATGTTTTGGGGAAACTTATATTGGATCTCTTTATATCTTCTCTAGAAGATAAAAGATTTTAATAGATTCCTCTCAATGGCAGGTGCACAACTATTTATTAGAAGCCACTTTATAGTTTTTCTGCTATAAACACAAATGTCCATTTATGAATTCTTCTTGTAGTTTTTTTCACAAGTAAAATAGTAAAATTTACACACACACATACACACACAATAATTATGTTTTTGTTTATTTATTTATTTATTTATTTATTTATTTATTATTTTTTAAAAATAGTTTATTATCAGATTGGTTTCCATACAACATCCAGTGCTTTTCCCCACGAGTGCCCTCCTCCATCACCACCACCTCTTTTCCCCTCTCCCCCTTCCCCTTCAACCCTCAGTTCATTTTCAGTATTCAATATGGTCCTCCCTCTGTCCTTCTCTGCCTGACTTATTTCGCTTAGCATGACACCCTCAAGGTCCATCCACTTTCTTACAAATGGCCATATGTCATTCCCTCTCATTGCCATGTAGTACTCCATTGTGTGTATATATAACACATCTTCTTGATCCATTCATCAGGTGATGGACATTTAGGCTTTTTCCATGTTTTGGCTATTGTTGACATTGCTGCTATGAACATTGGGGTACCTGTGCTCCTATGCATCAGCATTTCTGTATCCCTTGGGTAAATTCCTAGCACTGCTATTGCTGGGTCATAAGGGAGTTCCTTGGATAGTTTTTTGAGGAACCTTCACACTGTTTTCCAGAGCGGCTGCACCAGTTTACATTGCCACCAACAGTTTAGAAGGGTGCCCGTCTCTCCACACCCTCGCCAGCATCTATAGTCCCTTGATTTGTTCATTTTAGCCACTCTGACTGGCGTGCACCAAATCTTTTGAATGATGATATGATAACGAAAGTGTTAAAATTTAACAAAGCACCATGTTTTTATCTGCCCAAGAGCCTCCGTGCCCTTTGGGATATATTCCTTCTCCTCCAATTAGTTTTGGCTTTAATCATTTTTCAAAAACATGAAAAACATCAAAGATGGCTTTGAAATATAGGCAGTAGACCTGCTGGTGAAATAAAGTCTCCAGTCCATAAGCTCACTTCTTCAATAACAGGGCAGGCAGAGCTGCCATCTAAGAAGGTCTAGATTTGGTCAGATTTCCAATAGGTATAAGATGAATCCTAGATTTGTACTCTGCCAGGCTTCAGGTGCCCCTTAATTTTTACCATTCTTCTAGAAGTGTATGGTTTTCTTTCTTTTCCCAAAGATGGCCTGTACAATTTGCTAAACCCCTGTTCACTTTGACATCTAACTTTTAGGAGATGAACCAATGTCATGACCTATCTTTACATTAGCCCAATGGAATAAAAGTCTGTTCTAAACAGATTAATGTCATAAACTAAATGCAATGCCATCCACCTAAACCATGTCACTTATCCCTAAAACATTCTGGTCCCATACTTCACTGGCACGCTAAACTCCCTTAAGCACTGGGATAGACACTATGTTTCTGACCCACTCAGATTTTATTTCGAACCCAAATCTTCAGTATTCAGTGGGACAAGGTTTTCAGTATGCCTTAAATCCAGATCAGAATTGGCTGTGGTAGAATATATACCAATGGAAAATTAACTTTCAGGAATGCAACAGAAACATCTATTCCTTCAATCATTCTTACAACTTATGGATACTAAGCCGTTAAAATACACACAAACAGAGGCACCTGGGTGGCCCAATCGGTTGGGCATCCAACTTTGGCTCAGGTCATGATCTCAAGTTTCCTGAGTTTGAGCCCCGGTTGGGCTCTGTGATGACAGCTCAGAACCTGGAGCCTGTTTCAGATTCTGTGTCTCCTTCTCTCTCTGCCTGTCCCTCACTCACAGTCTGCCTCTCTCTCAAAAATAACTAAACATTTAAAAAATACATATAATTTGAATCTGGGAAAAAAAAGAACTTGTAAATTCATACTTTTTGCATTTGTGCATAGATAATTGTTCTCTTTAAAAAATCTCAACATCACTGGAATCTTTTTTTTTCAAATTTAAATTTTCTGTAGGTTTTGCACAATATTTTCTTCTTTAATGTTAATTTTTAAGAGAGAAAGAGCATGAGCAGGAGGCAGGCAGAAAGAGGGGTAACAGGGGATCCAGAGCGGGCCCTACACTGACAGCAGCAAGCCAATGTGGGGCTTGAACTCACAAATAGTGAGATGCTGACCTGAGCCAAAGTCAGGCGCTCAACCAACTGAGCCAGCTGATTCCTCTGCACAACCTTTTTAAAATACATTTTAAAAAGAAATTTTCTTAGTCAATTATTGTATGTATATTTTACTAAGATGAATGTTAATATTTTGGAGCATCTTAGTCAGATTAGGCTTCCTAAAACAGGTCTCAGAGAGAAATTCTTAAGAAACTGAATGAAAGGATTTATACAATAAAGCTATAGGCATTAGAAATGGAATAAAATTATATACAAGTAGGAAAAGAGAATATTACAGACAGCTCATTCTAAGAAAGTAAAAATGTATGGAATAGATGGAAAGAATCATGTGAATGCTGTAAATAAGAGGACTGCCATGTGATTTGCTTTGCTAAGAATAAAAATGCTCTAATTATATATTTTTAATTTAATGTCTAGTATTATGCAAGTATAGAATGTATTGATTTAAATTATATAGTAATAGGTTCCAATATATAATCATCTGTCACTTACGATAATTCTGTCTTCCATCTCACTTTATATTTTAACTTAAAAAGATCTTTTCTCTTAATTCCAAAGGTAGAAGAAGTCTCTGTTTCTTACTTTCAAATTTGCCATAGTATTAAACCACATAGAAAATAAAAAATGAGAAATTTGCTTGGATGTATATGTGTTCCAGCCCACATTCAGCTGAATTGAAGGCCATGTCTGGAGTAGAACATATTCTACTCGCAGTGATGAATAACTGGTGCTAACAGCAGCTGTAGAGGCAGAGCCATTAGGGAGATGGATGAATGTATCCATAAGTAGAGGCACACATATCTGCTGATGGGAAGGTCACAAAACAAACATTAACAATTAAGAACATTAATACATTCTCCCACACCAATGCTTTCTCAATAGTGACTTTTGACAGGTACAATCTGGCTCCCATATGTCTCCTGTTAAACCTCGGGGACAGTTTTAGTTCAGTACACAAACATGTCCACAGATCTGCCTTTCAAGATGATCGAAATAACCAATCAAAGTGTTTCACTTTTTTGCATTTTATATACATTGGAACTAGTCTCTTCTCTGTATACAAATGAAGAGACTTGTCTGTGAAGTACTATGTCACATAATGTGTAAAATGATCATGCTTCATTTTTTTTTAGTAATTATGTATGTTGCTTTCTACTGGCATTTTATATATATAAAATGACTTTAGATTTTTTGAAGTGACCAAAGTGACTATTAAATAGGGAAGCCACTCTTATGCTTTTGGGGAAAGGAAAAAATAAATGGCCAAAGAAGATGAAGAAATTACCAATTAGTTTTCCAGCTGGTATATTGCTTGTCTTATTGTTTTATTTGGAGCCTCTTAACCATTTCTAGACTAAGAGTTATACAGATGTTAGACAAATGACACATAAGCACCAATGAGTATGGAAAAAAAAGTTACTTATAAATAAAACAGCAAAAAGATTCTCCAAAGAGAAGGACTCAGATTAGGTCTGAAGTGAATCGAGAGAGATGGAGGTTGGTTACTTCAATTTTTATTTTGGCTAGGACATGGGGCACCTTTCTTGCAGGGTAGTTCAGATGTGGAGTGAAACGGGAAGGGGAAAGTGGAGGCCTTGAAAATTGTCAATGATCAAACAGCAAAAATTGGATTTTTATCTTTTTTCAGTTAGTTTACTGCCAAAAATTATTAACATAACATCAACATTCTAAGTGCTGAGATAAAATATTGTAATATTTTCATTCCTTGAACAGTGCAGTTTCCTAAATAGAATAATTAGACTTCGCTTTTTTATAGCATTTCCAAGAGATTTTGCCTGTTACCTTAATTGGCCATCACTAAATCTGAGGACTTAGACCTGATTATTTCGCTCATTAATTAATATTTCCTTCCTCAGGCTAATTGTGATATCGTTGCCTAAGTTCTGGTTAAAAAAATAGATCTTAGAAATTATTATACTCTTGAAGATTTCATGTTCCTGGAACTCTGCCTTTCTTCTGGAACTGTCCACTGAAATTATTTGCTTTTATAGAAGCTGGGATTAGACCTTTTGGCAAACAATTTTTATAGCAAATGGTAGAGATATTTTGAGGATGTATGTGCAAAATATATGAAACATAGCAATCATTGTGAAGACTGGGTGTGTTAACATTTTTAGTATGCGGTAGGGGCATGGAGAAGAGAAAGCTGGCATTCATTAAGTGATGATATTTCAGGTCTCTTGCTAGGTGTTTTACCTATTTTTTGCACCTCTTCCATGTAAGGAGGCTGTCATTTTTCACAGTTTATCTTTGATGATACTGAGATGCACAGAAATTAAGAAATGTTCTGAAGTGTGCTCATCTACAAAGTTAAAACTAGGATTCACACAACTTCAAAACATCATGCTCTATATATTTTATATCTGATTTGCCAAACTACATTGATGTACAATTTGTGAGGTGATATTTCAATAAAAGGCATAGAACATTTACATATGTAATCACACACACACACACACACACACACACACACAATTTTATTATATCACTATTTGAGGTATATATAGTTTGTTTAAATCTTGGTTTATTTTATTGTAAATATCTAAATTTCCATAACAGAAAATACATAGCTTTCTCACTAATCTTAATATGATTCATGTAATATTGCCATTTTATACTGATTTATTACCATTGTGTAGTTACTCTCACATAATTCTTGATTTTTAAACTTATTTTCCCAGATAATTTCAGAATAATTCAAGTTTTCTTATTATTCTCTGTTCTCTGTATAGTATTCTTTGCCCAGTCTTTTATTACTATTTTATTTATAAGAAATGGTCTATATTATGTTTGGTTATGTTCTTCCTATGCTCAGTTTGTTGTTAGTTTTTATCATGAAATGATATTGAGTTTTCCCAAATGCTTTTTCTGCATCTATTACAATGATAATATGATTTTTAACCATTATTTTATTAAGGTAGCATATCACATTTATTGATTTGCGTATGTTGAACCATCCTTGCATCTCAGCAAGAAATCTCTCTTGATCATCGTATGTGACACTGTTAACTGAAGTCAGTTTGCAAATATTTTGTTGAGGCTATTTTTTGTCTATGTTCATCAGGAATGGTGCCTTATAATTTTCTTCTCTTGTAGTGTATTGGATCTTGTTCCTTCTGTGACTATTGTAGTACCACATTTTCCCTTTATATAACCAGTTGCTTTCCCAGCCCTCAACTTTTATTTCCAACATCTTCAGGAATGATGGCTATAATTTCCAGTCTGTGATGTCTGTAGATGTAGTACTGGGGACTGGTCAATGACCTGGAGAAAAAAAGAGATTCACTTCTTACCTTTATCATTTTAAGTTGTTTAAGATCAAACCTTCCTGTTTCTTTCTACTTTTGGATACTTCTCAGTGTTTTTAAAATGTTCTCTTAATTTTATTTTACTATTACAATTTTTTTGATTGCATGACTGCAGGGCCACCTGACTCTTTTACCTTTACATGCTCTCTTCTTATTCATTTTTACTTATCTTTTTCAACTTTTATAATCCTTGTAAAAATTAAGAGGTGATTGGGAAAAGTATAAAGCATCCTCTTATAAATGCTTACTATATGTGCAATATTTATTAGTATATGATTTCCAATAAAGTATCAACAATATGAAGCATAGCTTTCATTATAATCTAGTAGAGATCGTCTATATAAGAAAAGAATGTAAACATTCTACAAGTATCAATATAAAATAATGTTTTCCATGATGTCACAGCCTGGAAAAGCATTACATAGCCATGCTCAAGTGGTGTGAAACACTTTGGAAAATTGTGACCCAATTTGAAGCATGAGATGTTAGCATCTCTGGGTGCCACCATTGTTGCTTCTGTCTGGAATTCCTCAAGGCTTATCACTCACTTTAATCCCGGCATGTTACCTAAACTTGCCCTCCTAACAAGTAGGCCCCCATCCTTCTATATTCTCATATACCCTGAGTTTGGTGTTTTACATATCTTGACATTTTCATTAAATACACTCTTGTCTTGTGTCCCAACTTTTAGTTGTTCTAATAACATACAATGTTATTATTAGATAGACATCTGTAATAAAGTGTATGATACTGATCACTAGAGAATGTCAGGAGAGATTTCCCAGATTTTTGCTACCAAAGAATGGTAATGATAATTATAATGATAATTATTTTGATTACTTTTAGGAATGTGTTCTATATGGACCCGCTATTTACACATTTCCCACTATGTGTTTATTAGTGCCAGTGAAATACAGAACATCCCTTTATGCCTCCCAGTGCCAAAAGGGAATGAAATAACCCTCCTTATTTACATATCCAAGACCCAAAACCATCTCATATGGCCTCAACACAGTTTATATTTCTGTCCTTAGTCATTATGTTACCATCTCTGTAAATCTCCTTAGGAGGCCCTGGGTAGAAAGCAAAGATATATTAAAGCATGTTGTATGAAAAACCTCAAAGATAAAAAAGAAAATAGATTTGAAGGGAAATTGTGAAGTTAAAAGATCAATATGGCATTTAGTAAAAATGTTTTGATGGAGAGGCATTCAAAAAATATCTCCACACTAGCAGACAAGAGTGTCATTGCTAAAAGTACTAGAGAGAGAGAGAGAGAGAGAGAGAGAGAGAGAGAGAGAGAGAGAGAGGAGGTGAGATAAGAAATTCAAAATGTTGGGAAAAAATCAAGAATATAAGAGTCTGAGAATATATAATAGAGATCAAACCAAAAGCAAGTGAGGAGGCTCTGGAAGGCAACCCACAGGGAGAACATGTTTAAGCTTGATGTGAGCCTGGGCAGTCAGCATATCAGTCATGGGGGAAGTCATCTAGCCAAGAAGTAGAAGATATTGGACATTTCTGATAATTGCAGTTTGTAAAATAGGAATTTTGTACGTTTGTTAAGAATCCTGAACATTAAAATATAGAAAGCTGTTGTACTGAGTTATCATATTTGCTCTGTCATTTATTCTGTCATTTAATGTACCTTTATGATGAAATGTTCTATTCTGATTATTATTCTTTCTCCTAGCAGAGTGCTAATGTTTACAATTAATCATACCCATAACTTCTGTTGAAACTTTTTCCCCCTAAAAGTCAATAACCTCCAAATAGAGATGCTTGTTAAATTCTCTTTTATATAGTATGCACATTAAATATTGTGCCAAGATATTGGCCTATTAATGACTTTATTTTTAATGGCCTGTATTGACTTTGTTTCTAAACTCACTATTATTCAGGAGGAAAACATGAAGAGTTTATTTTGTAAAGTGAATAGAACCGTAGTAAATTTGCAAACCCAGTTTTGAACTCTTGAGCCAGAGAAAAACTTTCACTGAAAAAACCCAAAGAGGTCAATATACCTAAAGAAAAAAGAGTAAGACTAAAGAATTAGAGGATAAATATGAGTAGTGGAAAAATACACAATTAGATATAGCCTATTACTCTTTCCTTCCTTCCCTCTTCCTTTTTTCCTCCCTTATTTCCTTTCCTTCTTTCCCTTTTTTTGTTTTGAAGGATATGATAGGAATTGACTTTTAACTCAATGGGAGAAATTGGATTCTCCTTGAAGATAATTGTGCCATGTTTATGGTTTCTGTATTTGATGATTTGGCATCCTACCATGACCCTACTCCAACCATCAGCTTGTTTAAAACCTTAGGTCTAACTGTGTCTTTGCCCTTTTCAGAGAGTCACACAATTCATATTATGCAATAATCAATCCCCTTTAAAGATATCTTCATTTCTTGCATTCATCAATAATAAACTTCTGCTTTTCTCCCTTTTCTGCCATAACCACAAAAAAGACTCCTCCAATCTATAGTTTCTCCCTCTCTGTCTACTCACTTTGCCTCAGTGTTTCCCTGTTTGTCTCTCTTTGGTATATTGTACCTCTTGTTTCCAGGGACCTATGAATATTAAAAATATATTTTTTTCATAATAATTATTTCCACTCTGCATACCTTAAAATACTTGAATAAAACAAATTCCAGGTCCTCTTAAAATAATGATAGTAATGAATGATAGGTAAGTTATATTATTCTTGTTCATAGTACTCTATAAAGTAACAATACATCATAAAATGTACATATACAATAAAAACCTTGGTTTGTGAGCATAATTTGTTCCAGATACATGCTTGTAATCCAAAGTACTCATATATCAAAGCAAATTTCCCTATAAGAAATAAAGGAAACTCTGATGATTCGTTCTACAATCCAAAAAAATATTTATATAAAAATGATTATAATACTGTAACATGATACATAATAATAAAGAAAATACAAAATATAAAGGAACAAGTTAACCTGCACTTACCTTTGAAAACCTTCGTGGCTAGTGTGAGGGAGACCAGAGAGAGGAGGTTTGTTGTGTAGGATGACTTTCACTGTCACTAATGGAATCACTGCTGTCTATTGGCTCAATAGTATCTTTTTATGTTTGTACAGCTTGAACAAAGAACCTATCCAATGACATTTGCTTTAATTCATTTTGAGGATTTCAAAGAAATGTGACACTGCACTGTCATTAAACAGATTCATCGCTTGCATTGCTACAGTCTTATTTGGGTGGTGTTTTACTATAAAATTTCAGACTGTTTCCCAAATTTTACACATCTCCCTAATCTCTTTTCAAGTGAAAGACTCCTCTGTCTTTTTCTCCTCCTCCTCTGCAGACAAGATGCAGACATACACATCTTATAAAATCTTGCAATTTTAGCCACTCACATATCTTGTTTGTACTTCTGAATGAGTTCCTTAACGTCCACCAAAATCATTTCCTTCTGCTTACCACCTTTCTTTTAACATTTTTCTGCATGGGGGCTATTTTATATGCTCACATGGATGTTGACTACAGTAGAGTATTAATAAATTCTTGTCATATACTGTATTTAATGTAACTGGTGACAAGGCAGCTGAGGAAAGGGTTTATATCTGCAGGCAGCCTGACTTAGAATGAAGCAAAGCATTCCTAAGTTTACTCTTGCATGGAAAAGCGAAAGACTGTCCACAGGTGCTTTGAAGTGACAAAAATACACTAGTGGTAGTTGTGGGCACCTTCCAACATTCTGAAATATCTCTGACTTCTGCCAAACGCCATGGCTTGCTACTGAGTATTTGATCATGGGAGATGATCAACGACAATCCTGTGTAAGAGAGAGAGAAAGAACCATTGGATCAATTGTGATCATATGACATTTGGCACCTACGACTTATATTGCAAGACATTGCTCATTTACCAATTTAAAATTTATTAGAAATGTTTGCTACTCTTTCAGAACACTCACAAAACAAGTTACTCACAAGCCAGGGTTTTACAGTGTATGCTGATGATAAGTTCACATCCCATAATGAAAGCAATGGACTAAGTATAATGTCATATTTTATTTTATATTCTAAAATGAGTGAGAAAATTCCTCTTGGGAGAAAATAATCAGCAACTATCCAAAATTTAAACTGTCTCCCAAATCTTATCTTTTTTTGTTAAGTTGATATCCTTGCTTAAAATTCTCCAGGAAATATCTACTTCTGACAAAACTTACCTTAAATTCTCTACATACTTACTTCTACACCCATCCATACATTTCACATTAATCCAAAGTGCACCTAGACAGAAGTACCTCATTCTACCAACATTCCATCCACTACTTTTTCATAATTCTTGATTTGCTAGTCTTCTTTCATGCAGCTTTTACTATCTCCTCTGGTGTGTGCATGTTTAAGAAACTAAATCAAACCTCACGTTTATGCATATATATGCCAAATATGTCATACTTTAACAGTTTGAGATCTATGGGGCACCTGGGTGGTTCAGTAAATTAAGCTTTCAACTTCAGCTCATGTCATGATCTCAGTTTGTGAGTTTGAGCCCTGAGTCAGGATCCATGCTGACAGATCAGAGCCTGGAGCCTCCTTCAGACTCTGTGTCTTTATTTCTGCCCCTCTCCCATGCACGTTTCATCTCTCTCTCTCTCAAAATAAACATTAAAAATAATAAATAAATAAGTAAAAATTTTATATCTAATGAATACAAAGTAATTTTTCATGATGGTTAATATTTGAATTTCACTGACTGTTAAGGGAGTTGAGCCTGTTTATTTATGTTGATAAACTATTCCTTTTCATATATGAAATGCTTATTCATTTTTGCTCATTTTTTTACTTGAATTCTTTATTTATTTATTTATTTATTTATTTATTTATTTATTTATGTTTGAACCCTTGACATGTGAGTCTTTGTTACACATTTCAGGTACTTGTCCTTTTTTAGTTAAAACATATGCAAATAATGTCCCCTGATATTTTTCTGTTTTCATTGCTCAGGTAGGTAGTTGCCCACCAGCTTCCAGAATAGTGGGGCTGCCTTTTACCTAGGTATCAATTCTTGTTCAACATCTTCTAGGTATAAATGCCTACAACCCCATGATATCTTTGTGGGTCTATGGGCATTGTCTAGATTTCCCAGTTGTTCTAGCTGCTTAGGAATTGACAACTCTGAAGGATCAGAGGTACAAGGGACAGTAACTGGAAACAAAATGGATTAGCCATAAGATTATGTTCCTGAGCAAAGAAGGATAGTAAGAATCATGATGCTCAAACCGTAGCTTTTGTGCTAAGTTACATGTTTTAGCTGAGTACATCAGAATTCTTTAGTGGCATTTCTGGTACAAGCTAGCCTAACAGTAAAATAGCACCTTTTATTATATTTATTTCCATTATTCCTTGTTTATCTCCAACCAGAACCAGTGGGGAGCAGGATGGTGGTTCTGCTAAAACAAGATTAAGATCTTCTTGTATAATCTCATTAAAATACCATGCAGCACCACCTCAATTTTTCCTAATTTCCAACCTTTAAGAAATATAATCAACTGGATGTAGTGGGCAACAGGACCTGGGAGGTGGGATGAGAGAGCTATCTAGAATAACCTTTATAGCTCAGATAATATAGGGAAGGTGGATGTCAGTGGTATCATAGACAGAATTACAGAAGAGCATATGACCTTGGGGAATGGTGAAGAAAAAATTTTTGTGGTATATGTTCTTCTTTGTATAAAACTATAAATGTATATTTACCATTATTGACAATATATATTCATTAACAGTTTCAGGGTTGCTATATATTATTTTACCCTTGCTTTCAGGGATGGAAACAAAGTTCTCTTTATTTCACAATTTAATGTGCAGGGATATTTTGAAGTACATTATACATGACCTCTGTCTCAGCTGAATATCAATTTAGTCCATCATCACAGTCAGAGTATTAGAGTTTATGTACAGTAGACAGATAGTAGATGAAACTGACTGATCCTTGGAGAATGATGACAAGGGGACAGATAGAAACTAGATATGCTGAGAAGTAGAGGTTGTAACAAATTTTATTGTGTTTTAAAAGCATTACAAGCCAAAAGAACCCTACAATGTTTCCACTTATCCGATGCTTCTTTTTACAAATAATTATTAATAATTATTACTTACTTTCCCAGTGCCAAATGGATCACCTTGTTTTCAGTATTTATCTTTATCACATATATACAAAATTTAATGAAAACATTTGAACACGTGTTATTTTTACTGAGCAGATTTTAAAGAAATCTTAATAAAACTGGCCATGCATATAGATCCAACTATAATCTGTTAAAAACAGTATTCACTTGAGTAAATTTGGAGATCTAATTGGCTTCATTAAATGATCCATGAATTGGGCAGCACCTCACCAGGCAAGTGAAGGAGAGCCTCCACTGGTACACAATGGAAGGTTTCTATAGGAAGGAAGGTAGGGGATGAAAGCTATTAGCAAATGAAATGATTGATCAAGTCTAAGAGTACCTTCCTTCAGGGGAAAGAGCAAAGGATCTTATTATGCAGATCACCTTATCTTCCTTGGGGAAGATGGAGAAGGCCCAAGTGGCAGGTTACTACTTTGACACTGATCAAAAAATTTCTGAATGACTGAGTAAGACTATATTTCTGGAAGAGGTTGAAACTAAACAGGGACTCAGCCTAAGTGACTCCATTTTGGACCCGTGATTTTTTTTTTTAACAAAACAAAGGGAAGAGCTCATTTTAAATTGCAAATTTCTCACCTTTGAATTGTCTCAGGTACTTTAAGCTTGACAAATGCTAAACTTGTTAGGTTGTTATTAGCATTTCAGCTAATGGTTTTCCATCAATAGAAAAAAGGTGCCCGGTGGCTCAGTCAGTTAAGCATCAGACCCTTACTGTCTGCCTAGGTCTTGATCTCAAGGCTGCTGAGTTTGTTCCCTACTTCTGCTTAAGATTCTCTCTCTCTTCTTCTCTATCTGCCCCTCCCATGCCTTCTCTCTCTCTTTCTCTCACTGAGTGTCTCTCTCTCTCAAAATAAATAAATGAAAACTTTAAAAAAAGAAAGAAAGTGGATAGCCTGGTTATCTGGTTTTTTGTAGAACAGTTAAAAATAAAAAAATATCTGATCAAAATATTTCTGAACTAATTAAATTTAAGTGTATGTCAATGAAATATTGACAAAGCTTCTTTCAAGTTTCTGGCACAAAATTGCACCCACATTGTCATCTGTAAACCACAGCTTGTGAGCATTTAAGAATCCAAAGGCAATTTAGTCAGCTGAAAAGTGTATTCTAGTTATGTACAATATCTTTATGTGTAATTATAGACAATTACTTCCTCCTTACTCTGATCTCACTTTTCCCCATACTGTAATGAGGTTCTCTGCTCAGGGTCTCATAATACTAATACAAAGCATTCTACATTAAAAGGTATAAATATTATCTATTTATTTCTGGAGTTTGAGATTCTCCTTTGAAGCTCATGTGGTTTGATAAAATTTAGTTACTTTCAATTGTAGGACCAAGGACTGCCAGCTGCCATCCTTGTGGCATACAGATTTTAGAGATCATTCCTGTTCCTTGCCATATGGTTCCTCCAACTTCCAAGTCACCAGAGGAGAAGGTCCCTCATATTAAATCCCTCTCATGCTTTTAATCTTTCTATAGTTCTTCCCCTCACCCCAAAGAGGAAGAGCCTAGTGTCTTTTAAAGCTTCACCTAATAGATACTGGATACTGGATAACTTCCCTTTCTTAAAACCAACTTTGTCATATCACAAAATCCAATTATGGAAGTGAAACCCATTATTTTTCTAAATCCAATGGGATATACAAGATGTATAGCCTGGGGGCAGACCATCTTAGAATTCTGTCTACCACAGGTTTGTATTTGGAAAATCTCAAAGAACATTTTCCAGGTGCAAAAATGGAGAAAGCAGGCAATACACAGAAAAGAGATAAGAAATAACAAGATATGTAAAGTAAAATTATAAGCAATTCAGGATTAATACAGCAGAAGATTTCTAGTCAGGGGATTTTGGAACATGAGATTACATATCTCATTGGTGCTTTGGCCTGAATTATGAGGTGCTTGATTTCATGTTAAGCAGTCTGCAATTTTTCTGTAGTTGGTGGAACATTTAATCAAGGGACTTACAAGGTAAAATTTGTTAAGCTGATAAAATACCTAGGCAATAGCAGAAGTGATAAATCTGAATAATACCAAAAATGGAATCAGAATCAGTAAATACATCCAAGCAAGAATTGACAAAGGCCTAAAACAGGAAAAAGATACTAGAAAAGAGGAGGCTTGTGCAATGAGTTTTGAAAATTGGGTAAGGTTCTGTAATACCTTCACTTGTGTAGTATGAGGAAAGACATAGAAATGGGAAACCTCAGGTTCTGTCAGGAGAATTTAGAATTTATGTGGGAAATAAGACTAGAAGCCTGGAACCAAACATTCTTTAAAGAATCTTGAATGGAAACATGCTGAAAAAAAAAACAATCATTCATTTGACTTTCAGATTATTGAACTATTTCAGCATAAGTTATGTTTTTAATGTTTGTTTTTTAAGGAGAAATAATGAGAACACTGGGATACTAAAGACTAGAAGATGAAAACAAATGCATTAAAATTTACACAATTGAAAATTTCATTTTTCTGAGTCATCAGATGTCCAAGGTTTAATCTTCCAATTAGTAAGAAATCTTGTTCAAATTAATAGAGAAAAAGTAGACATGTAAGAGTATCTACCATGAGGTTTTACATAAACTCTCTTTAATTCTGGCAAGAAATAATATTTAATAGCTACTGTATTCTCTTTGAAATTACTAGTCCTTTCCCCCCAATGCCTTAAGACACTCTGTGCCTAAACTCAGGACACATTACTGGGGCAGAAAAAGGAAAGATGAAGAGTGACCTAAAGGAGAAGACACTACCCTCCTCTATCACTATTTTTTTTTCTGTTTCCTTGATTGTAGAGCCTGCAGGGATTATACAAAGAGTTACAAGAAAGACTTCTCAGTTTCATAAATGACAGCTTCCTATTTGACAATCATCATTTCAAAACTGAAACAAGCTTTGCCACTTATTAGAATGGAATATGCATCCATATAGAAAACACATTTCTATTTTTATTTCTGCAAGTGTACAAGCATCTTTAAGTTATATGTCGCTTACGAAGATGATTACGCATTGCATTGTCATTGAAAATTAGCTTGATGCACAAAGAGTGGAAAGAGAAGTGGGCATATGGCAAGTATCCATTTTATTTTATCAGTCTAGAAAATTTGATTTTCTTTGTTTTGACATTGCTTTGCTATCTAGATATATCTATTTATCTGGCAATAGTCAAATTTCTATGTCACTTTATGTTTAGATTTAGCTTGAGCCAAGGAAATGTTTTTGTCCTATTTACTTTTAAGATATCTGTTAGGAATCAAGATGAAGAGAAAATTGCCATGGGAAGAAGGCACAGCAGGATAGATAGTGAAAAAGGAAGAAGTTAATTTTAAAACATATCAATAAGGTAAAAAAGAGTAAATAGCTGACAAAGACATAGAATATAGATCAATTAGTGAGGACCTGTGATCAGCAGAAGCACCAAGACTTTACATAAAGTAAAAACTCTTTTATCAAATGTAACTTTCTTATGACTACATTGCTTAGTTCACCCACCGAAGGATTAGAGATAATGCAATGTGGAATTGGGTTTTTGAAATGTCCTGTGTTTCCTTCACCTTTGCTCTTGCTTTATAAAGTGCTGTATGTAAATCAGCATTTTATTTAAAATGTTGACAAATTAAGAAAATGGGACATGGATGGGGAAAATAATACGAAACTAAGACACAATCATTTTACCTTCAAGATTTAAAGATCATGTTAAAATTTCTTATACTTTGTGTTCATAAAGCATGTTCATTAAGTCTAGTTTGATTTGGTCATAATAGAGAGAATGTCCACTATTATTACTTATTAGGGGAGAATTTTTCAAGACCTTGAAGAGAAATCTTGAGGTTCTTGGTTCCTTTTAGAATAAACAGATGTGCAACTGAAAATTTGTTGCATAATTTCTGATTTTCAGACTTCTAGAACCATCTATTACCTTCCGAGTGTAATTTGTCCCTAATAGCAGCAGTAGGTGGTGGCCCCTTCCCAGAGTTCCACCCACTTGTACCTCCTTTGATTTTTCTGGTAGTTCTTATCTAGTCTTCTAGAATACATAGAAGAAATTGTGAAAGGCTCTCAATTCTAAAATTTAAGGCTGAATTTGTCATGGTGTTGCTTTAGGCACATACACATTTTCTCTATTTCATACACTCCACTTCTACAAAGTGAAAGATTTGCCTTTCAAAATTCTTGTGTGTGCCATAATTTCAAAATTCTCTCAGGATAGGAGGATAGGATGGATAGGAGGTAAAATTAATTATAGACAAGCTGACCAATGTTAATCTTGCCTGACGAAATGAATTTCTTTGAATAGAGGGAAGTTCACATGCAAGAGAGGGCAGGACAAGAAAATAGAGATTGATATTTCAAGATGTTATTTCAGTACAATAATTTTACAGAGGAAAAAAGTAAGGTTTATTGTAACTGTATTGCATATGATTACAAAGATAGCTTGGTTTAATCTCATGGCAAGATCTTCTGATGCAGGACTCTGATTTATCTCACAGAGAAATCCACTTAATGGGAGAAATATGGAATTTATGCTCTCCTTTTGAAGACTAAATGTTGATTAGATGGAGATTAAAAGATCTTTTAGAGCAGTGACTGGTATACACTAGGTGTCATGGGAACATTGAGAGGGGTGTAACTTTTAATGATTGGGGAAGTTGTAAAGGGAGAGTGAAATTTTGGGAAAAGAGCAAACTGAAAAACTGGACAAATGGAGTTTCATATACAGTGGTATTCATATACCAGAAATTGTAAGTTATTTCTTCACAGATACATTTGGGGTGGGAAAGGGCAGAGGAAAAGAAGGGTCTGTAAAAGTTGTGGAAAATGAGGCTTGTGTGTAGGTCAGGAATAATTTTATATGTCATTCATTTCAAAGCAAATGATGTATGATTTCAAGAGACACACTGAAACATGATTAAATTTGTGATTTGGAAAGAGAATGATCACACTATATTGAAATAAAACATTATTTAGTTACAAGAGCCATTGGAAAATAATAAAAGTATTTCAAGAAGAACTCATGGTTTATACTTGAAATAATTCCAAGGGCAAGTAGTGTTATGAAGATAAAAGGGCAGGTCAAGATGTATTTAGTAGGAAGAACCAACAGGGCATAATGACTGATGGCATGAGAGACTGTGTGTGACGACTTCTGATATGTGGCACATAGAGCTATTCAACAAATGTCCAGGCTCTCCTTTCTTGCGATCTATGTTGCACTGCCTCTAACATGATTACAACTCAGACCTGTCTGTCATGGATGTTATGTCAATATAGCTCCTACAGCAACTGGAATATGATTTGAAGATCCCCCATCAGAGAAAAACCCAAGAAAAAGGAAATGATGTTCATATACATGTTTGCCTACAGATCCCTTGTTTACATACAGACATAATTTCACACACTTAAATAAATGTGGGCGTGATATTAGATTAGAAAATGTGGATATTATATCTGTAAATTTAGAATGTCAGAAAACTTTTACAATGTCAAACTAGTGTGTAATTAATATTTGGAAACAAAAGATTGGTAATCTTGGTATTTTTTGTAGTTCTACAGTTTGCAAGTTAAAAGCAGAATAGGATTTATAGTGGTAAATTCTAAAAATATCCAACAAGCAAAATAAATCAAGTTCTTTTGTTACTTCCCACCTCCACTCTGCATTGTGTGCATTTATTTTCTTCATCTGGATAGATAACAGTTTTAATGGATTAAGATAGTAAGTAGGATCAAAAAGCTGAAAGCAATTTAAGTAAGAAAGGTATAGAAAGCAATAAAGGAAAAGGAGAGGATTATTATTCCACTTGGAGTTAAATATGAACCACAAATCTCCCCCATCCCCTATTTGTAGGACCTATTCCCAATGCCCTTTCAAATGACCTGTGCTTTTTTTATAAATACTGTTGCTAGTCCCAGATCACTTGTGCTCTTGCTCTCTACTCATATTAATGCAACTGGGGAATCTTGTTTATCTCACTTTAATAAAAATATATCTCCAAATGGCAGGGAAATACCCCTTAGAATGTAATCTGCTTTCTAGTGATGGGGTTGTTAATAAATTATACTGGGAAATTTGACTACACTACTCTCAAGTGATTTGCATACTACCAAATCCTTTGCAGGCTGTGTAAGAGGTTCACCAACTATGTTAGTCTAATTACTCCCATTTTCAGCACAGACTATTTTACTGATAAATTTGCTTGGGGAATTATGTAAAGAAGTTTAGAATGAGAACTGGAGTCCCAAAAAAATTAAACCAAAATAGAATATAAGTGTCAGAAAACTGATACCAGATAATACAAAATAATAAATATTCATGATGATGTTAATAAGTTTGGATTAAATAAAAGTTTATATTTTAAAATGATGGTTCTCATTCCTGACAGAATCAAAATCACCTATGAACCATTTAAAAATTTAGATTGCTGGAATTCCCTCAGCCCAACCATTTCCAGAGATTACACATAAGTAATCATAGGCAGGAACCCTGACACTGGAATTTATAGTTTCCTAGATCATAGTCAATCACATACCACTTTAAATAGTATTGATTTTAAAAAAGGGGTTACTGCCACTATGTAGACTGAGATTGTTAAATTCTGGCTTCACAGTGGAATGATGGGGAAACTCAAAATACCAATATGCAGTGGAATTTCAAATCAATTAGAATTGATACCAATTTCTGGTGTCATTTCAATTTCAGTTAGAATCTCTGAGAGTGAACCCAGCATTGGTATTTTTAAGCTCCATGTAATTCTACCTACAACCAAAATCAATAACTATAAAGCAAAACTTTATTAAACTACAGTGAAAATAAATCCTCCAAAATGTAAATGTTTGAAGCTTTTATTGAATTAACTAAATATAAAGGACTTTGCCTAGTAGTCACCTTTGAGTTAATATTAAAGATTACTAATATAATTTGCAACATCACCACTTACAATATTTGAAGCAATCTATGATGTGTTTAGTATTTATTGTTCTGGAAAGTTTACCTGATCTCCAACTACCCTGTCATTCATAACCAAATATTTCTAAAATGCTAATTGCTTTGAAAACTTCATTTGTTAACTGACTAGAATAAATAAAAATTTAAAAAGAAAAAAATTAAAAATAAAAGGTCACATTTCTTAGGGAAAAACAAAACAAAACAAAACTCTATTTGTCATCTACTTTGGTTTTCTGTCACCAGCAAAAGCCTGTATGAGTTTTAGTGTAAGGAATTTAAAGATAGTGTCTCAAATTAATTTTAATTAACTCTGAATAGAATTCGATTTTTATTATTTTCTAGGAAAAAGTGACTTTGAGTGACAATTAGATCTTAAAGTATCCCTTAGAATATTATGCTTTCTTCTTCTTCTTCTTCTTCTTCTTCTTCTTCTCCTCCTCCTCCTCCTCCTCCTCCTCCTCCTCCTTCTTCTTCTTCTTCTTCTTCTTCTTCTTCTTCTTCTTCTTCTTCTTCTTCTTCTCCTTCTCCTCCTCCTCCTCCTCCTCCTCCTCCTCCTCCTCCTCCTCCTCCTCCTCCTCCAATGGATAATGAAAGTCTTCACTTTTTGCAATAGTAGTAAGTTATAGCTTCATTTAGAACTGGGACAACTCTGTTTATCTCTGGAATGCCTGAAACTCTGGTGCTAACTTTTGGCTAAGATAAGAACAAGTGGGATAATTAATCATTTATAATCTGTTGTTTAAAGTTAGACTGCCAGTTACTGCACCCGTGGTTAACTTGTTTGTCTATGACTGGCATAGGGGCAAAGAGCAGGCTGCTCCAAAATAGGCCCTTTTAATATGAAGATTATTAAGTTAAAAGTAATCAAGACCCAGTAGTTACAGGAAAAGTCCTCCACCGAAGGTCAGCTTCCTAAATTTACATTGTAAAGAAGAGCCTATATTAGGTACAAATATCTAAACTAATCTTTAAATTTTTAGTTGGAGTTTCAGGAGAAAATTATGGGGTATTTGTGACATTGGGGAAGGGAAATATGGTATTATTGTTATTATTATTTTTGTTTCTTTTTTCTCTTCCTTATCTTTTTTCTTCCTTTTTCTTTTCTTTTTTATTTTAAGGAAAAGAGAGAGAGACCGCATGAGAAATGGAGAAGGGCAGAGGGGTAGAGAGAGAATCATAAGTGGGCTCCATACTCAGCACAGAACCCAACATGAGACTCAACCCCACCATGCAGGGCTCAATCCTACAACCCTGGGATCATGACTTGAATAGATATCAAGAGTCAAACACTCAACCAACTGAGCCATCCCTGGGTCCCTATTTTTTTTTGTTTGTTTCTTTATAGTGAAGATGTGGGTTATTTTTCACAGGAAAAATTATTGAATAAATTCATAATTTTATACATGATATATAATCCACTATTGTAGGTATTAAGATACAACTTTTAGATATAATAGAGATGGTCACACTTTCGTTAATGATATATAAAGATATTTGTAAAAAATAAGTTACTGATAAAAAGGATGATCTTTTTAGTACATGCTATTGAGTTTGTTGTCTAGCTAAATAGAAAATATGAATCTTGACATCTAACTCCTGCCTCAAAATTAATTCCAGTTAGTTTATGGATATAAGTATCATGGAGAAAATATCATTTTATTATCCTCATCTTTAAGAAAGTGAAAAGGGAGAAAAATATTAGCAACACATGTAGCTGAGAAAAGACTCATGAACATAAAAACAAAAACAAAACCAGAACTATTATCACTAAGGAAAGGACAAGCAACCCAATTAAAATGTATCAAGAGTTTTGAGCAGAAAGTTTATTTAAACACTCCAAATCATCAGTATATTTGGACAAAGATTAATTATTGATAGGAGCTGAGAAAGTTTAAATTAAACTACAACTAAATATCACTGAATAATAGTCATAAAGGGTAAAAATAAATGTAGATAAGTCCAAGTATTAGAAAGGAAGTGGAGTAACAGGAACTCTTTTAGACTGATGGCAGCAGTGAAAACTAGTACAACTATTTTGGAAAACTTTTAAATTATGAATTAAAGCTGAATACATAGGTGTTCTATTAACAAGAATGTATAAACTTTTAGTACATAAATAAGACAAATGCATATGTATGTACAATAAAAGACATCAGCAAAAATATCCATAGGGAGCACTATCCATAATTGCTCTAAGAAATAAACCAAATGTCTATCAGTTTGATGGATAAATATGTTATGATGTGTTCATATAATGGGAGAGTACACAGTAACAAAAATGAATATAATTATGCATAAATAACATGGCCTAATATCACACACAGAACAGTGAACAAAAAAGTCAGTTATGAAAGAATATATTGTATGTAAATCCATTTATGTAAAATAAATATGAAGCAAGACTAGTCTATGTTTTAAAAGTCAGGATTATTGTAAAGATTGAGTTTAGGGAGAAGGAGGGAGTTCTAATTTATAGAGGCAAGAATGGAGATTTAAGGTGATACAACTTGATATTTCTTGATCTGAGTAGCAGTTATAGGGGTGAGTTTATTCACCAAACTATACAATTTGGATTTGTACATTGTCCTGTATGACTGATCAGTAAAAGTGTTAGCATGCAATTAATTATAAACATGTGATAATACTCTACACAGTAGGTGAATTCAAATAATTATTGTTAATTTTATAAAATATGAAAATGATATTGTGGTATGTAAAAAATAAATGTCCTTAGTTTTAGAAATGTGTTCAATTTACTGAAGTATATTAAAAGAAGGTAAGTCTGCCATTTGCCTTAAAATATGTTAACAGTGGGGGCAGCTGTGTGGTTCAGTCATTTAAGTGTCTGACTCTTGATTTTGGTTCATGTTGCGATCTCACATTTTGTGAGATCAAGCCCCATGTTGGTATCTGTACTGACAGAATGGAGCCTGCTTAGGATTCTCTCTCTCCCTCCCTCTCTGCTCCACCCCACTCTCTCTCTTTTTTTCTCTCTCAAAATTAATAAATAAAACTTTAAAAAATAAAATAAAATAAAATATGTTAACAATGAAAAATAATAAAAAAGGTTAAATAAAAGAAATGTGTCAATCTTGCTGATATTGCATGATTGGCATATGGCAGTGAATGGTACTATTCTATTGAGGAGAGTAGATACTACTATGTCACTATTCTATCTGGTTTTAAATATATTAGAATTTTTTACCAAAAAAAAGTACTTAAAAATCAATGTCACACTTATCTAGCTCTTGATCAAAAATTTATCTCTACCTCTGTTTCTTAGCACAGTATATAATGCTCTACCAGTATAATAGTTGCTTAAGAAGTAACCTAGATACAATCTCAATTTCCTTTCCTTCCTCAACCTGTGCCCCTAACACACATCTAATCATCCTTAAAGTCCTACTGTTTTACATCTTTTACCTCAGGAACCCTTCTATCTCACCTCTTTGCAAGGACTACTATCAATATCATCTCTCACCTGGATTGTTTCAATAATCTCTTTACCTAGTCTTCTGCTCTCCTCACTGGAGCCAGAAGACATTTGTATGTTTTTTGTTTATATAAGGCTGGAGGCCTTTTTTAAAACACACTTTTAATCACATTGCTTTCTTCATTAGAATACCTAAATGGCTCCCCTACTGGACATAGGATAATGCCCTGGCAAGTATCTAGGGACTCAATTGATATTTACTGAACAAATCAACATATTATAATTTTCACTTAATCAAAATAGGAACTCACAAGGTGTCCTAAAATCCATCCCACAAACATACAGGGTGTTTAATTATACTTCAGAATTGGAATTGCCTTTGTAATTAGCTATGCCTTCCTACTTTTTCAGTTATATATCTATACATACACACACACACACACACATGAATTTATTTAAAAAGCAAATCTTCCTGTGCCCTACGTTAGTTTCAAAGTTATAAAACTAAAATAAAGCTGCACTCGTATTACCCTCTGGTAGCCAAAAAAAGCAATGGACAAGATACTGAGGTTCTTCAGGTCTCTATATAGGAAAATCTGGAAAATTGGAGCTTACCATACTGGGCTGAGTATTATTTCCACCCAGTAATGTATGTATATATTTCCACCATGCTCTCCAGTGAGGGGTGTATTTAGGATTTCTATGTAGTTCTGTGTGCTCTGAATGGAGGAATATATTAGTTGGGATAAATCAGCAGATAACAGACAGGGATTTATTATAGGTTAGTAATATTTACAGTATTTTTAGATGTGCGGAGGAGCAGAAGCAGGACTGAGCTAGCTTCTAGCAGCAATGTCTGTCACAAGAGCTTCCAGTTCTGCAACAAGTCAGTTAGGAAGTCAGAAAACATATATACAATGTAGGCTCACAATTCACTCCACTAACATGGATGATGCATATACCCTTTCACAATCCCATTAAGAACTTCTGCTACAGCTTCTACAAAGAGTGAGGTGTATCCATGATTATGCTTGCCAACAGAGATAGCAGCAGCAGAATAATTGCAACTACCTCATGGTGGTTTACAAGTCTTTCAAGTCAGGGAAAGACAGACATGATGGGAAGAACCTATACCTAGGTTGGATGGTAAGTGTAAGGGAAGCTGGGCAATAATGTCGTTAGATATATAATTTAAATGTGAGCTAAGGGGGATATTTCTCTGGGTGTTGGAATGAAATGAATATCATTTAAGACAATTTCAAAATCATCCACAGAAGTCATGGAGCACTTAGTAAAACAGGTTGTGTTTTTGGTTTTGTTTTTTTTCAATTTTCAGTCAATAGCTCCCAAAGAAAGCAAATCATAAATTTGAGGGGAATGACACAAGTAGTTAAGGTTCTGATTTTCCTGATCAAATCAGCATCATGCTTCATGGAATGCATGGATAATTATATAGTGGACAGAAGTTCACAAAGGGATTTCATGAAAAAATGAAAGAATGTGTATAAATAATACCTTATAAATCTGGAAAAATAGTTTAGGAAAAAAACAATTCATTTATTTTTTACACATTTATACTTCAATCAGAGTTAATATTTTCCTAAATGGATTTTAAAAGATTTTTGAAAATGTAACTTAGAGACAAAAATCAGAAGGTGTTTATGTTTTAAGTTTATAGATTTAGTTTCAGAGAAAGAGAGAGAGAGTGCAAGAACGTGTGGGAGGGGCAGAGAGAGGCCCAGAGAGATGGAGGAGGGAGAGAATATCAAGCAGGCTATGTACCTACGTGGGGCCTGAAGTCATAAACCACAAGGTCATAACCTGAGCCAGAATCAAGTTAGACACGAACAACTGAGCCACTCAGGTGCCCCAGTGTGTGTTTATTTTTATGTCTGATTCCTTTGCTCTATGTTTAAAAACATATTCCCACATTATATTATTTACTGCTTTTTATTTATTGACAATCTTTTCCTTTTTCTACCCAAATTATTTTCTTAGTTTATTATAAAATCACACTTTTACTAAACACTAAGAATCAAAAGTTGAATAATCAGAGCTCTAAATTTTATTAACCTATAAACTTCTGAGGCAATTGTGTTGATAAAATGTGTTATAAAAGTGTATCTTTTTAATCCAATTTATTCTGTTTTGTGTTTTGGTTTTTTGGTTTTTTTTTCCTGTTCTTTTTTTTCTTTTAAGGATGTCACTCTTTAGGCCAACAAAAGTATCAATTACTTTAGCCTACAGAAATCCTTTTAAATATTAAGTTAGATATGTCTTGCTTGCTGTTTCTTCTATGTGATTTCATTGATTAGAGCACTATCAACTTGGAAAATATTTAATATTGTATAGGAATTGGGTCAACAGAATAATATTCAAGCTTTAATTTTTGGATGGGCTTTATAAGGCTATATAATTGCTTATATTACAAAATATTTTTATTAGTACTATTTGAATATAGAACCTATATAAACAAAGTATATTTGTTTTTTCAACTAGTGTCTATAATTTCCCAGAAATGTCTAAAATCAAAACATAGCAAATATTAGATGACATTCAAGTTTAAGATATGGCCTCTATCATTATAATGACATTTACTGGAGAAATTTTAAAACAAACTGCTACAGCAGCCAGGATGAGTCAAAGCAAAATCATTTTGATGTTCTACATGAAAAATAAATTTAAAAAAATTGGCTGAATTGAATCATTTTAGATTGCTTACCACCTGTCATTGCTTTTTCTAAATGAAAAGCACCCATTACTTTATATGTGAAACCTATGCTATTGCAAATCAAACTTCTTTTTTCAGACGGCTATGGAGGTCCATTAGGACAAAATGCAGTAGTTCCTGTGCTGAGAGCTTGTGAAGTTCATAAAGAGAATGGTGATTTTGTGTTAAGGTTTAATTAAACTCAGAGAAGTGTGGGAATTGAAGATGGATGGTTTGTTATGTGCCACTAAAGCAGCCTCATTGCTCTGTTTATCTTTGTTTCGAGCTAGCCCTGAATCAAGACAACAGGCAGACAAATATAACAGAAAATGAGAAGAAAAAACACTTAATCATCATATTAGCTTCAGATAGGTATTGATCCCTGGCTGCATTCTGAGATAAATGGAAATCAAAAAAGCAAACTTCTTTTTGTGAAATATCTTAGATCAACACCTTTGGTATCAGCCAGGATTACTTCTGGACTAACACACCAGAAGTGAATTTACATCCAATTCCTGGCTTCCTTTGTGGCAGCAGGGTTTTTGACTAGCCCTTTGTTTTCATATATATTTTTTCCATTAAGTGATTCAGTTGTTCAAGTTTGATTTTCTCCAGATTTATTATTTTTTGTCAAATTACATAATCTGCTTCTTAAAATGGAAAATTTAGTGTGAAGTTTTCAAACTTTAGGCTTTTAGTTTTTAATGATAAAATTCATGTTTAACCTAAATTTCTCACAAAATGTAAAATCAATATGGGGGTCCCAATTTCTTTGATCATCCATCTTTCCAGGGATTATGACTGTTAATAGTTCACTGTACATTCTTCCACATTAGTTTTTTTCCCCTGAGGATTTATATCTATCTTATGAGACATTACATATAGAAGCTTTAATTGTTTTATAGCTAGAAAATAAAAGTTAAATTCTCTTATTTAATCATTTTCTGGCTTAATTAAATCTCTACAAACTGATTCTTCTTAAGAATTCTAGAAGTGTTTATAGAACTATCTTAGATACCATAAATAGGGAAATATCCACAGCTTCAGGCTGTGGATAAAGTTTTTTAGGGTGTAGACTCAGAAAGTTTTTCCACAAAAGGATGAAATAAACCAAGCGGTATTATCCTTCAGCATGAGGTAGAAAATAGGGCAATACTGACTTTTGTTTAATAAAAAAAATATATCACTTACCACTTGGATCAAGATTCTAAGTAAGCTATTGCTTTTCTCTGATTAATAAGAGACATACTTTCCAGAAAAAAATCTAAATGAATTGATACATCTGACAAACATATACACGCAATCATAAATATACACCTCAATAAAGCCAAAGCTTCTGTTCTCACATATGCATTGATCATGTCACAGAAAATACTACAATCTAATCAGAATGTTCCTTGCTCAAATCATGTTTCCACAGGTGATATTAAACCAACATGTCCCCTGGAATATTCTATCTGATGTCCCTGATCACTCTTTCATTCTTGGCATCAAAGAAAAGACAGAAAAAATTTTAAATGAAGACAAGCAATGACAACGATGTTGGTGTTGCTGCACATTTTCAGGATACTGATAACTGAATGCAGCTGTCTGTTATAGGGTAGATAAGTGAGAAAACTCCATCAGAAACAAACCAGTGCTGCCTGGGTGTACCGTAAGTACCGGGAAGGGCGTTAGGTCCATGGAAACTTGGGTACAGCAAAGTATATAATGTCTGGAAGAATAAAGCATCCAAAATTGTTATTGGATCTTTTAGAAATGAATATCTCATTAGGATTTTTTTATTTTTTTTAATTTTTATGAGAGAGAAAAAGCATAAGCAGGGGAGAAGACCATAAGGGGAAAGAGAGAGACAGAGACAGAGACAGAGAGAGGGAGAACCTTAAGCAGGCTCCATGTGGAGCCTGATGCAGGCTCAATCCCACAACCTTGGGATCATGACCTGATCTGAAATCAATACATTCAATCAACTGAGCCACCCAAGAGCCACTCGTTAGGGTTCTTGACTTGAGATAAGTTAAATGTCTCCCAATAAAGAATATCTAAAATTCTAGTTAGAATATGCTTTTAAAAATATTGATTTATTTACTTTGAGAGAGACTGAGACCGAGAGTGAGCAGAAAAGGGGCAGAGAGAGAGAGGGAGAGAATCTCAAGGAGGCCCGGCGCTGTCAGTGCAGAGCCCAGCACAGGGTTCTATTTCACAAATGGTGAGATCATAACCTGAGCCGGAATCAAGAGTCGGACACTCAATTGACTGAGCCAATCAGGCACCCCTGGTAAAATATTCTTAAAACCCACTTTTAAAACTCAAGTCTGTTTTGGCCAGAGAAGCAATGATAATAATGCTTAGAGTACAGAATTTTTAAACAACCATACACATAAGTGTTAAGACCATTGAAACAACTTAACCATTCCCTTTATTCACTTTTAAATCTAGCACCACAAGGTACTCAGGACGGTCACCACACCCCATGTCCTGGAATCATCCCTGTAAGCTTTTAAATGCTCTATTCTAACTCAATTTCTACCCCTACAGTTCCTAAAATATGTATGTACTTTTGCAAACACATATTCAGTCATTATCTAAATCCTCCAGGTATTCAAACTTTGCTCTGATATTTCCTTTATATTCACTCTCTACTGAGTGTCTACTTACAATCGTCTTATGTAGTGGATAGTTTTACATTCTCACCTCCTGTTCCATTAGCCTGATAGTCCCCTCCTCTGCTTTTCATTGATGCTTCCAGATCAGTGATTCTCTCTTCTCTCTGAAACCCATGTCACCACACCATCCCTGATGATTGCCTGTCACTTGCCACCCG
The DNA here is from genome assembly GCF_006229205.1 of Suricata suricatta. NCBI lineage: Eukaryota > Metazoa > Chordata > Mammalia > Carnivora > Herpestidae > Suricata > Suricata suricatta. The sequence goes on from NC_043706.1 coordinate 81,587,782, forward strand.
TGTTCTTCATTTCCTGTTATCACCATCCATCATGGTTTACGCGGTCAAGTATCTGCTGCTTTTTTCCCTCTTCATACAACCTTGGCAATATCCTATTTTGGCTAAATCCAAGTCTTTGCCCACAACCATGTATCTTCAAGGGAAAATGGAAAGACCTGCTGCTAGGTTTCACTTTAATCTCATGACTAACAATCAAAAGAGTGCCATAGAGCTGTCTGTCATTTATACTGTGTTTATGTATCCATTCATCCTTCCATTTTATACTTTTATTTTTCTCAAACCTCTGATACCTTCTCCTCCATCCTCTCCTTGGTTTAATTTTTCTTCCCATTTCACTAAAACAACTAAAGCAATCACAAGTACCCAGGGTCTTATCCACCATCTACCTGCATGCTGCCCTTATACCTCTGCTTTCTCTTTTGTGACTGTAGATGAACTATCTGTGCTCTCACAGAATGCTGGTCTCTGGATTGTGTTTTTGATACTTCCTTATCTTTATTATTCAAGGAAATACCTCTAGCAGTTGTCTTTTTTCTGATACATTGGTTTTACTTTACTGAATTCCACATAAATAATACATCAGTTATTTCTCTATTACATCATTTTCACTATTTTTTCATTCAAAATATAAATTCTTACATATAGACTGTCATGTCTATTCTAGGTACCTGTGTTTTATGTCACTCTAATTTATATATATATTCTTTATGAATGGCATTAACCATATATTTGATATTGGTATTTAGGAATATAGATTTTTAATACATTTATATTTTTCTGTCATTATTGATAAACCTCTAATACTTCTTATAATTTTAGACTGCATCATCTCTGTAGAATACCATATTATATGCATATTATGAATTATTTATTTCCAGTACTTATAATTTTATTTATTTATTTCTGTTCTGATTTCAGTGACTGAACTTCAGAAAATTATGAATAAAAGTATTAGAGGACATTTTTCTCTTATTCCTGGTTTGAAAGGATAGGACTCCAACATTCTTTCATATTTCTATTTTGCGAGAGACTTTTTAAAGAGTTTTTAAAATTTATTATTGTTTATTTATTTATTTTTGACACAGAGAGACAGACCACTAGTGGTGGAGAGGCAGAGAGAGAGGGAAACACAGAATCCAAAATAGGCTCCAGGCTCTGAGCTGTCAGCACAGAGCCCTATGTGGGGCTCAAACTCATGAACCTGAGCTTAAGTCAGATGCTTAACCCATTGAGTCACCCAGGCACTCTGCAAGAGACTTTTTAAAATCATGAAATGCAGAGCACCTGAGTGGCTCAGTCAGTTGAGCATTTGACTCTTGGCTTCAGCTCAGGGCATGATCTCAACAGTTTATGAGTTCAGGCTGTGTCAGGCTCTGAGCAAACAGCGTGGGGCCTGCTTGGGATTCTCTCTGCCACTCTACCAATCACCCACATTTTCTCTCTCTCAAAATAAAGTTTAAACATTAAATAGACAAAATGAGGAAATGGCACTGAATTTAATCAAAAGTTGTTTTGAATACATTATAATTATCATGATCATTGTTGTCATTTATACTTGTCATTAAGTTGAATTACATTAGATGATGTTCTAATTTTGAATTGTTTCTGCTATGCAGATAAATTTAAATTTGTTGGTATGACACTATTATGTTTGCATATATTCCTATTTTTAATTTGTTAAATTTTTATTTCAAACATTTGAATTTATGATTGTAGGATTGAATTGTGATTTAATTTCCTATGTCCTTGTTTGATTTTAGTATCATAATCCTATAACCTTTATAAATTTGTTGTAGTTAACTCCTTTTTAAAAATGTGTTCTGAAAGCATGTAAAATAGCTTGGAAATTTCTCTTATTGAACATTCCTAGAATTCATGAGTAAAAGAAGATAATACAGTTTAATTATTTTATTATCTATCCCTATGGTCTTTTTGTTTACATTATTTTAAAATTCTATTTATTTAAGTATTGATATTACTGACAAAAAATCTTTTATTTCTAGTGTTTTCATTTCTGTTTTCTTTGATGCTCTTACCCTCCATAACTAATCTTGGCTAAAGCTTACCTCTCTTTTATTTAAATTATTTTGGTTAGTATATTCTATCTCATTAATGTATGAGCCCTCATATTCCTTTCTTTTACTATTTATGAATTTATTCTCAAAATCATATCTATAACCAAATTTCATGATATGAATACTTATTTCACTGATTTCAGCTTTTATATTTTTACATTAGGAATTTAAGGTATAAGTTTTCCTTTCAGTATCTCCCTGACCATATTCCAAAAATAATATATATGCATTTATTCCATTATTGTATTTAAGAATTATTTTTACTTCCATTGTGTTTTTGACACATACATTACTTTGAAGTTGTTTTCTAAACTTCCATTTGTAAAATATTTCAATTAAAAAATGGATTCCCCCTTAATTACCTTATATAAGTATGTAAAGTTCATATTCTTTATATTAACAATTATTTGAGTCATGTTTAGACTTGTTTTATGACATCATAACATATCATCACTTTGTGAAATGTTCTATGTGTAACTGAACAAATTATTTAAATTCTTAATATAACTGGAAAATTTTATTTATACATGTAATGTCATCATATACTTGTATGTATATGTTTGTATGTGTTTTTTTTTAATATTTATTTTTGAGAGAGAGAGAGAGAGACAGAGCATGAGCAGGTGGGGTACAGAGAGAGAGGGACATAGAATCTGAAACAGGCTCTGGGTTCTGAGCTGTCAGCACAGAGCCCAACGCAGGGCTTGAATTCACAAACCTTGAGATCATGACTTGGGCTGAAGTCGGCCACTTAACTGACTGAGTCACCCAGGCACACCGTTTGTATGTGTTTTTGTAATAAGCAAGTTAAATTGTTAGATTTTTCTGATAGATTGTTCTTTTATAATTAAGTTGCTATCTTCTAACTGAAATGTTTTGTTTGATATTGACATAGATACATATGCATTTTTGTTCTTCTTACAGTTTTTCTGCTGCATGCTTCTCTTCATTTAATTTCAATGCTTCAGCTTAGATGCACCTTTAGGTAATCACCATATAACTCTATAGTAAATATTTAACCAATATTATAATGTTTTTAAAGGGCAGGTTTATGTAATTTATATTTGTTATAAAGTATGATTTTTGGACTAATTTAGTTTTTTCAAAATTTTTTTGTTTTTTCATATCTTGCTTTGTTATACTCATATTTATCTATTTTCTTGACTTTTTTGGTAACAGCTTTATTGAGATATAATTTATATATAAGCTAACTCACACATTAAAAGTGTACAGTTCAATGGTTTTCAGTGTATTCACAAAATTGTGCAAGCATTGCCACAGTTGATTTATGAATATATTCATCACAACAGAAAGAAGCCTTTAGCCATCACTTTTAAGTCCCCCAACTTCCAATTCCATCCCTTGGCAACTACTAAAATACCTTCTGTTCTATAGATTTGCCTATTCTGGACATTTACTTAAATAGAATTATGCCATCATATAATATGTGATTTGTCTGTCTTTGTGTCACAGTTCTAAGGTTCATCCATGTGGGACTATGTATCAGTAATTTACTTCTGTTTATTGGTGAATAGCATTACATTGTGTGTATATAAGAAATATATTTTTCCATTCATTAGTAGATGGATATTGAGCCATTTTCAATTTGAGGCTATTATGAACAATAGCACTATAAAAATCCATATACACACTTTTGTATGAACATATATTTTCATTTCTCCCACAAAATGGAGAAACAAAATGGAAAATCATATAACTGATGAGGGACTTGTGTCTTTAGTATATAGAGAACTCCTACAATAATTGTAATAAGTTTTTATTCCAATACTAAACAGACCATCCATTGAAAAAATGGCCAAAAGATCGTAATAGACATTTCTGAAAGAAGTTATACAAATGGGCAATAACACATGAAAAGACTCATAACATTATTAGCCATGAGAGATATGCAAATCAAAACCACAACAAGACACTTCACAACCACTAGGACAGTTGGAACAAAAGTATTAGTTAAGATACAGAGAAATTGTAATCTTCATACATTGCCTGAGGATATGTATAATGTACAGCCACTTGGAAAACAGTTTGGTAGTTCTTGAATTTCTTTTGAACTTTTTCAGGCTACTTTCATTTTGGAGGTTTAGAAAATATTTTTTTTAATTCTATTATATAAGTAATTTTAAGTTTTAAAGTCAGGCATAATTAAAATCAAAGTTATTGTTTATATCCTTTTGGTTCTATAAGTCTTAGAAAGATTTAACTGTAAGTAAATTATTTCCCATCTAACAATGAACCATTCCAATAGGTTTGATCCACGCTGTTTTAAACCTTAACATTATTTTTTTATTGGCTTATAAATCTGTTACTTTAGATTTCTGTGCCTATTTACCTTTGTAATTGCTCATCATTCCTTCTTGTTTGTCCAAAATGTGGGGAAGTAATTTTAAATCTTCCTCAGTACAATCTTAGAATTTACTTTAGTAAGTATCTATTAATTTAAAACCCTCTCAAGTTTCTACTTTGTAGAAATATTTTTATATATCTCTCAAATTTGTATGGTAATTTAGCTGGGTATTCAATTCTAGGTTGACAATTACCTTCTGTAATAGCTTAAAAGATGTAATTCCACTAACACTGGCTTTCATTTTTTTTTGTCAAAATTGCTATCTAACATTTAATTATTTTATAGAAAATCTCATGTATCTTAACATCTACCCCTAAGAATCTTTTGTGGGTTTTGGCACTTCTGTCATTTTATTATAGAGTATCTATGTTAGTGTTTTTTGTTTTGTTGGGTTTTTTTTTTTTTTTCATGGCTAGTAGTTTGTGATGATCTTCATATTTGAAAACTTCCTCAGTTCTGGTAAATTCTTATCAATTTCTTTTGAGTATTTTATCTTTCCAATTCATTTCCTTTTTACCTATTAAAACTCTAAATTGATATGTCAGAAATAAGCACTACTTTTTCACATCTTTTGCCTTTGTTTTTCTTCATATATTTCACCATTTGTGGTTAATTTTACAGGTTTAATTGCCACTTTCCTAATTCTCACTTCAGTTCTTTCTTATGTGCTGTTTAACTCATCCACTGAGCTTTAACTTTTAGTGAATGAATTTATAAATGAAATACATATATTATATATATACATATACATATAAAATACACATATATACATATATACACATAGTCATTAACTTTATATGACAATACAGAAATATATGTATATTTCAGAATCTCTGTGTATGTTTGTGTTTATAGAACTGCTATATATCAAATTCTTGTATCTGCCAGGTCTTTTTTTTAAAGTTTATTTATTTATTTTGAGGGAGATAGAGACAGTGCAAGTGGGAAATGGGAAGAAAGAGAGAGAAAGACAGATAATACCAAGCATACTTCACATTGTCAGCACAAAGCCTGATGTGAGGCTAAAACCCACAAAACCATGAGATCAGGACCTGAGGTGAAACCAAGAGTAGGATGCCTAACCAACTGAGCCACCCAAGCGTCCTGCCATGTCTTATAGTTAATACTTCCAGTCTTTTTCCTAATGAACTGTTTTCTTGTAAATTGTTTAATTGTTAATGAAAATTAACTCAATGTGGTTTTGAAGAGTAATGGAACAAAGTCAAGAAACCATACCATATAAACAGAAACTTGGTATGAAAAAGATTCTTTTTGAGATTATTGTCTATAAATGACACAGGGACAATATTGTTCATTAGAAAAATAAAATTAGAGGTTGCAACTAAATTAGAAAAAAATCAAGTTAAATACATTAAACTCAAATATCAAGTTGACTATATTAAAATAGAATACTTTGTACAACAAAAGCACTATAAAAGGTGTGAAGCTACAACCCACAAATTGAGAAAAGATATTTTCACAAAAAATATACTGATGAAATAACACTCGTAATATAAAAATAACCTTTACAAAGTTAATAGCATATGCCATGGATCATTGGGACTTGAGACAAAAATAAAATGTTACAAACACTTCAGAAAACAATTTCCCATTTTACTATAAAATTAAAAATTTGAAAACCATAGCCAGAAATTCCAGTTTTACTTATTATAGCCTACAGAAATTTTGAAAATTTGCCCCATGCATCAGATACAAGGTGTTCTTAATATTCCTAACAAATTTCCTCAATGGCAAAACCAAAACCAAAAACCAAAACCTTGTGTTAGTTTCTTATGGTTTCAGTAATAAAATTATCATAAAACCAGTGGCTTAAAACAACACAAATTAATTGCCTTACAGTGCTGGAGAACAGAAATCCAAACTGTGTTTACTGGGCTAAAATCAAAGAGTCCCCAAGGCTGAACTCCTTGTGGAGGCTCTAAGAGAAAAGGCATTGCCTTGTCTTTTCTAGTTTCCAGAAGCTGCCACATTCTGTGGCTTGGAGTCTTTTTCCACTTTCCAAGCCAGTTTTTGCCTCAGTCCAACCTCCGATTCTGTCATCACATCTCCTTCTCTGACTCTGCCTCTCCTACCTCCCTCTTTCATTTATAAAGACCCGAGGGATTACATTATGTTTATTGGCTAATTTGGGATCATCTCTCCATTTCAAGATTCTTTAATTAGTCATATCTGCAAAATTCTTTTTGCCATAAACATATTCATACATTCTAGGGATTAGTGTGTGGACATTTTCTGTCTATCATGAAGTAAATTGAGTATTATAACATTTTTATAAAGCTCAGAAACAAGCAAAAATGTACAGCATATTGTTTTGGTGGAAATAACTTCTATGTTAATGTTCTATTTCTAAAAAAAAGGAATGATAAAAACAAAACCCAGATAGAGTTTTCCTCTGTGGGTATGAGAAAAGACCAGGGAATGAGCAGAGAGCACATGTCTAGATGGTAGGAATTGGCAATATTAAAACTTTTAAGTTTGGCAGTACATTCATGGTTTTTAAATTATCCTTAATAATGGTGTATTGTTACATATATTGTTTTGCTTATAACACCTATTACATTATATTATATTATCTATTACAGTGAGATAGTTTAAAAATCAATACATTAAACATAGAAATTGAGAAATAAATACATTCTTTCCAAAGAATGCACATATTTCTTTCTAGCATTACATGTGTATTACATTATATACTTAAGAATGTATAAGCACAAGGGAAGTAAATTATAAAGGAAATAATGATACTATATTGAGAATCTCCCTGCTTTTATAATTAGACACATGAAAGACTAATATTTTTTAACAAATGATTTTTGTAAAACTCATGTCAAATATTTAATGCAAAAAATATATAGCCTAGTGTAAAATAGTTTGCTAGTTAATACAGTTTCATCACTTGTAGGTAGATATGTAGTGAAACACTGTATTAATCAGCTTGTGATGCGACCAAAACAAAACACCATTAAGTAGGTTGCTTAAACAACAAACTTTTTTTTTTTTTTTTTTTTAATCACTGCTGTAGAGGCTGGAAGTCTGAGATCAGAGCTCTAGTTCTGGTAAGAGCTCTTTCTGGCTTGTAGAGGGCCACCTTCTTTGTGTCCTAACATGGCAGAGACAGAGCACGCTCTTTGCTGTCTTATCTTATAAGGGCATTAATCTAAATTAATTAAATTAAATTTAATTACCTCCCAAAGGCTCCATCTCCAAATATTTTCGTATTTGTGGTTAGGCCTCCAACACTGGATGGAAGGGCAGGGGGTATGATTTAACCCATCACACACGGTTTCATTTTTAAAGCACACTCTTCAAAAAAAGTATCTTAGTCTGTTCAGGCTGCTGTAACAAAATATCTTAATCTGGGTGGCTTATAAATAAGAGAAATTCATTTATCTTGGTTATGGAGACTAGAAGTTCAAGAACAGTATCGTGGGGCGCCTGGGTGGCTCAGTCGGTTAAGCTTTGGCTTCAGCTCCGTTCATGATCTCACAGTTAGGTTCGTGGTTTCAAGCCCCAAGTCGGGCTCTGTGCTGACAGCTAGCTCAGAGCCTGGAGCCTGGAGCCTGCTTCAAATTCTGTGTCTCCCTCTCGCTCTGACCCTCCCCTGCTTGTGCTGTCTCTCTCTGTCTCTCAAAAATAAATAAAAAAAAAAAAACAGAAAAAAAATTAAAAAACAAAAACAGTGTATCGTTACGGTTGAGTTCTGGTAAGGTTCTCTTCCAAGTTGCAGACTAATGACTGCTCCGTGCATCCTCACATGGCAGAGGGTAGAGAGAGGAAGCAAGCCCTCATGAGACCACTGATTCCATTGATAAGGCTCCACTTTCATGATCTCATCTAATCCTAATTACTTCCCAAAGACCTCAGCTCCTAATTCCATCACATGGGGGTGGGGTGAGGTTTCAACATATGGATTATGAAGGGGATATGAACATTCACATTATGACATAAAATATTCTTTACCAAGTCCTCTGTAGTTTTAAGTGGAATAACATTCTTATTTCTAGAGGTCACTGTCAGAATCCCTACAATGTTTTCCCAATGATTATCTATCATTACTGGATAAAAACTAAAACCAGCTGTGTTTACCATTTGTGTTTTATTTGTCCTAGCAATATGTTACATATTGAAGAATAAGCCTATTTATAGTATAGACAGATATACTGATGATATTTTTCTATTCATGCAACATTAGAGGAAAGTGAAGGAAGAAAAAGCAGAACAAATAGGAGGGCTAGCATCTTATGGTGGAGAATATCTGAAAACATAGTTGATAATACATTGATCAATATTAATGAAATTACAAAATTATCTTGCTTCTAATCTAACCAGTCTCTTACATAGATTTTAAATTTTAAGATGCATTTTCCTAATTTAAATCTTCTATCAATCTTGTGTTTTAAGAAATATGCATAAATTGACATCAAGCTATAAATATTTCAAATTTTAATTCTTGAAATTAATAATCAAAAACATGTCTGAATGTGAAGTATCCTGCTGCAGTACTAAATTATTTAACGAGCAATAGCAAGATCAAATTACTATTTGACCCACATAGACACAGAGACAAATCTAGATTTACTCACAGTGGATCAATTTAACAATCTCATTCCATGACCCATACCCTATTTTATGCACATCTGCACCCAGACAGACTCATCTCCATACTAGACCCCAAATTTGATTTGTTTTAATCATGCCAAAGGAAGGAGATTAAAAGCTTCTACTCAAATAGCTGAAAATTCTTATTTAAAATAATAGCAACTAGCAATCCTCCCTTCACAATAAATTCAAGTAACTATCAATGTCTGTGTTTATTGCTTCTCTGTGCCATTTACTTATCAATCTCTTAAATCCCTTTGGTTTAGAATATTTAAACAATCCACACAGACACAAAAACATAAAAAGAATGATCATGAAAATAGGCATACTAGAAAAATGTACGTATATGTCAAATTATTACGAATTTGAGGCACGCTGATCAAATGCAGAAAGAATTCCACTAAGTGTTAAAACAGTTGGAAAAGTCTCCCCCACCCTCAAGTCCTACTTTTAAGTTCCTTTGATACAAGGTGGCACAAAGTCAAGAGAGAACTTAAAACAAGCTTCACATTAATATTTGAAAAAGGGCACCCACTGTGTTTGATGTGGCGCCCTTCATGCAAATCATGTAGTCCAAGAGAAATCCCAGTAGGAAAGATGCTGCTTTCTTCTTAGCCTGCTCCCTTTTTTTCTGCTGGATAATAATGAACTTCTCACACTCCCTTTGCAACCTCCCCTGAGCTATACAGAAATTAAGTTATTACTTGCTAGCTGAGGACTCTTTTTGGCAGATTATTGGGACATCTTTTTATTATTATTATTAGTATTGATTTGAGGTTAAGAGAAAAAGACTCAAATTCTGAATTTCATTAAGAGGAAAAATTGACCTATTTTTCTAATAATAACAATATCATGTCTTAGAAAATGTGGCAAAAATAAGATATATACATTTAAATTATCAGTATATTACTGGTATTGATAAAAAGGCATTCCTTTATGTACCAGTGGCATGCCGGGACATTGATTTAGTTGGAGCAGAGGAATTATTAATGGAAGGAGCCAATGCACGGGAAACATGCCACTAGCTGAATGTGGACTCCCCTCTCATGCCTGGGGAAGTGGAGTAGGGAAGGTAGAAACTGAAAACCAAAGTTAGAATCTACTAGATTGAGAGCACTTATTTTGTTATATCCTTGAGAGCTTTAAATTTTTGTCAATATGTAATATCTTCAGGAAAAGCTGGAGAGCTGGAAGAAAGATCACCTTAACCCTTTCTTTCTTTAATAACAATATGAAAATTGGGGCAGCTGGGTGACTCAGACAGTTAATCATCTACCTTTGGCTCAGGTTATGATCTCAAGGTTTATGAGTTTGAACCCCGTGTCCAGCTCTGGGCTGATAGTTTAGAGCCTGGAGCCTGTTTCGGATTTTGTGTCTCCCTCTCTTTCCACCTGTACACCACTTGTGTTCTGTCTCTTAAAAATAAATAAAAACATTAAAACATAAAAAATCTATGGAAATGTATTCAGTGCTCTCCCCCTATCACCACACCATACCAAATTCAGTTAGGGTCATCCTAAGTAACTTTGGTCTTTTTTAAATGACAATCAGTTTTATTGTATCCAAACCTAAACTTTTTAAGTACATGTTATTATGCAATAAAGGTAATATCAGCTATATTTCACTTATTAGTTTATGAAACACTTTCACATACTAATTTCTAAAATCCAATCCCCACCTCAACTTCCTGTCCTCATTCTGCAAATATGGAAACTGAATTTTAGAGAGAGTATGTAAATTATCTCTATGATCATTAAAGTTTATCTAGTATCTTTGTCCTCTGACTCCAGATCACTTGAATTTCTTAGAATCTAATTTCTTTTGAGATAAGTAGATACCAAAGAATGAAGATCAATTCCTTGGCCTGAAAGGAATCTGGCCTGAAATCTTCAAAGATCACTGAGCAGTGAGTTCCTCTGTATATATATTCAGCTCCAGCATATGAATCTAAGCATTTATGGAAATATAAACTGAATGCCAAGGTCCAGGTCAAAATTATTCTAGAGTTTGAGGATAAAATGATAAGACATAATTGATTGAAGAAAGGTCAGTCAGTTGAACATGTTATCATTAGCCTTATTTTAGAAAGTCCCTCCATCTTCCTCATGGGCTTCTGCTCACAGTACCTTCATGCTTTTACTCTAGTGAATATAAAATATTGGATAGGAATATGGAATTGATCATCTCAGCTTTTATCTTTATTATTTTTATCTCATATTATTTGCTTAAGAATTCTATCACTTTGGGACACATGGATGGCTCAGTTGGTTAAGCATCTGACTTTTGATTTTTCCAGATAATGGTCTCAGAATTTGTGAGACAGAGCCCTGCACTGAGCTCTGTGCTGATGGCACAGAGCCTGCTTGGGTTTCTCCCTCTCCCTCTCCCTCTCTCAGCACCCCCGCCCCCCCCACCGCTCATGTATGCTTTTTCTTTCTCTTTCTCAAAATAAATAAACATGGAAAAAAATAATTCTATCATTTAATAATGTGTTTTTTCATTTGTTTGTTGCTTATTTTTAAGTATATACAATTTTGGCAATGTCTTGGTTTTGTATCTAGGTTTGTGTAACTGTAGACACAGGAAAGTAGGTCTCATAAAATGGGTATTTTTAAAATCATTTTTATAATATATCTCTCTGGCTATGATCATTTTCAGAAACTAATAGATGTTTTGGTGAAAATATTTGTCTTACCATATCAAAATCTAAATATTCTTGGACTTTCATGTTATTTCTATACAAATATTAAGCTCTTAATAAATATTTAACTCTGGTGATGAAAATTACAATGAAGGTATTCATTTTTTTGCAGTTTATCCATTTCTTGAATTTGATGATTTTGACCATACTACTTTCCTCATATCTTATTGTTACTGTTTCTAATATGATATTTTAGAAATTATTTTGCCACTTAATCCATTTTCTGTGTAGAATACCATCATACCACCAAACTTTAAAAAATAGGACACCCGATCCCAATTTAAAATTAAGAGCCACAGACATTAAAGGCCTCTTTTAATATTCTGCTCACATTCTGCAAAAATATCACAGTCAAGCTACAAAGACACATCAATAGTACTGAATTTGAATTTTGGAAAAACCTTGGACAGAGGATTTAGTTTCCTCCTTGAATAAAATTAACATATCTACTGACAAAGAAAAATAAACCCAAGGAAGTAAATAGATGTTAATAATGATGAAAAGGATATGCTTGTCAAAACATGGACTCTAATGATTATTTTACACAATTACCATCACTTTGATATCCCTTAAATAATGATTTCTCATCAGCTCTTCAAATAAGACCATGAATTTCAATATAATGGATCAGACAATTAGTGCATCTAAACTAAAACCTGTATGTGGTAGGTGCCAGTGGGCTGTTTGAGAGAAAGGCTAAACAAATTACACCTATGCGCTGCTCTACACAGCATGTGATACTGTTCCTGACTTAAACAGATGATATGCGTATGCCTAGCAGCTTCTAATTACTGTTTTAATGATCTTATCTTTCATAGCTAACACACAGTAGCCATTTAAAGACTGAGCAACTAGGTATGCTTTCTAATCACATGTCTGCAGAGTTTTGCACCAGTTTTAAGATTTCTTTCTTACACATTCATACATTTTAAAAATTATTATGCATCTACCATTAACTTGGTTTAGAACAGGAGGGCACTGCTGGGACATAAAGACAAAAATTACACTTAACCACAAACTAATGAAGACGTTGAACTATGAAGTCAAATGTTTTGTTTTGTTTTGTTTTGTTTAGCTGTCTGCATAAAAAAGTATACAATTTGTATGGAAGAAAGAATATGCTCTATAGGATTTTCTTTTAAGTAAACATTAGCAAGGTCTGCTAAAGCATGGAATTACCAATTCAAAGATGTTATCATATCTTTGTAAGTTTTTCTGTTATGCGTCCCTAGTTTAATGCCAATTATTACAGCATATTTAGTATATGGTATCCAGAAGTCATATTAATAATTAGTTACAGCATCCTGTCTCTAAAAATTATACTTAGCAGAGATAGGCAGGATTAAGTAATAATCTGGAACATAAGTAACATTGTCTTTTTAAAAATCTATCTCTGCACTCTCTAAATAGTCTTTGTATACCTTTCAACAATGTTATTTTGTATGTAAATAATGCCCAAATCTAGACAATGGAAAAAGCTTGGCAGGCATTATTTACCAATCCTCATAAAATGCCCATGTAGTCAGGAGTATTATCCTTGGTTTTTTTCATGTAGATGTTTGACAAGATTTGGACGCTGATTTATAATTACATAAAGTGTCACTCTGGGATGAATTTATCACTTTACCACCAAAATATTCCACCTCTTTTAATAGTTAATATGAAATGCATTGAAATAGTTCGGTGAAAAAGTAAATGCCATTTGACTTTTATATAAATTGCTTAGAAAGTTCCTAATGTTTTCAAAATATTAGCTGAAAATATTTTTGATATGAATCATTTGGGAATGTTAAAGTGATCTAACTGTGCTTATATCTTCAAATTTTAAAGAGACCTTTTAATTCCAATTGTGATTTTTAGGAAGCCAATCTGTCCAGCTTCATGGTTTCTAGCCAAAAGAAAACTTTTATAAAAGCCAAACAGTGTTAATGCTTTGAATATACTCACATTTCCATTACAAATTCTTATTTAAGTTTGGATAGAGATAATTGAGAATACATTTTAGGCATCATCCTTTGTTAAGCAAATAACTCCTTTTTTTAATGTTTATTTATTTTATTTTTGAGAGAGACAGTGTGAGCAGGGAAGGGACAGAGAGAGGGGGAGACTCCACGCTTTACTCCAGTGTAAAGCCCGATGTGGGCCTCAAACTCTCAAACCATGAGATCATGACTTGAGCTGAAATCAAGAGTCAGACTCTTAACCAACTGAACCACCCAGGTGCCCCTCAAACAACTCCTGTTTTAAAACTGAGAGGGAGTAAGATGAAGTGTGCCAACCTAAGTAACTCTGGAAATAAGTGGAGACTTTAAGACTAAGGGCAAAAGAAACTGTACATAAGCTCTATACTATAAGTGATAAAGTTGATTCCCATGAGTTCTGAAATCACTATACCTGTATATAGGAATTGAACAATTAAGTAAGTGAAACCAAGTTTCTCGCTTGTTGGAGTGGGGAGTTACATATAAGCGTGGGAAGAGTTTAAAATGATTTATGTGTAATGGGTTGATATTGGAGATATCAGCATGAATTTGTTTTATCTTAATGCAGATAGAGATGATTGCGTGTAAAAATATGTATAGATATACAATATACACAGGTTAGTATGTGCACATATATTTTCTTGCTGAGGGTCTAGAAGCAATGATATCCCATAGCAACAAGTACACTTAGAACCCAAATTTTGGTTTCTAACACGATTCTTCAGGAGTGCAAGGGATCCTTGGACAAATGGCTAATTTTAGGACTGGGGCAGAGCATATACAAGATGACCTCACTGTATCTTATAGTACCCCAGATTTAAAAATTAGGAAGTTTCCCCCTCCCTCCCTCTGTTACACTTGCAGGTGTGCATGTGCATTCTCTCTCTCTCTCTCTCTCGCTCGCTCGCTCGCTGTCTCTCTCTCTCTCTCTCTCTCTCACACACACACACACACACACAATGATGGGGATATGATAAAGGAACACAGAAGCCAAATGAAATAGTTCCAAATGGCCAAATATAGGACAATCTGAGTGGCAGAATAAAGTACCATGAGGTTATAATCAAAGTATAAAATGGATGTCCACATTTACTTCTGTCCACACTGAAACAAATAAAATAATATATTAATTAATTCATTAATGGGAGAGAATACAGAGATCTTTCATGCAGAAGAATTCCAAATAATTTATATTCTCTGCCCTCAAAGAGTTAGGCACTCAAGTATTGGCTGTGTATGGTAATTACCTTCCAGAGAGTACAACTGTAGAGTTTTAGAGACTAGCATAGGTTTCCCTAAGGTAGTTAATTTTAAGGTGAAATTAAAGTGGAAGTTGGAGTTAACAAAGCAAAACACGAATGCAGTAGGAGGACAAACTGTTCAGACAGACAAAATTATGTCTTAATATTGGTTGATGAATGCAGTGAAATTCTTGAGCTCCCTACTGGAAGGAATCAAATAAAACCAGAATGTTGGAGCCTAAAAGAACCAAGAATGGTTCAAGATGACGCAAGCAGCTAGACTGAAAAAAAGTTCTGCAAGTGTGGAGGACACTGAATTTGTACTGCATTGGCAATATGGAGCCATAAAGGGTTTTGTGCCAGATATGTAACCATCTAATAAAACTTGTAAAAAAGAATAGTCTACCTATTCTATAGAGTATAGATTGTAACAGGGCCAGGCTGGATGTAACTGACTATTTTGACAGTAACTTAAGTAAGTGATAATGATGCCTTAACATTTTACTTCTCCGTTTGCCTAGATCAGGGCTTCTCAAACTTTAGTCACTTGGATACATGCATTTTAGTCAATATAGCTTTCTTGTGATCAGTGTTTGTTGCTATGTTTTTCCATTTCTTCCCTTCTACCCTTCTGACATCACTATATTCTAGGTTTCCTATGTGTGCAGGTGGTGCTCATGTGTTTGCTCCAGTGATTACAATATATATTATGAAGTAAATTTTTTATATTTTATTATTTATTAATTAGATTGTGAAATTAATTAGAAATAATAGCTTAGCTCCTTAAGGAAATACGGAAGAATTACCACCATTATGGCTTTTTTTGTTTTTATTTTCTTTTGTACTTTTCATAGATACATACTTATATATGTTGAAACACTTCAGATGATATTTTAATTTTTTATTTTTTCTTTCCTTTAAGAATCATACATATGTTAAAGAACTTAAAGAAGAAAAAATATACCTACCCAGAGGTTTACTAATTCTTCAATTTTGTTTTAATAAAATTGATTTTATTTTCAAGCAATAGAATTCATTGATATTAAACTTTAAGATTTTTACATTTTTCCAGATTTATTAAATATAATTAACAAGTATTTGTAATGGTATTCCCTTTTGCATTTCTGACATTGGTAATTTGTACCCTCTCTCTTTTTGTCTTAGTTATCCTGGATAAAACTTTATTGATTTTATTGATTTTTTTTTCAGAAAACAAGCTTTTGGTGTCATTGATTTTCTCTATTGAGTTCTTGTTTTGAGTTACATTGATTTCTATTTTAATTCTTATTTATTTTCTTCTTCATACTTCAGATTTAATTTTCTCTTCTTTTTGTAGTTTCTGAAAATGGAAGCTTTACACTATTGATGAAATTTTTTTCTTCTTTTCTAATATATGTATTCAATGCCATGCATTTCCTTCTAAGCACTGCTTTCTCCTCATCCCACACATTTTGATTAAGTTGTGTTTATCTTTTTATTTAGTTAAACATTTTTAAATTTCTTTCGAGTTTTTCTTTGACTCACATGTTATTTAGAAGTGTGTTATTTAACCTCTGAGTATTTGGGGAATATCCAGTTACCTTTCTGTCACTGATTTCTAGTTCTACTGTGGTCTAAGAGTAGACATAGGATTTTTATTTACTTATTTTTTTAATTTGTGAAGGTGTATTTTTTTCTCCCAGAATCAGTCTATTTTGGTGAATGTTGCATATAAGCTTGAGAAAAATGTGTAGTCTGCTGTTGTTGGATGAAGTAGTCTAAAGATGTCCCTTATATTCAGTTGATTGATGGTATTACTGAATTCAATGATATTTCTGCCTGCTGGATCTTACCATTTCTGAGAGAGGGGTGTTGAAGTCTCCAACTATTATAGTGGATTCATCTATTTCTTCATGTAGTTTTATCAGTTTTTGCCTGACGCAGTTTGACACTGTGTTGGTAGCTATAGATGCATTAAGAATTGCTATGTCTTCTTGGAGAATTAACTTCTTTATCATTAGGCAATACCCTGTTTTTAAAGTTTTCATTTAAATTTCATTTAGTTAAGATACAGTGTATTATTAGTTTTGGGTGTACAATACAGTGATTCAACACTTCCATACAACACCCAGATTTCATCATAACAAGCGCACTCCTTAATCTCCATTTATCTATCTATTCATCCCCCAGCCACCCCCCACCCCATAACCATCAGTTTGTTCTCTATAGCTCAGAGTCTGTTTCTTGGTTTGCCTCTCTCTCTCTCTCTCTCTCTCTTTTACCCCTTGCTCATTTGCTTTGTTTCTTAAATTCCACATACGCCTTATTTCATTTAGCATAATGCTGTCTAACTCAGTCCATGTAATTGGAAATGGCAGGAATCAAGCTTAGACAAACAGGAAAGTATATCCAATGGAAAAAAGGCATCTTCAAAATATGATATTGGGAAAACTGGACAATAACGTGCAAAAGAATGAAACTGGACCATTTTTCTTACACTACACACACACACAAAATTTTAAATGGATTGAATACCTAAGTGTGAAACTTGAAACCATAAAGATCCTAGAGGAGAACCAGACAGTAATCTCTTTGACTTCAGCCACATCAACTTCTTTCTAGATATGTCTCCAGAGGCAAGAGAAATAAAAGCAAAAATAAACTATTGGAACTTATCAAAATAAAAATCTTCTGCACAATGAAGGAAACAATCAACAAAACTAAGAGGCAACCTACAGAATGGGAGATGATATTTACAAATGACATCTAATTAAGGTTAGTATTCAAAATATTTAAAGAACTTATCAAACTCAACGCCCAGAAATGAATACTCTAATTAAAAATGGGCAGAAGACATCAATAGACATTTTTTAAAAAAAAATACAAATGGCCAACAGAACTATGAAAAGATCAACCCTACTATCATCAGGGATATACAAATCAAAACTACAATGAGATATCATTGTCAGAATGGCTAAAATCAAATACACAGGAAACAATAGGTGTTGATGAGGATGTGGGAAAAGGGACCCCTCTTGCACCGTTGGTGGGAATGCAAACTGGTGCAGCCACAGTGGAAGAAATTATGCAGCTTCCTTAAAAAATTAAAAATAGAACTAAACCACTATCCAGGAATTGTACTACTTGGTATTTACTCTCAAAATACAAAAACACTAATTCAAAAGAATACATGCACTCCTATGCTATAGTAGCATTATCTACAATAGCTAAATTATGGAAACAGCCTGTGTCCATCAACTGATGAATGGATAAAGAAGATATGGCAATTGATAAAGGAGATGTCACACACACACACACACACACACACACATTGTAATGTTACCTAGCCATAAAAAGAACTGTCCTTATTTTCGGTTTGCTTTGTCTGAATCCATTCCTGCTTTCTTTTGATTAGTTTGAGGATGGCATATTTTTCTTTATCCACTCACTTTTAATTTGTATATATTTATATTTAAAATGGGTTTCTTGTAGACAACATAATATTGGGTCATATATTTTGATCTACTCTGACAATCTCTGTTTTATTCAGTGCATTTAGACCACTGATGTTCACAATGGTAATTTATATCTTTGGATTAATATCTAGCATACCCATTACTATTTTCTACTTGTTCTTGTTATTTATTCCTATTTTTGTCTTCCACCTCTTTCTGCCTTTAGAAGTTTTAATTGAACATTTTATATGATTCTACATTCTTTCCTTTCTTTGCATATCAGTTATATATGTTTAAAAAACGCTTTCAGTGTCACCAAGTGTTTGCAATAAACATTTACAAC
Organism: Suricata suricatta; assembly: GCF_006229205.1. Lineage (NCBI taxonomy): Eukaryota > Metazoa > Chordata > Mammalia > Carnivora > Herpestidae > Suricata > Suricata suricatta. The sequence continues at coordinate 81,606,543 of NC_043706.1, forward strand.
TAAATTCTACTTTCAAATAACATTGTACTACTTCACAGGTAGTGTGAGTACCTCATAATAACAAAATAAGGCTAGTTACTCCCTTCTGTCCCTTGTATAATTGCTGTCATGTATTTACTTATATATACTGTACTTAAGTAATCTATTTATCCATCATCTATCTATGTTAATTTCCTTTAATCTAAACAACTTACTTTTACATATCTTGCAAGGTATTTATACTTAAAACAAATTCCCTTAATTTTTGTTTATCTAAAAAAGACTTTATTTCTCCTTTTGTTCTGAATGATAATTTCTAGGTTGGTGTTATTTTACTCTCAACATTTTAATAAGTTCATTCTACTCCTTTTGCTTATATAGTTTCTGGGGGGATGTCAGATACTCTTTTTTTCCCTCTGTACTTAATGTGTTTTTTCACTCTTGCTCTTTCAGAATTGTTTTTTACTTTAGGTTTGATTTTCTGTAGTTTGAAGATAATATGCCTAGGTGTAGAGGTTTTTTTGTTTGTTTGTTTGCTTGCTTTTAGTTGGTTTTGTTTTTTGCATTTATTCTGTTGGGTGTTCTCTAGACTTTCTGGGTCTCTGGTTTGGTGTATAAAATTAATTTGGGGGATTCAGTCATTGTTTTCAATATTTCTTTGCCTCTTTTTCTCTTCATTTATCTTCTGATATCCCCATTACACTTGTTACAGTTTTTGTAGTCTCACAGTCTTTGTACATTCTGTTTTGGGTCGTTTTGAGTATTTTATTGATATATCCTATAGCTCAGAGACTCCTTCCTTATCCTTGTCTAGTCTACTAATAAGCCCATCAAAGCTTATTGAAATTCTTCAATTTTTCATTACAGTATTTCTTATTTCTAACTTTTTTCTTAGAATTCCCATCTCTCTGCATATGTTACTAATCTTTTCTTGTGTGATGTCTACTAATCCATTAGAACCTTTTGCATATTAATCATTATTGTTTTAATGTTTATTTATTATTAAAAATTTTTAATGTTTATTTATTTTTGAGAGAGAGAGGGGGAGATGGAGCATGAGTAGAGAGACAGTGAGACAGACACAGAATCTGAAGCAGACTCCAGGCTCTGAGCTGTCTGTACGGAGCCCAATGTGGGTCTCAAACTCACAAACTGTGAGATTATGCCCTGAGCCTAAGTCAGATGCTTTACTGACTGAGCCACCCAGGTGCCCCTAAAGCTTATTTATTTTTGAGAAAGAAAAGAGACAGAATGCAAGCAGGTGAGGAGGAGAGAGAGGGAGACACAGAATCTGAAGCAGGGTCTGGGCTCTGAGCTGTCCACACAGAGCCAGAAGTTGACTGGAACCCAAAACCCATGAGATCATGACCTGAGCCAAAATCAAATGCTTAGCCAACAGCCACCCAGTTGCCCCTAAACATTGTTGTTTTAAATTTCAAGTTGGATAATTCCAACATACTCCTATCTGTGATTCTAATGATTGCTCTCTCTCTTCATTTTGTTATTTTTTTCTTTTGGTAGGCTTTGCAATTTTTTTTTCTTGATAGCAGGTCATGACGTACTGGGGAAAAGCAACTACTGTAAAAGGCCTTTAGTAATGTGGTAGTGCAGTATGGGGGGAAGGAAAACATTCTATAGTCCTGTGATTAAGTCTCAGTCTTTTGTGATCCCTAGGCCTGTGAAGGTCACAAATGTTTCGCAGGTGTTTTGTTTTGTTCAATTGTTTTTCTTTCTTCGCTTACGTGGGACAGAATGATTAGAAACAGCTTGAGCTGGGTATTTCCTAGGTCGGTTAGGCTCTGATAACATCGCAGCCTTTTAGGTTCTAGTTAACTGTTGTCTCCTGAAGGCAAGCCTTGTTAAGAACAATACAATGTTCTGCTGTGTTTCAAAATGGTTCCTTTCCCCTTCCCTTGCCAAAGAAGTCAGAGGTAATTCTTCCCTGATATTTACTGTGAAACTCTGGTGGATCTCCTGGGTAAATCTCTTAATCCTGTAGGGGGTTTCATATGACTGAGGCCCTCTGGAGTTTTTAACTCTAAGAGTTGCCTACACTGAACCTCCAGCAATTTGTCAGTTATGGTTAGTGTTTTCCTGCTCTGGTGCTAATTCCTAGGGTGATATCTGCCAGTGAGTCTCTGTTCAGGTAAGCCATGACGCTCTGTATCGATTTGCCTGATTTTGTCTGTTGGACCCTCCAAACTTAGGGACAGTGGTTTACTCATGTCTTTTCCTGTCTTGGGAACACAAAACGGTAGTTGCTTTTCCAGTCCATTCAGCCTTTTTATGTTGTTATAACAGAAGGGGGACTTCTAAGCTCCTTATATGGAGAACTAGAAACTGGGAGTTTCTTCTCAAAGTTTTATAATGATTTTCCAGTCTTTAAGAAATCTTTATATGATGTAGTCTTTTTCTCCCAAATATTTTTAGCGTTACTTGTCATATTTAGGTCTACAAAATCCTGTAATTGATATAAATAATAGAATCTAACATTTATTTTGTATGTATCATGAGTTAAAGATGTAATTTTATTTTATATAGGGGCGCCCGGGTGGCTCAGTCAATTAAGCGTCAGGCTGCAGCTCAGGTCATGATCTCACAGTTCGTGGGTTCGGGCCCCTTGTCAGGCTCTGTACTGGTGGCTAGCTCAGAGCCTGGAGCATGTTTAAGATTCTGTGTCTCCCTCTCTCTCTGACCCTCCCCAGCTCATGCTTTCTCTCTCTGTCTCTCAAAAATAAATTTAAAAAAATAAAAAATATTTTATATAAAATTTTACATAAAGATTTATTTTATATCCAAATATACTATGATCTTCACTGTAATATAAGTAGAAATACTGGTAGCAGGCATGCTTGACTTGTTTCTGATTTCATTTAGAATTCTTCTTATGCACAGTTACAAATGGTACATGGCATATGTAATGTCCAAGATTTCAATATCACCCCAAAAACCAGAGACCACCGGGGAGACGGAGTCACACATGCAAAAGCAAAGGGCGGGTTTATTACGGCTTAGGCTCGCCGGGCCTAAGTTTGGTCTCACAGCCTTCACCAACGCAGTGGATCCGTGCTGAGAGCCCCGAACAAGGGCTGAGTAGGGTTTTTATGGGGTTTGGGAAGGGGGAGTGACAAGAAATTGTGACATCCAATCATTATTGTGTAACAGCATTGGCAGTAACTCTAACCATACACATTGTCCAGGGTGTTCGTTACTTTTGGCGGGACCCAATTGCAATATTTAGGGTATCTTTGAAATTAACCAATTACAGTGCAAGTTGAGAGTCTTGTTCGGCGACTATCGGGTTAACTTTAACAGGAGGTAACAGGGTCCTATCTAAAGTTCCCATCTGCAGGCCTTACCCTTAGGAATGTGTGGAGAGGCAGCTGGCCTTTCCTGATTGGATACCGCAAAGTGATCTCTTCTCTAGGCAATGTGTAACTGCCTAATAGTTCTGGAGAGACTGAACCTTAGACCTTCTAGTTTAGAGGGGGACCTCTGTGATGGAGTCTGTTAGGTTCAGCCTTACATTTATAGATGTATTTATATAGATAAGGGACCCACGATACTAAGAATGCAATGGGTTTGAGTCACAATTTGGGATGCAGGACAAAGATCCAGTGATTTTTCATAAGGTAGAAAACCTTACAGCACACAAAAACAAACCAGTCCTTTTGCCCCACTGTGTGAACATTTACACGGTAGTCATGATGTAGTTGCCTTGACATACTTATTTGCCTATGTGACCAACTACAAAAATTATCAACATATGTATAAATTTAATCGTATATAATGTTGGATATGTTTTGCTAGTGTATTAGGATTTTTGTATATAGTTAATCTGTGAGATGGGATTTTAATTTCCCCTTTTAATACTTACCTTTTTTGGTATAGATAATAAAATTAAATGAGCCTATTAGCTTCATAAAAAGAGTTAGGTTGTATTTTTCTCTTTTCTTACTTCCTGGAAGGATATAACAACAACAACAAAAAAAAGTGTATTTTTTGAAAAACTTTGGTAGGAGCAATTAATTAGATCTATGAGAAAGATATATAAAAGTCTACTTGATTGTTTCTGATTTTTTTCCTTTCTGTATACTTATTATATGCTAATGTAGATGATTATAAATAATGTTTATTCAGAAATTTTCCTGTTCTTTTTTTAACAATATTATTCTGAAAATATATGTGTACAAGTATAGAAAGATTATAAATTTAGAATATAGAAAATATTTTATAAGTTTATAATTCTTGATGGACTGGCCTCCCTGACCAAAGTTTACATATATTATTAGTCTTATTTAAACAATTATTTACGAGAGTTTTCTTTCACTTGCTTAGATAACAAAGCTTTGTTAATTGAGTGTATGAAGATTGCATTTACTAGAAAATGGGAGAATAATGTTCTATTAACTTTGAGGTTTTGATGTTCTACAAATACCAGGACTATTAACTTGGTAATGTTGTCTTTATAGGAGTAAGCCATATGCAAGGACTGGCCCTGAATTTTCAGACTTTTACTGAAGTATACTCTAGCTGTATAACTCACTGACTGACCATCTTGTGGGTTTCTACTTTGGTTTAACTGAGCAAAGCTAAAAATTTTTAAATCTCATGCTCATTTCTTCTTCTGAATCTTGACTAAATAATTTAATAATACTCTAAATGAATACATAAAAGCTTATAACACTTAATGTCCATTTTATGTAGGTATTTATAAGAACAACTGCAATAAGACCTGGAAGATAATTACAAAAATTAGAAAAACAATGAGATTACTAAGATATTTCTAATATAGTTACTGAAGTATTTCCAAAATTATTAAGTCTTGTAGAGTTCTGATATAAGACTGTGGTAAACACACCTAATAGTTGTCCATAATGCTTTCTGTGTACCATAAATGCTTTAGAAAGCTAAGGGTGTGTGTACGTGTGTGTGTGTATGTGTGCGTGTGTGTGTGTGTGTGTGTGTGTCTTTGCAGGGACATGAAAAAGTACTAGAGGAGGGAACATTACAGGAAGTGTCAGTATTATCTCAAGTTTGAGAATTGACTCAATGATAAAGAAATTGATTGGTTTATATACCTGGCTGGACATCACAAACCACAGAATTATATGACACATTCTCAGTTGCTTTCACAGGATTTTCTATGGGTCGCGGTGGTGAAAGGCAACTCTCTAGGTGTGAGTTCAGGTCAATAGTTAAGGTTGTGCACTAATCTCTCTTCATGATACTTTCCCAAAGACAACTTGTTCCACATAAAATGCCAAAGAAAAAATGGCATCGAGGGGTTTATCAGGCCAGATCAGGAGGAGAGGGAAGAGAAGGAGGAGATGGCAACCAGATCAGGAATAGGAAAGTGACAAGAGAGCCCACATTTAATAAGAAAAGTGACTCCTGGTAGGACAGGACTCAAATCAGAGTCCTGATTCCCACCAGATAGGTCCTTTCCCAAAACACACTTCTCAGAGTTACCAACAGAGCACCAAATTTTACTCACTAAGGTTTACAGTTCTGTTTCTCCAAAGTATATTTTTAAAAGTGTGCTTTCATATTATGACTATATTGGCTCTTCAAAAATTATTTTTTAGGGGGTGCCTGCGTGGCTCAGTAGGTTGAGCATCTGACTTCATCACAGATCATGATCTCATGGTTCACTAGTTTGCCCGGCATCAGGCTCTGTGCTGACAGCTCAGAGCCTGGAGTCTGCTTCAGATTCTTTGCCTCCCTCTCTCTCTGACCCTCCCACACTTGCACTCTGTCTCTCTCTCAGAAATAAATAAACATTAAATTTTTTTAAGATACCTTATTTTGAATTACTTTTAACTTAAGTTTGTGTGTGTCCATGAAGATGATTTATATATCTTTTCCTTTAAATTTGTTGAGATTTGATTGATTATCTAATATATAATCAGGTTCTTAAATGTTCTGCATATGCTAGTAGTGAAGGTGTATTCTGTAACTACTTAGAATAATAATTATATATACCTACCAGAACAAACTATTAACAATATGGTCCCACTATACTAAGTTTTTCTGACTTTTGTTGTCTTGAACTTTAATGACTATGAGAGAATGAAAAACAAATACATGAGAGTCTTTTGAGGTTATCTCAAAATTTCTTTATATACTTAAAACTCAGTATACCTATCCACATTTATAATTTTTATATATCATATATAAAATGAGCTCTATTTTCTCTAGTATTTCTTTTTAATTTTTGGATCTCATGTATAAGACAATGGGTATCTTTCTTAAAATTTTGAACTGGGGAGTTTGTCATTTCTGTTTATTAGTAGTATCTCCATTTGAGTTATTTTTCTTTATTGTCTAATTTTAGAATTTTCATTTTCCATAAAATAATAAATTTTGCCTAGGTTGTTAAATGCATTGGCATATCACATTGCATTTTTTTATTTTAAAATAATTATTATCAGTGATATCTGACAAATACTTCATTCATACTGTCTTTTTTACTGAGTCCCTAGCATACAAAAATATTCTGTTTTTGCACTTGAGGAACTTATATTCTATTTGATAATGACAGATTATGATAAAAAATAGACAAACATATACTTTGTAAATTGATAAGTGGTTTTGAAAGCAATTTATGCAAGATGGTTGAGGAAATGGAATGGAGAAGATCAGGGCATTTTGTGCTTTTGTTAAGTGAGACTGAGAATGGGGAGTTTTTGGTGAATTCATGGAACAGGAAGGAGGCAGTGTAGCTGAAGTTGTAGAGTAAATAAGAAGAAAGCAGAAGATGAGGTCAGAGACAGGCAGGGGCCGGTCTTGAAGGCTGCTTAAACTATTGTAAGATCTTTCCTCAAAATAGTTTTCATCTGGATGTTAAATTTTATGTACTGTGGGTATACTACTTTCCTAAAGATGTCATAACAAATGGCATTTCAGAGTTTGGGTAGCCATAGTCTGAAATCAAGATGGCAGTTGGTTGGTTTCTTTTGTAAGCTCTGAAGAGAAATCATTCTATGCCTCTCTCAGTTTCTGATGGTTTCTAGAAATCCTTGGTCTTCCTTATCTCCTATAACTACTGGTAGCTCTAGGCACCCCTTGGTTGATTTCCTCCTTAACATTGACTTCAGTCTGCAAGAAATATCTACATTGCTTCCTGCCAAGGGTATTTTAACCAGTATCTCCCACAGTGCTTTGACTGGCCTGTCTTCAAGGAATTCCAGTCATGTTATTATTTAGGAATGTTTATACTGGAGGGTCAAGAACCAATCCAATCACCCCCCCAACTATATTAGTAGCAGATCAGACTTTTGTCAAGTTCTGCTCTTAAGTTCATTTGCATTGGGGCTCAAAGTTTCTGCATCTCTGCCAGTATTCAGCCAATCAGAGAAGATGGTCTCTCCTCTTGAAAAGCACCTCCAGTCTATAAGTAGTAAGGGGAAGAGGAAGGGAATGAACAATAATCAGGCAAATACCTGCAAAGAAATTCCCTTTCCTGATCTTCCTCTACCAGTTACACCATTACATACCTTTACATGTACTGAGGGACAGTTGTAGTTTTCCCATCCCCTCTTAATAAAATCTCAAAAATGACCTGGCAATTCTTAGAATGTATGTTCATTTTATATGTTTTGGTTTAAACTCATGGGCCTTAGCCAAATCTGAGAAAACTGGAAACTATTCATTCAACATTCTGTTACAGAAAAACTAATAAAAGGAATAAAAATGCATTCTTTTGTATTTTTTTTCATGTAAATTTACCCATTTCAATGATCTTTTTTTCCATAATATTTTATTATCAAATTGTTTTCCATATAACACCCAGTGCTCTTCCCCATAAGTGCCCTCCTCCATCACCACCACCTCTTTTCCCCCCTCCCCCTTCCCCTTTAACTCTCAGTTCATTTTCAGCATTCAATAGTCTCTCAAGTTTTGCATCCCTCTCTCTCCCCAACTCTCTCTCTCTCCCTCCTCCACTCTTCCTGGTTCTCCATTAGGTTTCTCCTATTTTCCTGTTAGACCTATGAGTGCAAACATATGGTATCTGTCCTTCTCTGCCTGGCTTACTTCGTTTAGCATGACACCCTCAAGGTTCATCCACTTTCCTACAAATGGCCATATTTCATTCTTTCTCATTGTCATGTAGTACTCCATTGTGTATATATA
>NC_043706.1:81614757-81685131 GCF_006229205.1 Suricata suricatta
ATGCTATTGCTGGGTCATAAGGGAGTTCTATGGATAGTTTTTTGAGGAACCTCCACACTGTTTTCCAGAGCAGCTGTACCAATCTACATTCCCACCAACAGTGTAGGAGGGTGTCTGTCTCTCCACACCCTCGCCAGCATCTATAGTGTCTTGATTTGTTCATTTTAGCCATTCTGACTGGCGTGAGGTGGTACCTCAGTGTGGTTTTGATTTGTGTTTCCCTGATGATGAGTGATATTGAGCATCATTTCATGTGCCTGTAGGCCATCTGGATGTCCTCTTTGGAGAAGTGTCTGTTCATGTCTTCTGCCCATTTCTTCACCAATGATCTTTAAGCTTATGCAAGTAATGCACTCCGAACCCCTTTAAAACAACCACAGTGTAAACTGAAAATGTCACATGCAAATTCCAGAATTCATAGACATTGAAGGCTTTTAATTGTTCTCAGCTGAATTAATGTGGGCTGAAATGAACATAGGCCACATTATAAGGAGTAAGAATGTTATAAATTTGAACAAATTCTATTTTTATGAACAGATAAAATTATGAATGTTACCCAAGTAATTTGAGAATGGCAATCAGACCATTTTAAGCTGTTTTAAAGACCATGAGTCAAAGAATTGCATGTTTCACCAAAGAACACCCTTAGTAAAAATGAATAATTAACTAACATAATTATAAACAACTTAAAACTTTTGTCCTAATTATAAAATTTATACAAGTTAATTATTAAAAGTTCTAAAAGATAGAAACGAAGCAATTCCATACCAGATAAGCATAAACATTTTGATATATGTAGTTGCATACATATTTTTATAAATTATAATGTTTTATAAAACTACATTTTACATAGGTTTATTTATACTGTAAATTCTGTTTGGTTATCTTTGTTTTTCTCCATGGGTCAATAAAATATATTTAGTTATTTTCCCTTTAAAATCTATATGCATAGTGTGCATCATTCAACTCCTTGGGTCATCTTGACGTTTTCCTCAAAAATAGCCATAAAAGGAAAACAGAGGTATGTATTTTCTTAACTTACATGGTTAACTTCAAAAATTTTATACTGTTGTACCTATATTGAAAAACTCCTTTTCTTTACTCTTATTATAGAAATTTTCAAAATTGCACAACAGAGGGAAAATAGTATAAACTTATGTGTCCCCAACACCTAGCATAGGCAACTAGCAACATCATTTGTATATGCTCATTTCATTTATAGTCTTCCTAAAAGGTTTTTTATTAATTTGTTTATTTTTAGAGTATTATGAATCACATTTTAAATACAATATGTTATCTGGAAATACTTGAATGTACGTTTTTAATAGTAAGGATTTTTTGAAAACATAACTCCAATGATAAACTCGTACCAAACAAAATTAACAATAATCTCCTAGTGTTATTTAATGCAAAGTGTTTGTCATTTCCACAGTTGTTTCAATCATGTAATTTTATGATTGGTTTGTTCAAATCAAGATCCAAAAAGACTGACATGTTGAATTTGGTTAATATCTTTCTTAAGTCAGTTTTAATCTTTTAGAAGTTGTGTCTCTTTATTTTTGCATTCTATTTATTGGTAGAAAAGTAAGTTGATCTTTGGACCATAGAATTTTCCATGTACTAGATTTGCCTGGCTTCATTTTTGTAATGTCATTTAACATCATCCTCTCCCTGCTATGTTTCCTCTAAACTGGTATTTAGATCCTCAGTTTGATTAGATAAAGGTTTATTTTTGTTTACTGGCAAGAATATTTTTGGTGCAATGCTGTTTTTCTTATTGTGTTTTGTGATGTGAATAATGATGTCTAATTTATTTATAATTATTATCACTTGTAGTGACTGTCTAGTATTTATATGATTGTAACATCTTTTCCTTTTTTAAAAATAATCCTCTTTCATTGGACATTTGGAAACCAAAATATGCTTTGTGGGAATTGATAAAGTCATAGTATAAATAATATTTTCTAATAATAACTTACTAGATTCTTCAGCATTTGCCGTTCAGAACTCTCTTTTGTAGTTGGTATTGATCTAGCAGGAGGTGACCGGTAACTTGGTATTACCAAACCTTCAGTGGTTAGCCTAGTAGATCTTCATACAATTTATTGTATCCTAACTCTGACTTGGAAATAAATGACAGCTTCTTGTTTAGAGTGCATATTCAAAACACAAAAAACCAAAAACAGTCAAAAAACAAAAAAGAAAGCATATTCAAACTGGTGCTCTCCGATTTCATGGTGTGATTGATTGTTCTAATAAGTGATAAAATGGCTCAGCAACAAGTGCCATTTGTGTAGGAACAAAGAGTAAAATGGAAGTAGCCCAATGTTTGAGCCATGACTGTTTTCTATATAAGTCGTAGAAGTCCAAATCAAACTAGCTGAACAGTACAGATGTGTGTGTTTCCAAGACTTACTCTTTCAACCTCTTTGTGTGTGTGCTAGTGAGCTCTCTCTATTTCTAATCTCTTTCATTCCTGCTTTTCTCTGAAAATCAGCTTTGTTTTTTCAGACTAAGTCAGTCTGGAATTATAGCCTCTGTCAGCATCCTGATAGTTTTATCATAAGAGAGATACTCTAATTCGTATGTAAAATCTTAGAAGGTAGGAAGGAAGAAAGGTAAAAAATTATGCTTGCAGTTTGCAGACAAACTGACTTAAGCATAAATCTGGCAAAATATGTGTAGAATTGGTATGCCTCAAACCATAAAACACAGGTGGAAGAACTTGAAGAATACCTAAATAATTAGAAAAATGTACTGTGTCTGTGGATTTGAACACTCCACATTGTTAATTTGTCATTTCTTCTCAGATTGGCCCATTCTAGTCAAAACCCCAGCAATAGTCTTTCGTAGATAATGATAAGCTGATTTTAAAACTATACAGAAAGTTAGAACAGCCCGAATATCTAAAATACTTTTGATAAAGAGTTGAAGAATCCACCTTATCTGATTTCAATACTTAATATAAAACTACATTAATTAAGATTGTGATTTTAGTGGAAGGATAGATACATAGATAAAATGAATTGAATAGAACCCAGAAATGGATCTACAGATATATGCTAGTTTGATTTTGATGAAGTACCAAGATGTTTCAATAGGAAAAAAAAAAAAAAAGCATAATCCTTTCTAACAAATGGTGCTGGGATAATTTAGCACCCTATGTAAAACAAAGAAACAAACAAACAAATAAACACCTCAAACCACACCTCACACTTTATATAGAGATTAACTCAAAATGGATCATAGACTTAAAGATAAAATGTAAAATTATAAAAATAGTAAAAGAACATATAGCAGAAAATCTTTGTATTCTTAGGTTAGATAGAGATTTATTAGATGCAATACCAAAAACACAATGCATAAAGTTATAAATTGACAAATTGGATTTCTTCACTAAAATTAAGAACTTCTATTTGAAATATCTGTAAAGAAAATGAAAATATAAACTGCAGACTAAAGAAAAATATTTGCAAATCACATGCTTTAGAGAGTATTTATGTGCAGATTATATAAAGAACTCTCAAAACTCTGGAATGCAACCCAATGTTTAAAAATGAGCAAAAGATTTGAACAGACATTTCATCAAAAAAGACATACGCATGGCAAATATGCAGCAGAAAAGATGCTCAACATCTTTAATTATTAGAGAAATGTAATTAAAACTACAAGAAGATACCACTCCTCATTGATTTAGTTAGCTCAAAACAATATAGACTAACAATACCACACATTGGCAAAGATGTTCCAGAGTTTCAGATAAGCCCATTCCTCTTTATGTTATCTAAATAATCACAGTTTCTCATTCTGTTTCCTCCTCTGTAAAAGGTAGCTACTAATGCCTATACTGTTTATGCTATTGGGCTGCTGTGAAAAAAAAATTGCAAAACATAAAGGGAACATTTTGTAAAATATAAGGCACTTTACTAATGTAATGAAATGATGCTCTACTATAATTTTAGTACAGTTAAGAGGAAAGATTAAAAAATGCTGAAAGCCATGATAACCTGTTTGTAAATGAGTTACATTGCTATCATTTATTATACAAAACTCTTGAAAGATATACTACGACAATAATAAGCATCATTATTAATTAGACATGACAATGATATTAACAGTTGCTTTTTGATCATAGAATTATTAGCCCATAATATGATGTAATGTTAATAACCAAATTAATGTTATAAGAATAAATTATGCATGTACAAACTATCTCTATGTGATAGTTAAAGCAAACTGATGTATCAATTATTTCAATGCTTGCCTTCAAAATGGCCTTAATTTTAATAAAAGTATTCATCATATAAATATATTTTCCTTTTTACTTCTCTGATCATTCACTATAGAGAAGACTGATAACACATTGAGCTATACTGTTCTGCAAAGAAAAGATAAAAAGAAATAAAATAACTCCCAAATCTAAAGAAAAAATTAAAATGTCAACAGTCCCTTGGTGACAGTTTTAAATGAATCTTTAAAAGAAGCTTATTTTGGAAAGCCTTCTGGTCACCCCCAATTACTATGGTTGCCTTGGTTGTGACAGCTGGTGTATAATCTTTGATTACACTGTCATTAAAATGTCTTTTATACCTTTTTTAATGCCATCAACACACCATTTGCTTTTCAAATCACACCCTAAAGTGGGTGGATCATGGGCATTGAGGTATCTATGAAGTTTCTAAGCCTTTTTCACACTTTTTGGAGCTGATAAATTCATACACAGTATGGGAATCTGATGCTGCTCCAGCTCTGGTATACTAAATTTAACCTAGATTTTTTTTAACGTCTATTCATACTTTTAATGTTTTACTTCTATCCTCTTTCTCAACAGAAAAAAAAATTAATTTCATTAGTGTTCATCTATGTACCTTGTTGAAAATTGTAGTAACGAGGTCAAGACAGATGTGCAGCCACAAAGCACATCAATTACAACTTCACAGGGAAAAACACAATGTTTCATGGCCTTAGACCACTTCTTTAACCCAGTCAGCCAGCTTGGAAATTTCCCCCAATGAAGTAGAGAGCATGCAGATTCATCTCTGTGGTATGGACAAGAAACTTAATGAGGCACCAGCCTTTTATTTTGTTTCCTTTTTTTATTTTCTTTTTCTGATCATGTGGTTTAAAAAATAAATTCAGGTAATTTTACCGAGTCCCAGTTTCTTTGAAGGCAAAATGAACACGGTAGCTGTTCTTTTTATTTCTTGAAGTTGTCTAGTCTTTAGAAGACCTCAATCTTGACAAAATATCACAATCTAGAAAGCTCTGTCATACAGTACATGCAGTACATGGTAACTCTACAGATAGCATTAATCAGAACAAGTGTTGAGCCCCTATTAGGTCAGCAGCTAAGCGCCACACAAGGAGGACTGGCCAAATCAGCCCAAGTACTTCTAGGTCCACTTGTTTTCAACCCCAGAGCCAGGCAGGAATGAATATGTTAATTTATCATTAGGAAACAAAAAGGTAGTTGTTATTTAAAAAAAAACAGTTTTAAAAACATTTTGAAAGAAGGGTATTTACTGTTCTTCTTTGCAAAAATTTTTAAATCATTTGAGAGATTATGATTGAATCATAAAAATTTAGTTTTCAATAAGCATTCCTCAGGTATCTAAAAGACTGAAATGTTAATAGAAATGGAGATACAGAATTTGCATCAAGAAGCCAGAAAGAAATATATTTAAAAGAACACAGGCTAGAAAAAATTAAGATGGCAGAGCATGAGGAGGATCCTATGCTTGCCTCATCCCTCAAACACAGCTAGATAAATTGCAAATCATTCTGAACACACAGGGAAAATAATCTGAAAGCTGAGAGAATAAACTGCACAACTAGAGGGAGAAATAAAAGGCCACACTGTGGAAGGTAGAAGGTGCAGACTTGGGGGAGGAAAGAATCACCAGTGCTGTGGAGGGGAGGAGGCCCGATCAGGGAGAGAGTATAGAGAAGGAGAGAGAGAGAGAGAGAGAGAGAGAGAGAGAGAGAGGCACTGCACAAGAAAAACTTTTCCCCAGAACCATTGGTAGGGAAATCATTGATAGGGAAAACAAAAGGAGCAATTATTGCAAGTTTTTATAACAGCAAAGCTGAAAGTCTGCAATCTTATCTACAACATTGATGGGGTGGAGCCTAATGGGCTTAAAGATGCTCCTATGGAGAAGGAGGGTGGAGGCCTGGGCAGACAGTGAGGTCTGAGAAGCCCCTGGATTGTACTGGGAGAGGAAGTTCCCTTTCTGGAGTGCATTTAGGAGGGGGGCACTGCCTCTCCAGGGACAAAAGAGCTGGGTAGTGTCCTTGAGCTGCTCCATTCATTAGCATAAAAACAGAGACACACGTTGAGGGCAGCTAACCTGGATGTCAGCCTTTTGCTGCACTTTACCATAAACTCCAAGCCTCTGTGTATTCATATGACTGCTTTTTTTTGGGACAAACTAGCAACAGATACAGTGTGGTGATACCCTCCCCCAAAGGATCAGTGTAGGTCCTGCTGAACTGGACTCAGAAAGTTTGGAGTTCTGAAACCCAGAGAATGTGCCTGAGATAAAACGCAGGAGCACTATGGGTGGGTAGATGACTTACACACAGACAGGGTGAAGGCAGGAATCTGAGAGATGCCTGGAACAAATGAGAGGAAATTGTTCCCTGTTCTATGAGAGCTCTCTGAATAGCAGTGGACACGATGCCCCCTCTCCATGGACTAGAGAGTCAGATTATAAAATTATGTCACTTTTATTTCTGCCCATCAGCAAAGATGGACTTCAGTGAGCAGCACAGTGTCCACCTGCCCACAGTGGAGGCTTGAGTCACTTACATTAAGAGTCATCCTCCCTGCTCTCTGTAGGGGTTCTGAAGTAGGGCCAGTAAGGCTGAGGGAGCGCAGTGAGTCCCTTTCCCGGAACACCAACACAAATCCCCCATACACACCTAGTTTATTGAAGATAGAATGCTACAAAGCTTTAGCTCTGATAGAAATAGAATATAACAGCTTTTAACAAGGAGACCAAAATTCACCATAAGTAGACAGGGTCCAAACACTCCCTACTGTAGGCAAGGAGACTAACCTGAGGGAAAGAGCAGCCAAAACACATTAGCAGAGTGGACACAGTATACACCAGAAACACTTCCTGAAGTGTCAGGCTTGGATAATATAGGACCTCTTAATATAGCCATTATTCTCAGGAGCAGGACACATAACCAACTTTCCTAACATATAGAAGACAGACACCTGGACAAAATGCCAAGTTAGAGGAATTTATCCCCCAAAAAGAACAAGAAGATGTCACAGCCAGGAAGCTAATCAAAATAGATATAAGTAATATCTCTGAACCAGAATTTAAAACAACAATCATAAAGAGACTAGTGGGATTGAGAAAAAGCTGGAAACATCAAGGAGTCCCTTACTGCAAAGATCAAAGACTTAAGAACTAGTCAGGTCAAAATAAAAAAAAACTATAACTGGGGAGCCTGGGTGGCTCAGTTGGTTAAGCGTGCGGCTTTGGCTCAGGTCATGATCTCACAATTCACAGGTTCGAGCCCCGTGTCGAGCTCTGTGCTGACAGCTAGCTCAGAGCCTGGAGTCTACTTCAGATTCTGTACATCCCTCTCTCTGTGACTCTCCCCTGCTCATGCTGTCTCTCTCTCTCTTTAAAAAACAAAAAAGAGAAAATAAAAGGAAAAAACTATAATCAAGGTGTGAAAACAGGGCCACCTTGCTGGCCTAGTTGGTTAAGTATCTGACTTGGGCTCAGGTCATGATCTCGCAGTTCCTGAGTTTGAGCCCTGTATTGGGCTCTGTGATGACAGCTCAGAGCCTGGAACCTGCTTTGGATTCTGTATCTTGTTATCTCTCTCTGCCCCTCTCATGCTCATGCTCGGTCTCTGTCTCTCAAAAAATAAACATTTTAAAAAATTTAAAGATGTGAAACAACTGAGTATAATGACCACAAGGATGGAAGAAGCAGAGAAATGAGTAAGTGATATAGAAGATAAAATTATGGAAAATAACAAAGCTGAAAAGAAAAAGGAAAAAACTGGATGACGAAGGTAGACTTAGGGAAATCAGAGACTCTATAAAATATAACATTCAAATCATAGGAATCTCAGAGAGGAAGATAGGGAAAAGTGGAAAGAAGGTTTATTTGGGCAAACTACAGCTGAAAACTTTGCTCATCTGGAAGGAGACAGACATTTAAATCCAGAAGGCACAGAGAACTCTCATCAAAATCAACAAAAGCAAGCCAATACCAAGACGTATTATAGTACAGTTTGCAAAATACAGATATAAGGAAAGAATCCTGAAAGCATCAAGGGAAATAGCATTCCTAACCACAAGGGAAGACAAATCAGGTTAGCAACAGATCTTTCCACAGAAACTTGGCAGGCCAGGAGAGAGTAGCATGATATATTCAATGTACTGAACGGGGAAAATATGCAACTAAGAATGCTTTATCCAGCAAGGCTGTCATTCAGAATAGAAGGAGAGATAAAGAGTTTCCCAGACAAACAGAAACTAAAGCAATTCATGACCACAAAACCAGCCCTGCAAGAAATATTAAAAGGGACTCTTTGGGAAAGAATGACCAAAAACAATGAAGACTAGAAAGCCACATAGAAAATCTACAGAAAAGCTGACTTTACAGGTAATACAATGGCACTACAGTCACATCTATCAATAATCACTCTGAATGTAAATGGACTAAATGCCCCAATTAAAAGACATAGGGTATCAGAATGTATAAAAATGCCAGACTGCCTAAAACAGATCTATTTTAGACCTAAAGTTACCTGTAGATTGAAAGTTAGGGGATAGAGTATCATTTACCATGCAAATGGCCATCAAAAGAAAGCCAGAGTAGCTGTACTTATATCAGACAAACTAGATATTAAACTAAAGACTGTTACAAGACATGAAGAACACTATATCACAATCAAGGGATCTATCCATTAAGAAGATCTAACAATTGTAAATATGCCCCCTATATATATATATATATATATATATATATACACACACACACACACACACACACACACACACACACACACACACACATATATATATATATATATATATATACACACATACACACACATATATATATATATATACATATATATATCTAAATCAATAATAAACACACACACACAAACCTCACTGATAACAATAATAGTAGGGGACTTTAGCACCCCACTTACAGCAATGGATAGCTAATCTAAGCAGAAAATCAACAAGGGAACAATGGCATTAAAAGACACACTGGGTCAGATGGACTTAAAACCTATATTTAGAACATTTAATCCACAGAAGAATATACATTTTGAGTGACATGGGACATTCTCTGGAATACACCACATACTGGGTCACAAATCAGGCCATTTACAATGCACCAAAAACCATATGATACCTAAGAATAAACCTAACCAAAGAGGTAAAAATCTGTACTCTGAAAACTGTATAACATTTATGAAAGAAATTGAACATGACACAAAGAAATGGAAAAACATTCCAGATTGATGGATTGGAAGAAGAAATATATTTAAAATGTCTATACTACCCAAAACAATCTACACATTTAATATGATCTCTATACCACCAGCATTTTTCACAGGGCTAGAAGAAACAATCCTAAAATTTGTATAGAACCACGAAAGACCCTGAATAGACAAATCTAGAAAAAGAAAAGCAAAGCTGGAGGCCTCACATTTCTGAACTTCAAGCTATTTTACAAAGCTGTAAAAATCAAGGCAACATGGTCCTGGCACAGAAACAGACACATAGATCAAAGGACCAGAATAGAAACGCCAGAAATGGACCCACAACTATATGGTCAACTAATCTTCAACAAAGCAGGAAAAAATATCCATCAGAAAAAAGACAATCTCTTCAACAAATGGTTTTGGGAAAACTGGACAACAACATGTAGAAGACCAGCATACAACAGGACCACTTTCTTATACCACACACACACAAAAATTCAAAGTAGATGAAAGACCTAAATGTGAGATTGGAAACCATGAAAATCCTGCCTAGAGGCAGCAACCTCTTTGACATCAGCCACAGCAACTTGTAACTAGACATGTTTCTTGAAGCAAAAAACACAAGCAAAAACAAACTATTCAGACTTCATCAAGATAAAGCTTTTGCATGGCAAAAGAAACAATGGACAGATCTAAGAGGCAACCTAAGGAATGGGAGAAGTTATTTGCAAATGACATATCTGATAAATAGTTCATATTCAAAATATGCAAAGAACATATCAAACTTGACACTCACACCCCCCCCAAAGAAATCCAGTAAAGAAATGAGCAGAAGACATGAATAGACATTATTCCAAAGAACACATTCATACGGTTACCAAACACATGAAAACATGCTCAACATTACACGTCATCAGGGAAATAGAAATCAAAAGTATGATGTGATACCACCTCTTGTCAGAATTGCTAAAACTGATAACACAGGAAGCAACAGATGTTGGTGAGGTTGCAGAGAAAGGCACACCCTTTAACACTGTTGGCCGAAATGCAAATTGGTGCAGCCACTCTGGAGAACAGTAGAGTTTCCTGAAAATTTAAAAAACAGAACTATCCTATGACTGAGCCATTGCACTATTATGCATTTACCCAAAGGATTGAAAATACATATTCAGGGGCCCCTGGGTGGCTCAGTCGGTTGAGCCCCCAACTTAGGCTCAGGTCATGATCTCACAGTTTGTGGGTTCAAGCCCCGCACTGGGCTCTGTGCTGACAGCTCAGAGCCTGGAGCCCGCTTCCGATTCTGTGTGTCTTCTCTCTCTGCCCCTCCCCTGCTCATGATCTGTCTCTCAAAAATAAATAAAAATGTTTAAAAAATTATTAAAAGATAAAGAAAAATACAG
This sequence comes from Suricata suricatta, assembly GCF_006229205.1. Taxonomy (NCBI): domain Eukaryota; kingdom Metazoa; phylum Chordata; class Mammalia; order Carnivora; family Herpestidae; genus Suricata; species Suricata suricatta. The sequence goes on from NC_043706.1 coordinate 81,625,635, forward strand.
ATTCAAAGGCACATGTACCCCAATGTTTATATCAGCATTATAACTAAATTATGGAAAGAGCCCAACTGTCCATTAACTGATGAATGGATAAAGAAGTTGTCGTGTGTGTGTACACACACACACACACACACACATACGTACAATGGCATATTGCTCAATAATAAGAAAAATGAAATATTTCCAGTTGCAACAATATGGATGTAGTTTGAGTGTATCATGTTAAGTGAAATGGGTCAGAGAAAGACAAATCCATAAGATTTCACTCATAGGTAGAATTTAAGACACAAAACTGATGAATATTGAGAATGGGGAAAAAAAAAGAAGAAGACAAGCCATAAGAGACTCAACTATAGAGAACAAACAAGTTTACAGGAGGATAGGCTAAATGGGTTATGGATACTAAAGAGGGCACTTGTGGTGAGCACTGGGTGTTTATGTAAGTAAAGGATTGATAAATTCTACTCCGAGGGTGCCTGGCTGGCTCAGTCAGTAGAAGTTTGGACTCTTGGTCTCAGAATAATAAATTTGAGCCTCACATTAGGTGTAGAGGTTACTTACAAATAAAATCTTAAAAGAAAAAAAGGGGCTCTTGAGTGGCTGTCAGTTAAGCATCTGACTCTCGGTTTCAGTTCAGATCATGATCTCACAGATTGTGAGTTTAAACCCCACCTCGATCTCCATTGCTGACAGTGTGGTGCTTGCTTAAGATTCTCTCTCTCTCCTTCTCTCTCTCTTCCCATCCCCACCCATTCTCCCTGTCTTTTTCTCAAAAATAAATAAATAATCTTAAAAAATTAAAAAATATAAATTCTAATCCTGTAACCAAATAATAAATAAATAATCAAACATACAAACAAGTTAAAGTATCTTATATTTTAATGTTTTTAATTATTTGTTTTGCTTTTTTGTTTGTAAACAGTGCTATTCTAATGCTGATTGAAACAAGCAATATCTTGTAACGCAAACCAAACAAACCAAAAAATACTATATTCAGTTAAGAGACAAAAAGTTTTAAATAATGAATCCCACGTAGAAAATAAGAGTTCTTTAATTAGGAAAAGGCCAGAAATCTTCATTTCAACCTTTAAAACAATTACCCATGAAGTCTGTAATAATTACATTACTTGAAACAAATCATCTGTTTGCTGTATTATGTAGTGCATTTCTTAGTTTAAGCTCAGATTGTGAGGAAATGTTTAGATTCCCTTTGAGTATGGGAAACTTTTTAATCATCAAGTGCTTATTGCTTTTAAGGTATATCCTTGTCAATATCTCTGCTATTTCACACTATATTTCCTCCACACCTCATCATAGAGCACTCATCCAGTTCCAGAGATTTAGTGATGGTGAATTTCTAAAGTTGAATCATAAATTTCTTCATAGAGCCTTCACTGTCTGTTAAATTCATACTGATTTTCCATGAAAAGTACATTTGGAGTTGGAATTTTCCCACTGTTATATATAGTAAAGTCTGTGTAAAACATCCATATTAGATATTAGATACTTAGACTTGAGATTATGAATGCAGCCTTTGCTTAAGAATATACTGGTTCTGAGATAGTTTCTCTTTTTAAATTATATTTTATATAATGAAATATATATATGAATTGTTTAAAACAAAATAATGGAGCTTTTAGTTAAAATAATTATAGAAAATCATGAATTCTGAAAATCCTGTCATCTGTTATTAATTGACTTCAAGATTTATAAAAGACTCTAAAGTAGATATTGGAGTAAATATAAAAAAGTGAAAATTATATTTTCTTTCAAGGAGTTTATTCTTTCATTGCTAGACAATTTATGTAAATGCATAACAGCAATAATAGTAATGTCAGAGAATATCAATGTCAGATAAATGACTAAATGGAGACCTTAGAGTCCCAGTATAGCTCTGGCATGATAGCACTTCACTGACACTTCCTTGGTTTCCAAAAAAGTGTCCTCAATGCTCTGGAATGTAAATGTTAAACAGTAAGTGTTAAGGACCAAGGACCAATTTTCAGCTTAATTTACTTGTGTTTTGGACAGGACTGTGTTATGCAGGTCTCTGCTATTGACTGAGGCATAGAGATCATTGTAAATTAAGGAATGGGTATAGTATAAGCTATAGAGAGGTTTTAAAAAATAAAGCATAAATCTTAATGCATGATAGTGAAAACAAGTTCCTGACTGACCAAAGACGTGTTTGGAAAACAGCCAAATCCCAAGATATTGTAAAGGCCCACTCACCATCTGTTTGAGAATCAAAAGTTCTGGATGTGATAACAAGCCATAGTTAATACAAGCTAAGGAGTAATCGCCCTTTCTCCTTGAGTTTGTGAAGCTTTGACCACTTCACAGACATAAAGACTTACAGATTAACAATCTGGGGAAACATGAGGAGTCAACACATATGTAGAAAAAAAAATGAGATAATGATGTACATAATATAAAAATGTGTAACGAGAGAATGACAAAAAAAAAAATCCTGACTCTCAAAGCCCAAACTTTGAGAATAGCACAATCTCCTAGTTTTATATCTGCATAGTTTTATCTATTCATGACCAGTTGATGAATTGTAATAATTGAACGAGTGTCTCTAACAGCTGAATAAGTGTGCATTTTCTTTTGTAATCAACAGATTCTTAAAACGATGTTATGAGTCTTCCATATGTTATGTTTTTTTAAAATCTGTATCAATATAAATATCTTAAAATTTTGCTCAGCAAATATCTAATACAGAAAGATATTGAATGTTATGTTTAGTGCCACTCTTCTCTGTTACTCATACTTTTGTTTATAGAACCTACTATGTTCTACTGACTAATTCCTTTTAGGCTTAAAACTTTGATAATGAATGTGAGCAAGTGTTCTTCTGCTTGGCATAAGAAGGCAACCATATCTCTTTCTTGCTCACCCCTTACTTCTTGGTGTCTTTCTTTCCACTATGTAGGCATTGAGATGTGTAAGGCAATCTATCCCACTTTGACTATATTCCCATGTTCTCAATTCACTGATAGTGAGAAAGAACTGATTTAACCAGAGCTTCAAATCACCAAAAATGAGAATTAATATATTCCAACTGTTTATAGACATGTATATTTCAACATTTTAAAAAATAAGTCTCTCTTTATAGGGCATTGAATTTCTAAATTTTATACCTCATTCACAGATGGATTTGAAAGGAGTTTATGAATAGAGTAGTATTTATCTCAAATAAAATTATGTTTATCAGGTTACCCTGCTTCACTTTTATATAATTTAAGCCCTTAGTCAGCATGGTTTTGAAAACATATTTCTCCCAGAATCAGCTCAGCCCTTGTCTTGAACATCAGCTGTTTTTGACCACATATCAAGTGATATGTGATTCCCAACCTTTTTCTTTATAAAAAACATGCTATGCTTTGCTCAATTTCTAGTCACATTACCCCTAACTGCTGAACTAATTCCCTGATCTAACTATCTAAACTATGCATTGTTAAGAAGTCAAGAAACCAGGTTGAACATATAGAAAATAATGACACTTGGAACTAAATATGGAGGAAATATGTTACCGTCTAAGCATATATGTATAAAGCCTTTGATAGTTTATAATTCTTCATTTTTAAAAGTTGTGTGCATAAGCAGTGGTGGGGCAGAGGCAGAAGGAGAGGGAGAGATAATCCCAAGAAGGCTCTGTGCTGTCATTGCAAAGCCCTATGCGGGGCTCCTTCTCACTAACCGTGAGATCATAACCTGAGCCAAAATCAAGAGTCCCATGTTTAACCAACTGATCCATCCCAGTGCCCCTGATTGTTTATAATTCTTAATAAAACTCCCAAGTCCTCAAATGCTATCAACAACATCTATACTCTTGATCTCTACAGTTGACTTCTCTGTTACTCTTAAACTCATTAATTTATAGCTTCTATCGACATTGCTTTCTTTGAAACTCTATCTCATCAAGTGAGCAGTTGTCTTCTAGTTCTTGTTTCAACATATTATATTCTCTACACAAATTTTCTTTGGACATCTTCACACAGGTATCTACTTCCTACTTACTAAAAAGCTCTCCTCTTTGTTTCTGTGATAGTTTATAATATTGCTGTCACTTACCTTTAGGCTTCACTTCAGACTATTTTTTCTGTTTGCAATCCTTCAGATGTTGGTGTACCTCAGTGTTGGTTCTCCACCCTTTTTTAATTTCACATATATTCTTCTGTGATAGCTTTCCTGTTTAAAGCTTCACTGTTGACCTATACGCTGATGACTATTGTAAATGCTCCCATGATTCTAGACCCATCGATCCGGCTGTGGAGTATATATTGCCTCCTCGATGCCCACAGACACTTCAAACACAACATAGCCAAATTAGAACCCATCCAATTTGTAATTGCTGTATCAGTCTTTCTGCCAAAATAAATAAATCTTAAGAATTGAATAATTTGATGCTTTTGAGTTTTCTGTTGTGTTAAGGACCAAGTTTAGGAAAATTGTTTCAAGAAGGACGCATATTTTAGTAACCCTCAGTATTTTCCTATTTTTGCATGTCTTCTGCTCCTTATATGGCTCCTTAATAATACATGTCATATTAAAGTGTAAATTCATACATGTAAAGCGGTATATGTATTCATATATATGTATATGAATATATGCAATATCTATGTAATATAAAGATGGCATATTAAATCATGTGATACAGATAGATAGGTAACTATCCCAATTGCTGAATGACCTGAGATTATAGCTGATAGCACACAACTGAAAAGAAAGTTACTAAATTCTTATAACCTATATTCTAAGAGGATTCAGGTTTGGTGTGAGATATGCAGTATTCTTCAGTGCTCCAGAGAAACTAAACTTGTATCCTTTGCTTTTATCTGCAGGAGACATTGGAGAAAGTGACATTTCTGAAAAGAACATTCTAGGTTTCAAAGCATAGGGCCTATTTTCTCTTGGGAAAGGTATGGGCATCAGTCTCTTAAGGCACAGGGATATTGGTCACTGAACTTATAAGATTTCTAAAGCCAGCAGGTGTATAGAAATAGCCCATACTCAGGGCTTCAAGGAACCAAAGTTTAGTATCCCTGGGAATGAGATGATACTTTCTTCCTTCCCAGTTTACTCTTAGAAGTTGGAAATAGGCCTTGATAAAAAATTAATAGCATAGTTTTTGTCACAGTTGTGCAGGGGGACCATGACAGTCATAGAATCTCATGGACAGCACCACATGAATTGTTAGTGGGACTGAGACATAGTTTAGCCTGTGGGGGTCCCCTATAAAGGACTTGGCTGACACATTTAAGCATGCCTACAATGCGCACCTACACATTCTTCTTGATTCTGCTCCATAACCTCATTAACATACTCATTCTGTTCCCTCAGGATGCTTTAGAAGGAATGATTAGTTTTTAAACAATTCAAAATAAAATACTCCAATAGGATTTTTACCCATAAAAATTTCAATTATCTAAGAAATATAGGAATTTATAATTAGGAAAAGGAGGGAACTAAACTGATTCTTTTTTCAAACTATGTGCCAAGTAGTATACTCAGTACCCTACATGTAATAAATTGCTTAATCTTAACAACAATCTTATGAAATATTTTGTATTGCAGTTCATTAGATTAGAAAAGGTTATTTTCAGAATGCTAAACTAATTTGTCCAAGATCACAGAGTCAGAAACAAGTCAGTCTATCCACCTCAAGACTTAAAATGCTTTTTGTTAGGACATGCATCAGCAAGGAGAACATTTCCATCTGGAAACCTTGTGTACATTAAATTGTTTCTTCTCCACTCATTCATAAAATCATGATTGCTTTTGAGACCTATTATCATGACATCTGTGTATCCCTATATTAGAAATGCATATATTTAAATGACTTATAAATTTTGATCATGTACTATTTCAATGAGTTTCTATCTAGATGTATACATTCCAATATATCTGTGTTTATTTATTGACAAATTCAATAATACTTTTATAAAGAGCTAATCATGCCATATAGTATTCTATATACATTATAGGTATTAACTCCTTTGATAATCAGATCATGCATGAGGCAGGTTCTATTTTCATCTCTCTTTTAAAGACAGGACACAGAACCACTTTTGCCAAAATGGCATACTTAACAGGTAATAATGGGGGTTTGTAATTATATCCTCAATTTCTAGAAGCAAATCTTTGAATATTTTAATATGTTATTGCTTCTGTGTGTCTTTCTACAATAATTACGAGTTACACAATAATTGTGTGGATTTCATGAATATTATACAATGCACACAAATATAGAAGTTAAAAATTATGAAATAAATATGGTTATAAAAATGCTTTCTGTTAGTTTTTTCCTTAGTTCAATGGATTATTTTTTGTACCACAGTTTGGAAAATACTGATTTATTTTCTATTTTTTTTAGTCTATAGGCATTTTATTTTTAAAATTTGTTTTTGTTATAGTTTATTTTCAAGTTGGTTTCCATATAACACCCAATGCTCATCCCAACAAGTGCCCTCCTCCATGCCCATCACCCCCCTTCCTCTCTCCCTCACTCCCATCAGCCCTCAGTTTGTTCTCAGTATTCAAAAGTCTCTCATTATTTGCCTCCCTCCCTCTCCCCATCTATTTTCCTCCTTCTCCTCCCCCATGGTCCTCTGTTAAGTTTCTCCGGTTCCAGTTATGTGTGGAAACATATGGTATCTGTCCTCTTTCCTGACTTATTTTGCTTAGCATAACACTCTCCAGTTCTATCCATGTTGCTACAAATGGCCAGACTTCATTCCTTCTCATTGCCATGTAATACTCCATTGTATATATAAACCACATCTTCTTGATCCATTCATCAGTTGATGGATGTTTTAGGCTCTTTCCATGATTTGGCTATTGTTGACAGTGTTGCTATGAACATTGGGGTATATGTGCCCCTATGATTCAGCACTTCTGTATCTCTTGGGTAAATTCCTAGCAGTGCTATTGCTGGGCCATAGGGGAGTTCTATTTTTAATTTTTTGAGGAACCTCCACACTTTTCTCCAGAGCAGCTGCACCAGTTTACGTTCCCACCAACAGTGTAGGAGGGTGCCTGTTTCTCCACATCCTTGCCAGCATCTGTAGTCTCCTGATTTGTTTATTTTAGACACTCTGACCTGCGTGAGGTGGAACCTCAGTGTGGTTTTGGTTTGTATTTCCCTGATGATGAGTGACGCTGAGCATCGTTTCATGTGCCTGTTGGCCATTTAGATGTCCTCTTTGGAGAAATGTCTATTCAAATGTCTCTTCTGCTGATTTCTTCACTGGATTATTTGTTTTTCAGGTGTGGAAATTGGTGAGTTCCTTATATATTTTGGATACTACCCTTTATCCCATATGTCATTTGCGACTATCTTTTCCCATTCTACAGGTTGCCTATTAGTTTTATTGATTGGTTCCTTTGCCCTGCAGAAGCTTTTTATCTTGATGAGGTCCCAATAGTTCATTTTTGCTCTTGATTCCCTTGCCTTTGGGGATGTGACAAGTAAGAAATTGCTGTGGTTGAGGTCAAGGTGGTTATTTTCTGCTTTCTCCTCTAGGGTTTTGAAGGTTTCCTGTCTCACATTCAGATCCTTCATCCGTTGTGAGTTTATTTTTTGTATATTTTGTATTTTCTTACTTTTGTAAGAAAGTGATCTAGTTTCATTCTTTTGCATGTTGCTGGTTCTCCCAGCACCATCTGTTAAAGAGGCTGTCTTTTTTCCATTGGATACTCTTTCCTGCCTTGTCAAAGATTAATTTGCCATACATTTGTGAGTCTAGTTCCGAGTTTTCTATTCTATTCCACTGTTCTATGTGTCTGTTTTTGTGCCAATACCATACTGTCTTGATGATGACAGCTTTGTAGTGGAGGCTAAAATCTGGATTTGTGATGTCTCCTGTTTTGGTTTTCTTATTCAATATTACTTTGGCTATTTGGGGTCTTTTGTGGTTCCATACAAATTTTAGGATAATTTTTTCTAGCTTTGAGAAGAATACTGGTACAATTTTGATTGGGATTGCATTGAATTTGTAGATTGCTTTGGGTATTAATGATTTTTTAACAATATTTATTCCTCTGATCATTGAGCATGGAATGTTCTTCTTTTTTCTTTTTTCTTTTTGGTGTGTCTTCTTCAATCTCTTTCATAAGTTTTCTATAGTTTTAAATATACAGATCTTTTACAACTTTGGTTAGGTTTATTCCTATGTATTTTATGTTTGTATGTGTGTGTGTGCAATTGTGAATGGAATCAGTTTCTTGATTTCTCTTTCTGTTGCTTCATTATTGGTATATAGCAATGCAACTATTTCTGTATGTTGATTTTGTATCCTGAGACTGCTGAATTACTGGATCAGTTCTAGTACGCTTCTAGTAGAGTTGTCGGGTTTTCCATGTAGAGTATCATGTCATCTGCAAAAAGTGAAAGTTGACTTCATCTTTGCCAATTCTGATGCATTTTATTTTCTTTTGTTGTCTGATTGCTGATGCTAGGACTTCCAGCACTATGTTACACAACAGTGGTGAGAGTGGACATCCCTGTCGTGTCCCTGATCTCAGGGAGAAAGCTCTCAGGTTTTTTCCACTGATGATGACACTAGCTGTGGGCTTCTCATAAATGGCTTTTATGATGTTTAAGTAATTTCCTTCTATTCCAACTTTCTCGAGGGTCTTTATTAAGAACGGATGCTATATTTTGTCAAATGTTTTTTTCTTCTTCTATCAACAGGATCATATGGTTTTTATCTTTTCTTTTGTTAACGTGATGTATTACATGGATGGATTTGCAAAGATTTAACCAGCCCTGTAACCCAGGAATGAATCCACCTGATCATGGTGGATAATTCTTTTTATATGCTGTTGAATTCGATATGCAAGTATCTTGTTGAGGATTTTTGCATCCATATTCATCAAGGATTTTGGCCTGTAGTTCTCTTTTTTTGCTAGGTCTTTGTCAGGTCTAGGAATCAAAGTGATGCTGGCTTTTAGAATGAGTCCAGAAGTTTTCCTTCCACTTATATTTTTTGGAATATCTTGAGAAGAAAGGGTATTAACTCTGATTTAAATATCTCATAGAATTCCTCCAGGGAAGTCATCTGGCCCAGGGCTCTTATTTGTTGGGAGATTTTTGATATCTGATTCAATTTCTTCACTAATTATGGGTCTGTTCTGATTTTCTATCTCTTCCTTCTATCTCTTTAGGAATTTGTCCAATCTTTCTAGGTTGTCCAGTTTGTTGGCATACAATTTTCATAACTGTTTGTATTTCTGAGGGATTGGTTGTAATAAATCTCTTTTCATTCCTGATTTTGTCTCTTTGGGTGCTCTCTCTTTTCTTTTTGAGAAGCCTGGCTCGAGGTTTATCAATTTTGTTTATGTTTTCAAAAGACTAACTCTTGGTTTCATTGATCTGGTCAACTGTTTTTTTTTTTTAAATTCTATATTGTTTATTTATGTCTTGATATTTATTATTTCTTTTCTTCTGCTGGGTTTGGGGTGCTTTTGCTGCTCTGCTTCTAGTTCCTTTAGGTACACTGTTAGATTTTGTATTTGCACTTTTTCTGGTTTCTTGAAATAGGCCTGGAGTACAATGTACTTTCCTCTTGGGATTGCCTTTGCTGCAATCCCAAAGATTGTTGCATTTTCATTTTCATTTGTTTCCATATATATATTTAATTTTTTAGTATTTATTTTTTAATGTTTTTTATTTATTTTTGAGTGAGAGAGACACAGCATGAGCAGGGGAGGATCAGAGAGAGAGGGTGATACAGAATCTAAAGCAAGCTCCAGGCTCTGAGCTAGCTGTCAGCACAGAGCCCAATGCGAGGCTCCAACCCAAGAACAGTGAGATCATGACCTGGGCTGAAGTTGGACGCTTAACCAACTGAGCCACCCAGGCACCCCTGTTTCCATATATTTTTAAATTTCTTTACTAATTGCTTGATTGGCCCATTTGTTCTTTAGTAGGGTGTTCTTTAACCTCCATGTTTTTGGAGTTTTTCCTGACTTTTTCCAGTGATTCATTTCCAATTTCATAGCATTGTGATCTGAAAGTGTGCATGATATGATCTCAATTCTTCTATATTTATTGAGAGCTGCTTAATACCCAGTATGTGATCTGTATTGGAGAATGTGCCATGTACACTCAAGAAGAAACTGAATTTCATAGCCTCAAGATGTAGAGTTCTAAATATATCTTGTCAAATCCATCTGGTCCAATGTGTCCTTCAGGTCCATTGTTTCTTTAGTGAATTTCTGTCTAGTTGATCTATCCATTGCCGTAAGTGGATTATTAAAGTCCCCTGCAATTAGCACATTCTTATCAATAAAATTGTTTCTGTTTGTGACTAATTGTTTTTATGTATTTGGATACTGCCAAATCTGGTATACATACATTTATAATTATTAGCTTTTCCTGATGGATATACCCTGTAGTTATTATATAATGTCCTTCCTCATCTCTTATTACTGCCTTTACATTAAAGTCCAGTTTGTCTGATATAAGTATGGCTACTCCAGCTTTCTTTTGGCTTCCAGTAACATGATAGCTATTTCCCCATCCCCTTACTTTCTATCTGAAGATGTTCTCAGGTCTAAAATGAGTCTCTTGTAGACAGCAAATAAATGGATTTTTTAAAAAATCCATTCCTATATCTTATTTCTTTTGATTGGAGCATTTAGTCCATTTACATTCAGTGTTTTTATTGAAAAATATGGGTTTAAGGTCATTGTGTTCTCTTTAGGGTTCATGCTTCTAGTGGTGTCTCTGGTACCTATATTCCTTCTAACATTTCCCTCATAGAGTTCTTCGTAGGATTTCTTGTAGGGCTGGTTTGGTGGTGATGAATTCTCTCAACTTTTGTTTATTTGGGAAAACCTTTATCTCTTTTTCTATTTTGAATGACAGGCTCTCTGGATAAAGAATTCTTGGTTGCATATTCTTCCTGTTCATCACATTGAAGATTTCCTACCATTCCTTTCTGGCCTGCCCAGTCTCAGGAAATAGGTCTGCAACTACTCTGATAGCTCTCCCTTTGTATGTTAGGGTCCTTTTATCCCTAGCTGCTTCAGAATTCTCTCTTTATCCTTATATTTTGCCAGTTTCACTATCATATGTTGTGCAGAAGATTGATTCAAGTTATGTCTAAGGGGAGTTCTCTGTGCCTCTTGGATTTTAATGGCTGTTTCCTTCGACAGATTAGGGAAGTTCTCAGCTATAATTTCTTCAAGTACCCCGTCAGTCCCATTTTCTCTCTTCTTCTTCTAGAATTCCTATGATATGGATATAGTTCCATTTGATTGCATCACTCAGTTCTCAAATTCTTTCATGCTCCTGGATCAATTTATTTCTCTTTATCTTGGCTTCCTCTGTTTCTATAATTGTGTCTTCTAATTCACCTATTCTCCTCTCTGGCTCTTCAATCATGCAGTGGCTGCCTCCATTTTATTATGTACCTCATTTATAGCATTTTTAATTCATTATAATTATTTTTAAGGTCCAAAATCTTTGTAGCAATAGCTTCTCTGGTGTCTCCCATGCCTTTTTCAAGTCCAGTGATTTTCTTTTTATGACTATTGTTCTAAGTTCTTGGTCAGTTATGTTACTTATATCTGTTTTGAGCAATTCTTTAGCTGTTATTTCTTTAAAGGAGAGTTCTTCTGTTTTGTCATTATGGCTAGCTTTCTGTCTTTTGTAAGTTTTAAAAACTTGTTATGTGCTCTGCACCTGTGAGTTCTAGTATATTAAAGGAGGCTCACTGACCAACTGTCCATGGCCTATCTGTTCAAGAAGTGTTCTTTTAATGGTGTCCCTTGGTCTCTCTTGTTGTGCCTTTGGTTTTATTTCCCTACTTGTAGTGATATTTGGAACTCTCCACCATGTGTACTTTGGCTTGTTTTTCGAGGTAGCCCTGGAAAGGAAATCAGACAGACAAACAAACAGAGAACAGAAGTATGCAAACACACAGACAAATCAAATGAACAAGCAAACTGAAAGGAAAAACAAAAACAACAAAAGACAAAAACCATAAAACCAGAAATCCCAGCTACAAATAAAGAGCAGGGTGGAGGCAGTGCTGATGGAAGGGCATCTACAAAGGGAGAAATTACAGGGGTGGGGAGAAAGAGAAATTGAACATTGACCAGACAGAGAGACCAAAAGGCTTAATTCAGAGAGAGAAAAAAGAGAATATGGTAGAAGGTGAGGAGAAAGAAATGAAGATAATGTTACCCAGAGAAACTATATAGTATAATTATTCCAGAGAGTGAGAGAAAGGAAGGTAAGATGGAGATGTAGAATATGCATCAAGAGAATGGATTAAATGTGACTATTTAATCAAACCAGTAACCAAGTGCCCAGTCCAGGGGTAGGGAGAGATATGAATGAGGAAGAGAAAATGATTCTGAATAGTAAGAGTTGATCTTTAGTTAATCACAGCAATGCATCAACGTTGGTCTTGCCGTAAGCTCCAGTTAAAAAAAAAAAGCCGCTCTCATGTGTGGATGGGTGTGGTTTGGTGTAGGCAGGTCTTGCCTCCACAGTGAGTCAAGCAGGGAACTCCCTAGACTCTGCCTTGGTGGCTGTGGGGAGAAAAATGGTGGCACCTCAGTCCCTTCTTGAACCAAGCACTGCAAATCGCTCTTTTTATTCAATATAAAAATTTTTTAAATGTTTATTGAATTTTTAATAGTTTATTGTCAAATTGGTTTCCATACAACACCCAGTGCTCTACCCCGTAAGTGCCCTCCTCAATCACCACCACCTCTTAGGTTCCATCTCCCTGTGCCTCTGGCGTAGCCAAGAGTCCTATGTCCCGAGCCCTGCCTCATTTCCAGATCTTAGTCCACACAATTTAATCATACTGTCCAAAATGTTATCTCATAGGCTGGGCACTTCCCAGCCGGGGATCCAGTAGGGGGAGTAGGGGAGCAGTTCCTCCTTGTGCCAACTGGGACCAGGGCACCCAGCTCAATGAAAGCACCGTAGTTAGAGGTAGGATCTCTCTTTGAATGCCCTGTGGTTAGAGATGGGATGATAGGATCCTTCTCTGTCCCAGACCGAGTTTTTACTCTTCTCCAGGGATAGTTCTATGAGCAGTTTCAGCAGCTCTTTCTCTTCCCCTCATCTCTCCACAGAGGGGGCTCCCTCCCCTCCATGCCTCCGAGTCTGGCCTGTTTTTATCTTCCCCAGTTCACAGTCATGCACCTATGAGACCGTCTTCTTAGTGAACTCTCTCTTTTCCTCCCAGTCTCTTGCAGTTCAGTGTCTTTTGGCTTCAGCTCTTCTTTGAGAGATGCAGATGGGAAGTCTGGAGCTCCCTATTTCTCCCCTATCTTGCCTCCTCTTAATACTGATTTATTTTCTAGAAATTTGATCTCCTCTTGACTTTAACAATGATGCTATCTTCATGTATTTTGAGAAGAGAATGTTATTCCTTTAAAAAACAAGCAAGAGAAATAGGAGTTTTATTCCCTCAAAAGGTTTTGTTGACTAGAATCTGAAGATCATCTTTTTGAATAAGAAAGAAGAGAACATATGGAAATTAGTAGCAAACTATCAAAAGGAGGATATTACAGAAGCAGTAAGCAGAGTTTAAAAACCATCTGTGTATTTATCAAGTATGTCTGTATAACAAACATGCTTTGTAAGAGTTCACTTGGGTTTGTAGAATTGGCTGTATCTTCATATTCTGTCTGATTAGTAAAAACATCCTCAGCTTCTGAAGAAATTCTTTACTATCAGGTGTAGAAACTTTAAAAAGCAAAAAAAAAGCCCTAAGTAAATATGTATTTATGTTAAATGCATAAGCCTTAGCATTACATAAACTAAAAAGATCGTTCCACTTAACTTAAAGAAATTCATAGTCCAGAAGGAATTTTTATATAGTAAATTACTAGATTTCTGTTATTTTTCCAATTTTTGCTTTGGAAAAAAAATGAGCTTTAGCTTCATTGCACGTTTCCCTCCAAGTTTTCCCAGCCACAAGCAGACAGGTAATTCATATGACTCAGTGGGGGTGTTTTGAAGCCTGTTTCATACACAATTTCAGAGAGAGTGGCAAATGAGATAACTAGGAGAGATCCTAGAAATGAACTCTTCTTAGACAGAAGCTCCATTTTAGAAGCATAAAATTATAATAAAAATTAAAAATGCACAAAGTGCATAGAGGCAATATTTGTAGTTAGAAAGAAAAAGAAATCTAGTTTATTCAATTTTGGGGGGTGAAAATTCTATTATTTATTGCGAATATGACAGAGAATCCTTTTGGTGGTTGAATTTTGCTAGACAAATGTCCACATGGAATTGCCAATGTAAATCATCAGCCTCAGTTTCAATATCCTTCATCCTGAAATTTTTAAATATTTAAAAATTGACTCTTCAAAGCTTGAAATATTTTTATTTTTCTTTTCTTAGAAAAATTACTTTAGTATAGCTTTGTTTATAATCATGTCATATTTTCTGAAAATAAAGGTTACTCCATAAAGAGGCCATTCTGTATAATCAGTGCCTTTTCTAGAATTTTTTTTTTGAGAGAGAGAAAGCATAAGTGAGCACATGTGAACAGGGGAGGTCAGAAGGAAGAGAGGGACACTTAAACAGGCTTCACTTCCAGCACAGAGCCCGATGTGGGGCTTGATCTCCATGTCCTGGGCTGAAATCATGAGTCAGATGATTAGCTTAACTGACTGAGCCATCCAGGCACCTCCAGCATTTTTTTTAAGTTAACTTGGAATTTACGTTTGCCAGAATCGTTTCACATATACCTAATCCGACAAGGCTTACCATTAGATAATATCTTCCCAGAAAAGTCTCATAAGTTGCCTTCTAGAAAAAAGAGATACACTAAAAACAACAAATTTTACAAACAGGTGTTTTAAATTCAGTATATTTCACAATGAAGAGTGAATCTAGCTTCTTAAGAGGATCCAGAATCTACCTCACCCGTTAGGTGTGTTTCTATGGTAACTGATCTCATAGCCACACTGAACTAGATACACACATTCTCTAGATAAATGCCACACGTTATCAGCAGCACAATAATTCTAGAGCCATTATCGCCAAAACTCATTTTTTTCCATATTTTGAATTACAAGTTACAATTAATTCAAAAAGATAAACTCAAGGAACTATCCAGCATATAAAATGTTTATTTCACCCAGTCACTGATAACATATAAATAAGGAAAGAATGAATTAGAATTTAACCTGATTTTAGGCCCAAATAGCCTAAAAGGTTTTTTTTCCAGAATATTCAAGGATTGAATATTATATTTCCAAAAAATAAAAGTAACCACAAAATGGATACACACACATATACATACACATGTACGTATGTATAATGCATAACCTAAATATTTTTTAGAGTCTGCTTTGTAGAAGATATTTAAAGGAAATATTTGCAACAATTGCATCCTCTTTCTCAAAGAAGGCATGCTGTTTTTGAACATACTGTGTTCCATACATTATTTTGCAAATACTATTTGTATGTTGAAGCATTCAAAGTTGAAAAATCCCACCTGGCTTATTTTAAGTAATACAGTGTCAATTCTTAATCCTCTAACATTATACAAGCAGCACCTTGGGTAATACAAAAACTTTCCTACTTGTAAGCCGTGTTGTGTTTCAAAAATGTACTACATACCTTTGAATTTGCTCTCTTCTTAGAGAATTTTAATGTATTATTATTATAAAAATCCAACAAATGATAAGCTCCATTTAGGTACAAGTATTTATTACATGTCTACTAAGTGAGAGACATAATTTAAAGCACTGAAATTCTTATATTTAAAAGCACTGAAATAATTTAGGGATGGCATGATACCTCATTAAATAACTTTAGATGTATCTGTTCTAATAGCCATTGGTTACAAACATTCATTTATTTTTTAGAGGATAGCCATTCTTTCTCAGTGAGTGTTCTGTGCTCTGAAATTTCAGAGAAGCTATATTTTCTGTCTCCAATCTAAACAGATATTTTCTAATTACTTACAGATTTTACCCAGCTTTGATTTTCAAATGCCTTATTTTGTTGTAATCTATTACTTGAATTTTAAGTCTACCAGTTTTACTTTGAAATTCTACCTTAGTGGAATTATATTCATCACACAGTGTTTTTATGTGTCCTGTTAATAGGACTGTTCGTATTTCAGCATTGTTAGGCCTTCTTTTAGATATAGTCACCTTATCATTTTCTTACATTTTATCTTTATTTTATTAGGCTAGAAGATATAGAAAGCTACTTTTAACAGGGCCCCATCCATATAAACAAATCAGCATGTTACCATTATGCTTGAGGTTCAGTGTTGTGCAGTCTTTGAAAAGCTGTATCACACTGGATAAAAGAAGCAGTCATTTCCCTCTGCCCTAATTCTGAAACCATCCCAACTGCAGGGTCTCAATGTTCCTTGGAGCATCCAGGTGGCTTCACAAGCAGAGGGAGTGGCATATGATAGAGGCTCACAGTGCTCCCTGAAGAATCCTAGTCAGAATGTGGGATGCCTTGTTCTACAATGTTGTCCAGCCTGGCAGATCTAGAATGCCTGAAAGAAACTTAGAAAATGTTGAGGAATGCACACTAGAGCACAAGAGCCTGTTGAAGGCAGGAATCTGGAATAGAGGCACAGTTTACTAAGTTGAAGTCTAATACTACTATGAAAGGCCATCCCCCTCTTTTTTTTTTTTTTTTTATCAAGATGGCTAAACAACCTCCATTCTTTCATAATACAGTTAGTTCAGGGACTAAATCACAAGTACAGAGTTCTCTAACTTTTCTCTTCTTTAATCATTGTAATTAAAACTGAACAGATTTTATTTTAATTTGAGTTTCAGCTCTGAACTTCAGGTCAAAGAGGTTTTTCCCCTAAAGCACTTCAATATAATGTGAACATCTAGGAATTGAGAAGTTTTAAACATAGTTAAAATCTCTCCTCATAACTGTCCTGCTTTAATTGACCTTAATTTCTCCCTTTTTTGAAAAAATACTTCATGATATTCTTTGATGACTTTCTTCTATTTAAGTTTATTTTTTATTTTATTTGTCTTTTTTAAATTTTTACATGTTTTTATTTATTTTTGAGAGAGAGAGATAGACAGCATGAGCGGGGGAGGGTCAGAGAGAGAGGGAGACACAGAATCAAAGACAGGCTCCAGGCTCTGAGCTAGCTGTCAGCATAGAGCCTGATTCAGGGCTTGAACCCACGAACCGTGAGATCATAACCTGAGCCAAAGTTGGACACTTAACCAACTGAGCTACCCAGGCACTCCTATTTATTTATTTTTAGAGAAAGAGGGAAAGGTGGGGGAGAGGGAGAGAGAGTGGGGAAGCAGCAGAGAGAGAGAGAGAGAGAGAGATCAAGCAGGCTCTGCTCTAACAGTGCAGATGTGGGGTCAAAACCCATGAGCCATGAGATCATGACCTGAGCCGAAATCAAGAGTCAGGTGCTTAACTTACTGAGCCACCTGGATACCCCTCATTGATGACCTAGTAAATTTGGCTGATTTTAGCCAAACTCATGAAATAATAATTATTAAACTCATACTGTACTGAGTACGATATGTACCCTGACACTGTACTAGTTTGAACATTATATGAATTTACTTTTCATTGTCTTATTTACTCTTTGGATAATCACCAGCTTTATCAATTAAGTAATTTATTTATTCAACAAACATTGTGTGCTTCTTATGTGCTGCACACTAATCTGAATACACATCACAAAACAAAACAGAAAAAAAGATCATGCACCTTCACTTGCATCAAGACTCATTTGTGAGGATGCCTGAGTAGTTCAGTTGGTTAAGCATCCAATTCTTGATTTCTCCTCTGATCATGACCTCAGAGTCATGGGATTTATCCCTTCACTGGGCTCTGTGCTGGGAGTGGAGTCTGCTTAAAATTCTCTCTCCCTCTGCCTCTACTCCCTGTCCCCCTCACCTCTGATTTGCATGTATGCTCTCTCTCTCTCTCGAAATATAAACATTTAAAAACAAGAAAAGACTCATTTGGGCTCTCTTACCCAAACCCAGGGCTTATACACTACTACCCAAAGTCAATTTTGCTTCCTAAATTCAACACCGTCTGTCTCCACCCATCTATACAGGCCTCATTACTCCCTTTATGTCTTTATCTTGAAGCTTACCTGTATTTGGACAGTATCCCCTGTCCTGGAAAAGGTCTTACCTGGTAAACATGCTAGTAAAGTGTTATGTCGATGACCCATCTTTGTGGCACCATATAGTCATTTCAAACTTGCTCTCCTGGAGATAACTTCCCCGCAAATTTTGCTCAGTCTTGAGGAATGATGACTCTCAGGCTGGCCTGCACAGTTCATTTCAATTATGAGACAGGGCAATGTAATAGAAAACTACTGAGAAGATGGTTCTATTCTGCAGAGGCCTTACGGTCACCCTTCTATATTATTTAACTCTGACATCTGAGCACTGAATCTTTCCTAAGTTACTGACACTTAGGGGGAAAATAGGTCAGTTTTCTTACACTTGCATTCTGTCACCCTACCCTCATTATATTTTAAATCAATAATTTACGTGTAATATACCATACAATAAGTACATTCTATGTGTACAGCTAAATGAATTTTTACAAGGTTATATACTCATGTAGTCATCACCACAATCAAAATATAAAACAAGTGCCTTCCTAAAAAGCTTCTCTTGTATCACTTTTGAGACAATCTTCTTCTGGGACTCCTTAACCTAGGAAACCACTGATTTTTTTTCTGTTATTACAAATTCAATTTATCTTTTCTAGAATTTATTAAAATAAGATCATGTAACATGTACTCTTGTATGTCTGTTTTCTTTCACTCAACATGTCTTTGACATTCATTCCTCTTATTTATATTGGTGTGTTTCTTTGTTTTACTGAACAGTATTGCATATTGGATATATATATATAAAATTTTAATCTTTTTAATTTTTTTACATTTGTTTATTTTTGAGAGACAGAGAGAGACACAGCACAAGTGGGGAAGGAGCAGGCTCTAGGTTCTCAGGTGTCAGCACCGAGCCTGATGTGGGATTTGAACTCACAGACTGTGAGATCATGACCTGAGCCGAAGTCGTATGCTTAACCGACTGAGCCACCCAGACACCCCCAGATGTATTTTAATTGTATTATCTAAATATTGAAGAAACTACTTAGCTGTTTTTTAAAGTATTTGTACATGTATGTCCTCAAAATCCATATGTGAGAATTCCACTTTGCTCCGTATTCAATCTATCATTGGTATTGCCAATTTTTATGAATTTTAGTCATTCTAACATCTATGTAATGTCTCAGTGTGGTTTTAATTTTCATTTCCTTGACAACTTAAAATATTTAATTATCCTATGCTTACTGAGCACTCGTACTTCTCTATAGAAAGTTTCGGTTTATATTCTTTGTCCAATTTTTAAATATTGTACTGTTTGACTTCTTGCTGAACACATATATATATTCTGAATATAAGTCCTTTGTCAGAAATATGCATTGTAAATATATTCTCCCAATTCGTATCTTGTTTTTCATTTTTAATGACATATTTTAAAAGCAGAAAATACTAACTTTGATGATGTATAATTTATCCATTTTTTAATTGGCTTATGTATTTTATGCTCCATCTGGAAAACCTTGTCTGATCAAAGTTTGTAAGTATATTCTCCTGTGTTTTTGTAGTGGTTGTAATATTTTAGCTTTTAAGTCTGAAGACTCTTTCAAATTAACTATTGCTGTGATATGAGACGATAGTAAAGTTCTTTCTCTTTTTTTCCATTTGGGTATAAGTTAATTGTTTTTGCACTGCTCATTCTCAAGACTGTCCTTTCTCTTTTAATTTCCTCAGCACATTGTCAAAAATTAATTGACTATATATGTGTGAGTATGGCTATATATTCTCTCTTCTCCATTTATCTGCATGTGTTTTCTTGTGCCAGTATTACACTATCCTGATTGTTATAGATCTATAAAAATACTTGAAGTCAAGGGCTGCAAGTTCACAAACTTTTTGTTTCTTTCTTTGCATTTCCATATAAATTCTAGAATCATTCTGTCACTTTTTACTGGGGTTGAAAAGTTTTAATGAATCACTTAATGTATTTTAGTTTATATAGGATCTTCCTGGATGTTTTAGATCTCTAGGTAAGTTTTGAAAAACATATGACTTACAAAGAATATGTCTATTTCACTAACACTTCAAATATTTCAAAACCACCAGCATAAAATTGTCCACAATATTCACATATTATTTATGTCTCATAAGTCTGTAGTGATTGACTCCTCTTTCATTCCTGAGATTGACATAGTATTTTTTTATCAATCCATTAACTTTATTTTATTTTATTTTATTTTATTTTTACTTTTTAAAATTTATAAATGTTTGCCAAACTAGTAGACATTTGATTGATATTTTCTAAGAAACTGATTTGATCAGTTTGATTTGATCTAATCATTTTTATCTAATGCTTGCTAGCATTCTGTTGATTTGTGCTCCTGTAATTATTTCCTTTCTTCTTATTTTGAGTTTGATTTGTTCTATTTCTAGATTCTAAAGTTGGAAAATTAGATGTTTAATTTGAGAATTCTTTTATTATATAGGCATTTAAATCTTTTTTTTTTTTAGACTGCTTTTATTACAGCCAACAAATTTTGGTAAATTTTTAATATTTTCCAATATTGTTGTTGTTGCTTTTACTCATTGATTGTTCAGACTTATATTATTTAATTTTCAAATATGTGGATATTTGGGTATTTTCTTATTGATTTTTAACTTAATTTCATTGTAGTGATATTGCACATTTCATATACTTTTACATTTATGAAGACTTCTATTGTGGACCAGCATTTGGTCAATCTTGATGAATGTGCATATGAAAACAATGCATATTTTGTAGTTATTTGTTAGAAACTTCTGAAATGTTAGGTGAATTACTTGATTATGTTATACCTTTTATACCTCTATTTATTTCCTATTTTCTTAATCTATTAATTAGTGTTAAAAGTAGTGCTGAAATCTCCACTTACAATGGTGAAGTGGTCTCTTTGCACCAATATCAGTGTTTTTTTTTTTAATTTTATAAATGTTTTACTTATTTTTAAGAGAGAGAGAGAGAGACAGCATGAGCAGGGGAGGGGCAGAGAGAGAAAGAGAGAGATACACAGAATCTAAAGACAGGATCCCGGCTCTGAGCTAGCTGTCAGCACAGAGCCTGATACAGGGCTCGAACCCATGAACTGTGAGATACAACCTGAGGCAAAGTCAGACGCTTAACCGACTGAGCCATGCAGGCGCCCTACTAACGTCAGTTTTACTTCATGTACTTTTAAACTTTGTTTTTAGATGAATACTCATTTTGCATTTGTGTATTCTTATTAATTATTAGGCAGTTTATCATTATAAATTTTCCCTATTTATACCTTATACTATATTTTGTTCTGAAATCGAATTGCTCTTATATTACTATGGTTATCTCAGATTTTTTTGTATAATTTCTTTTAGTATGCTATGTTCCATTATTTTCCTTTTTTGGTATATTTATATTTAAATTTAAATTTAATATCTGTAGAATATATTTGAATATTGCTTTGCCTCTCCAGTTTTACTATCTGCCTTTATTGGAAAGTTTAGAACATTTATATTTATTGTTGTTGTCAATGGAATTAGCTAATAATTTGCTAATGATAATGATTTTTGGTCTCATTTTTCATTTGTTCTTAGAGCTTTTTGTCCTCACTAATTTCTTTTGACTAGTAATATTTAACATTGTAGTTTATCTTCAGTATTGGTATATTAGCTATTCCTCCCCCAAACTCCCCTTTTTTTCCTGATAGTAACTTTGGAGTATTGACTTGAACTTTCAGGTTACCCCAGTCTCCCATCAAATGATATTACATTTTTCCACATTTTATGTAAATATTTAAAATAGTATGCTTTAATTTCTCTCCTCTTTCCTTGGTGTATTGCCATATAATTTTACAGTTTGCTCCAACATATGTTCTAAAACCTATAATAGTCAAACAGATCTTTTAAGAAATAAAAAAGTAAAACAGGGATGCCTGGGTGGGTGGTGGATTAAGCGTCTGACTTTTAGATTTAGGCTCAGGTCATGATCCCAAGGATCGAGGTCTATGTCAGTCTCTGTTGATAGTTTGGGCATGCTTGGGATTCTTGCTCACCTCTCTCTCTTCTCCCAGATTGCATGTGCACATTTATACCTACATGTGTTCTCTCCCTTTCAAACAAAAAAGTAATGTAAATTTTATGTTTACCTATATACTTATCATTACTGGTGTTTTTTAGTACATTGGTACAAGTGTTTAAGTTAAATCATTTTCTCTTGCTTTTCTTTGTAAAGCATTTTTTAAATATTTCAGTGTAGTTGACACACAATGTTAAATTTGATTTTGGTGTACAACATAGTGATTCAACAAGTTTATATGTTATGCTCTGCTCATCACAGGTGTGGCTACCATTATAATACCATTGCTTATATTTCCTCTGCTGAATTTATTCCTGTGGCTCATTTACTCCGTAAATAGAAGACTATTTCTCCCACTTTTCTTGAAAACTCATTTTGTCCATCCTCCCACCCACCTCCTCTCTGGCAACGATTAGTTTTTCCTCTGTATTTGTAGATCTGATTTCACTTTTGTTTGTTTATTTATTCATTTGTTTTGTTTTTTAGAATGCACATATTAGTGAAATCATATGATATTTGTCTTTCTCTTTCTGACTTATTTTACTTAGCATAATACACTCTAGGTCCATGAATATTGTTATTAATGGCAAGATCTCTATCTTTTTTTTTGGCTGATAAATATATAATGTAATACATGAACAATCACATCTTTATCCATTCATCTATTAATAGACATTTGGGTTAGTTACATATCTTGGCTATTGTAAGTAATGCAGCAATCAACATAGGGGTGTACATATTTTCAAATTATCATTTTTATTTCCCTTGGTTAAATACTCAGTAGTGGAATTATTGGATCATATGGGATTTCTATTTTTAATTTTTGAGGAACTTCCATTCTACTTTACATAGTAGCTTTACCAACTTTTTTCCCAACCACTAGTTAGTTCACAGGGCTTCCTTTTCTCCACACCCCTGCCAACACTTATTATTTCTTTTCTTTTTGATTCTATCCATTCTGACAGGTGTAAGGTGATATCTCATTATAGTTTTGATTTGTATTTCCTCACTGATTAGTGATGATGAGCATTTTTTCATGTGTCTGTTGACCATCTGTGTCTCTATTTTGGAAAAGTATTTATTTAGGTGTTCTGACCATTTTTAATCAGATATTTCTTGTGGGTTTTTTTTTTTGTTTTGAGTTGTATATGTTCTTTATATATAATAAAAGAAGATATTTATGAATAATATATCCAGTAAAGGGTTAACACCCATTTCTTTGGTCTTAAAGATTTCCCTAAATATTTAATGTAGTGTAAGAATACTGGTGATAAATAAGCTTTGCTTTTCCCCTGAAAAAATATTCATTTTATTTTATTTTTTAACATTTATTCATTTTTAAGGGTGAGAGAGACAGAGTATGAGTGGGGGAGGGGCAGAGAAAGTGGGAGACAAAGAATCAGAAGCAGGCTCCAGGCTCTGAGCTGTCAGCACAGAACCTGCTGTGGGGCTCGAACTCACAAGCCATGAGATCATGACCTGAGCTGAAGTCGGATGTTTAACCGACTGAGCCACACCCTGCAACCCACCCCTGCAAACATCTTTGATTTGTGAACAATATTTCTTTTCCACACAGAAATTGAAATTGACAATGCTTATTCTTTTTTTCTTTTAAATCAGCATTCTGATCTCATTTCATTGTTTTGTGGTTTACATAATTTTTGACCAAGATGTCTATGATTTTTCAAATGTTTCTATAGGTAATATACTTTTCTTGAGCTGCTTTTCTTTTTATTACAGTATAATTTGATTATATTATACATTAGAATAGTTTGCTTCCTGTTAATCTTTATTGGATTATGTTAAATTACTTGGCTATGTGGATTTATAGTTTACTTAAAATATTGCAAGTTTTTCTTATTTATTTCTTCAAATATTTTTTCACATCCCCCTTAGCTTAACATACCAATTGCCATATGCTAAACTGCTTACCTATTACCATAAGGCACTTTGATTTTTCACCTTCATAGTATTGTCTTTTTTACTCTCTAATTTACACTTAACATTATCTACTATTTTTCCCATTTTAGATATTGGAATTTTTATCTATTTTTAAAATTACTTATTTATTTTTCAGGCAGAACATGTGTGCATGAGTGGGGGAGGAGGAGGGGGAGGGGAAGACAGTCCCAAGCAGGCTCCTAGCTGTCAATGCAGAGCCTGATATGGGGCTTGACCTCACAAATTGTGATATCATGACCTGAGCCAAAATCAAGAATCAGTTGCTTAACCTATTGACCCAACCAAGTGCACTTCATTTTTTATCTTTTGATATTTATTATTTTTATATCTCTTATTTCTTTTCTTATTAAGCTTATCTAGTAAGCCATTAAGCATTTAGGGTTATTTATGAGAGCTTCGTTTCATATTTTTTCCATCTTTTTTATTTCTGTATTTAAACTGCATTTCTTCCTGTTTTATTTTTTTTTAATTTCTGGTAATTTGTGTTTGGATACTGAATATGGTGATATTTTTTAATGTTAAATTTTTATATTACTTTAAAGAATGTTACACTTTGATCTGCCTATTAATTTGATAGTTACCACACACTGTTCTAATCTCTACTATCATAGATTTGTTTTGCCTGTTGTTGGACTTTGTATTAATAGAATCATAAAATATGTTTCTTTTGTATTGGTGTCTTGTATTCAACATAATGTTTTTCATATTCATCCATGATTGCCTGTATCAATAGTTTTTCCTTTTGATTACCAAGTAGAATTGCATTGTAGAAGCATACCATAATGTGTTTATCCATTTTTGTTGGTGGTGGTGATTCCAGTTATTATAAATAGAGCTACCATGAACATTTTTGCACATTCATTTTGGTAGAATATGTTTATTTCTGTTGTGTATATATCCAGAGGTGGATTTTCTGAATCATAAGGTAGATAAATGTTTAACTAAAATTTTACTATTTTACACCTGCCACCACAAATATAGTTGCCAGTACTTGTCAGTCTTAGTTTTATAGTTTTAGATGTTCTGATGAGTGTGCTATGGTTTCTCACTGTGGCTTAGTTTGCACTCCATGTTGCCTAATGATATTGATTACCTCTTCATGTATTTCTTGGCTGTTCAAGTGTCTTTCTTTACAAAGATTTTTGTCCATTAAAAATGTTTTTGATAATTTCCAGGGGTTTTTGTTAAGCAATTTTTGTTTTTACATTCTGGATCTATAATTTATAACCTTTGTGCAGGTTTAGCCCTACTACTGAGTCATAACCCTTCTAAGGTATCTATAGAAAGCTCCATGCATTCAATGATAATTTTTACACTGGCTGGTAAAAATGCAAATGATTATCCTGATCTAGGAATTCAGGTGATAACTCCCCCCAAACTTACCTGTGACCCATCTTGTCAAATTTTACCCTATGTGTACACTAATTCTTATTGATATTGTCAAAGAATAACAGTAAATCTATACATATCTAAACAGTAAATCTATGGGGCTCTGTTACTGCTGTGAAGTTCCCTTTCCTTATGCTGTGATCTAGAAATTTCCCCCAGAGGAAAATTACAGTAAATGTGCAGCTTACTTCACTTGTTTCCTTTTTTTCAAAGATCACATTCCTTTGTTTCCTTTTATTCAATGTCTGAAAACAGCAATTTCATTTTTTAACCCAGTTTTCTAGAAGTTTGTACCAGGAAGATAAGTCTTGAAATTGTCATTCCATTATGGCTAAAATTGTGAATCCCTCTCTCCTTACCTTTGGATAGTGATGGTCATGGTAACTCTACTTTATGGCTCTAATTTTTTCATTTGCAAGGTGGAAAGATGTGAGTCATATATGTTTTGGATTGGATAAGAAGTCATAATAATTGGCATAAAATAAAATAGATTTTTAAATAGATAAAAGATTTGACTAAATACGTGTGCACGTGCACACGCACACACATACACACACAGGGTGTGTTTTCTACAAAGGTTTTCTGCTTAAAACAGAATTTCAGAATTTCATCAGAAAAAGATGGGGAATTGGCACCTGGATGGCTCAGTTATTTAAGTGTCAGACTCTTGGTTTCAGCTTAGGTCATGATCTCATGGTTTGTGAGGTCAAGCCCCACATTGGGCTCCATATTGACATTACTGAGCCTCCTTGGGATTCTCTCTCTCTCTCTTTGCTTCTTTTTTGGTCCCTCTTTCCTCAAAGCAAATTAAAGATGAGGAGATTTCTGGAATATCTGTGTTGTTCAGTCAGTTAAGTGTCCGACTCCTGATTTTGTGTCAGTTCATGATCTCACACTTGGTGGGTTCAAGCCCTGCATTGGGCTCTGTACTGCTATTGCAGAAACTGCTTAGGATTCTCCATCTCCCTATTTCTCTGCCCCTCCCCTGCTCTCTCTCTCTCTCTCTGTTTCTCAAAAAATAAATAAGTAAGTATTAAAAAAAGATGAGGAGGTTTCAAATGTTCCCTTGGGTGTCAGAATATGGCCATTTGCAAACTATCTGCAATAACCCATGGGAGATTTGGAATTTATCAGTGATAATGCAAATTCACAGATTTGCTGTGCTGTGTACAAAAAGCTTTCTTCTGTCTATTACTAGTCTAATATAATGTGTTTCTCAATTCTCTAAAGCACTAGAGGTGATAACCTGAAATACACTGCTATATCACTACAGCATAAAGACTAAGAAAGTGCTGTAGGGGTTGTGTACATAGGATTCATTGTACCCTTGCTAAAATGATACTTCTTTTGAACTGAAGTATTGCAGCTATAGCTGGTTGTTTTGTAACATAATGCCTAAAAAGCTGTTTTGAAGAGCAAGTATAGTACAGCATCTTGATGAAATTTACCAAATCACAATTCAAATGAGAGGAAAAGAAACTGTTGATGACATCAACATAGTAAACCACATGTCTCTGAAATATAAAGTATATCCTGCTTGCTGGAGAGGTTTTCAGGGAAATGGTATTAATCTCAGGGACTAAAGACAATTTTAGTACTCCAGAGCATCTAGTTTTATGTTAGATGTGTGCAAACTGTCCAAAGAGTCTAATTGTAATGCTTGATTGAACTATTAACAAAAAGTGGTAGTTTTCTCCTGAGATTGCTTTGAATTAGTAGAACCAAAACTTTAAGATGGAGGAAAAACTACGGTCCCTAAGCAAACACAGGGCAACTTGAAATTTCTCAAGTTAAATATGGCCATGTCATTTCTACCATTAATCATTCTTGTACCGTTAATTTAAATAATACTTGACACACCCTATCTTAGAAATCCTATACTTTGTTTTAGTATTAGCTAACCCAATTTTTTTTGGCATAAGTGACTGCAAATATTATGGAATGACCATATCTTGTTTGCTTTCAGATTCCAGAGGTCAGTAGCATTCAGATTACATCAGGAAGGAAAGTCACTGGGAATACTGTTAGAATACAAAATGCGTCTCTTACTTGCCAAACATCTAGCTGAAAAATTTACCATTCATCACTCTTTAGAACTTGCCATTTGATGTGTGCCTAGCGT
This sequence comes from Suricata suricatta, assembly GCF_006229205.1. Lineage (NCBI taxonomy): Eukaryota > Metazoa > Chordata > Mammalia > Carnivora > Herpestidae > Suricata > Suricata suricatta. The sequence goes on from NC_043706.1 coordinate 81,653,266, forward strand.
TTGACATATTATAGATTTTCATCAATTTCAAGAATGGGGATGGGCTTTCACTTCCTCAAGTGAAATGGAGAAAGCAGTAAAATACTACAGAATACAGAGCATAGAAGTAAAAGGACCACTACTCATGTTGAAAATAATTTCCACATGAACCGTATTCCATTTTTTCCCCTTAATTCCTTGAAAAGGTTCATACTCACTCCCTAGTCAGTCTTTTCCTTTTATAATAACAGGTATTCAAGCATTTTATCTGATTTGACAGCTTGCATGTATAAAAAAAAGAACCAGTGTTGGTTTTCATTTTCTTTGACTTTTCACATTACAAAGAACTGTATTAATGCTGCATTTTATAAATTAAAGTAGACCCGATTGCTTCCCACAATTGATCTTGCTGAAATAGTGCATGTGTTTTGTTAGACCAACTGATTTCAACATTATGGAAAAGGCAATTTAGAATTACATTCTATGTAAGCAGAAATATACAGAAAAACTAGACGAAAGAGCCATTTTTGGCATGACTATGTGCCTTGATAATATTCAGATGTCTGTGTTCATTTGCAGTCCCTTTGCTAGAACCCGTAACTGGATTGGCCTGCAACAGTGTAAATTTAGTTCACCATAAAACCGTTTGCTGCAAAACAATCTATCAAAGCAAATGGCCCTCCGATAATGATTTTTTCTATTTCATTGACATCTTACAGATAATGGTACAACAAAAGTCCTGAAACAGTGCAGTGCTCACGTAGAGGATAGGAGTGGTGAACAAAAGACAAGCCTCTACTTTTTATCCAGCCCCTTTCATATAGTCACTCTCTTACTTTCCCCTTACTCTCTATGCTCAGACAGCATATTTTGAGTAGTGTCTGAAAGATGAAATTGAGATTCTCATGGAAAATAGCACAAATAAATTAGAGAATGTATTTCTCTGGATTAAATTCATTACTTTTCCCATACACCTATATTATAAGAATTTTACCCTCCACCCTTTTTTTCCTGAAAACTAAAAGTGAAAACCATATTTTTTTCTTTACTGTTTATATAATACCACATAATATAGCATCTCAGTAAAGTACCTTGGGAATAGACATAGGCCACTTGATTGGCTATAGCCAGGTAAAAATTAGATGACAAATAACAGACATTTCTTCTTCTTGCACCTTGGCAAAGTATAGTCATGCTTGAATGAAAGAGCCAACTAAGTGTAAAATCATATAATTTGCTGACTACTTAAAAAAGGCTAGAGACTCTAGAGAACTGAATATATACTTTTTTTAAAGTTAGTGGCCAAAGATCATAGCTAGCCTATGAATTCCCTTTTTAAGTATCATCTCTTGGGACAATATATCTTTAGATCATGTCTTTACAATAAATATATTTAAAACATGCCAAAAATATGCTTTTTATATTTGTATTTGGTTGTGAGAAGCAGGGAGTGAGGGATGGATGGTTACACCAAATTGATATATATGTGTTGAAGTCTAATTTATTGTCTTAGAATTGAAGAAGCTTTAGCACAACTGTCTTTTCCACCCTCCTTTAATAAACTTTCTGAAGTGACCCTCCTTTAATAAATTTGCTGAAGTAACCCAAAGCCATTTCAAAGAAATAGGATCCCTAAACCTATCCCAGGGAGTGAAATCAGGCCTAGGATAGTCTTGAGGCACTATCACATATACCATTCTGTAGTTGGATTTGGATTGAGATTACAAAAGAGCCCCCTAAAAGATATGCTGGTCTGATTGATTCTCTGATTTTCCTTGCTCCCTTACTTCTCCTTTCGAGGCAGATTTTATTGAGGTCAAGACCCATTTTTATTTGTGTCTCTCCACCCTGCCATTCTCTTATCTTCTACCTGGTACCCTGCAGGTAATCAATGTATGTCTTTAATGAATGAAAAAAAAATCAGTTACCCAATCTGACTTTCAATGTTTTTGGTAGATTATATGCCCTTCTGGGATTAGTAGGTTCTGTTGTTTACATAATAATTATAGATGGAAGGGAATAGACAAGCTGTTTGTTGTTTAAGCAAAAGCTGTTCTTTCCTGGGAAGATGTATAGGGGATTAGGAATTCCTCAGAATAGATATAGATATCCTATTAAAATCACTCAATTTTCCTACATTTATTACATAAAAACTACTTGGAAATAATTTGATTTGAAGCTAAATTCAAGGTCTTGTGTTCACCACAAACCATCAGGGCTTTGAGAACATACCACTATACTTGATATGATATAGCTACACAAAAAACAAGTACCAAAAATATCTCTAATGCTACATTTTGTTAGAAGTTAATGAAGGTAGATTGCAGAAATAGAAATGCCATGTTTGAATATGGGTACCTCTCCCATATTTACTCTCTATTGCTAATGATTATTAGAAATCATAAAAACCAGGAGGACTTTATTTATAAATTATGATTTCAGTTTAAGATACATCATAGAATGCAACAAAAATATTAATGGGTGGTAAATACAATTTGACCAGGATGAAACCTATGTATTGAATTATCATAAACATTAATTAAAGTGGACCCAACTGCTTCCCACAGCTGATTTTGCTGAAATAGTGCATGTGTTTTGTTAGATCAACTGATTTCAACATTATGGAAAAGGCAATTTAGAGTTACATTTTATGTCAGTTATATTACACTTTAAGCTTATATTTTATGTAAGTAGAAATCTATAGAAAAACTAGACAAAAGAGCCATTTATGGCATGACTATGTGTCTTGATAATATTTGACGTCAGTGTTCAAACATGGGTACATTCAGGGGAAAAAACAGCAGCATCACCGTCTTGGAGCAGTATTGAAGAATGCACTAGATGAAATGTGTTGCTGAAAAAAGGTGAATAGCTGCCTCTTGGGAACTCGAAGGAACTCTTAGCACTTAGTAGCCCATTTTTCAGTCTAGGGTTCCATTCAGTCCCCTGTCTGCTCCTTTCATTGCTTAAATTCTTAATATTTGTGTACAAGGCTATCTCTACCAACAGATTATAAATTCCTAGTGTACAGTGACTAAAGTCTTATTCATCTTTGTATCGTCTAGTGTACTTGAAGAAATTACATAATGGTTGCTATATAAAAGCTAGTCACTTAATTCTAAAAGATGACATAAAAAAAACCCTATATATCTTATTTAGGTTAGTATTTCCCAGAAAAGAGAGAAAGAAAATAGATGTTCTGCTAGGCATTTTAATCCTTACAGAAATAAGGTTTTATATATTTTTACTTCTGATTTTCATGAGGCTATTGCCTATTTTCTTGACTAATAACCACATCAAGTCTGTACTTTTCCTGGCCATATTTTTCAGAAGATTGATGATTCAATCTTGGGCAAGATTGCCAAAGCATCAATATACTATAAAATTATCTACTTCCCCAATTTAAACAATGAAGCAGATTAAAGCAGCTTGAGAACAGCAATGAAAATATTATGCCATTGGAATGCAAATGCAGACAGCCTGAGGAGGTTTGATTCCCACCACCATAATTACATGTAAGCAGTATAAAGAAATCTTTTCCCTTAAGGGAAGATCTATTTCTGCCCAGAAATAAGTTGTGTCCTCTTGTCCAAAGCATGCTAATATGGCATCTCTGTAACATGGCTGTATTGCCTTTAGATGGGTATATTTGGCTTAAACAGGAAGGACTTTGAGTCTTTTTACCACTTTAATATTAGGTGATATTAAATATTTTGATTCACTGTTCTTTTAGTTCAACACTTAGCTTCAACTAGGTTTCTCTGGGTTCTAGCCTAATTCTCTGATCAAAAACCAACATATCAAACACAAGTAATCATGAAACCATTAGGCATAAAAAGTCACTTCTTTTACTCAATTAACTGAACCAAATCAACTATTTATTAATAAGTAATCAAGAATAAAATTTAGAAAATAATTCTACAGTTTTTAGTGGGAAGCTGCTTTATTATTGAGACAAAACCTTTGCATGATACAGCCTCTGTCCACTACTTTGCTTAGGTCAGAGTGATTAAAGCTTAAGTTTGTACTATTACAAGTAAAACCCTTCTGGATGACTAGCTCAGAATGTTCAGAAAAAGAATTTTCCTTACCTTCAAAAAATTATTTGAAGACTACTGTAGACATCTTGAATGAAGAAAAAATAACACTAAGTAATAGCTAAGGTAAATATGTGTAACTACATGAACATATATTACTTATCAATCCAAATGTCATATCTATAGAGCTCCAAAGAGGAGGAACATTAAGTCTTATTCAAGAATAAATCAATAATTTAACAATTTCAATGATTTTGCATACTGTTTCTGAAACTTGTAAAAGGTATTTTTTTTTATATAAAAAGAATGGTTGAAAATTAGAATACTCTATAAAGTTGGGTTTTCTGGTTAACTGTGAGAAATTACATATTTGTGAACTATTATAGTTTGAAATTATAACTAGAATTAAACTAAAAACACTCATACGGGGTGCCTGGGTGGCTCAGTCAGTTGATCCAGATGACTGCCTCAGGTCATGATATTATGGTTCATGGGTTTGAGCCCTGCATTTGGCTCTGTGCTGACAGTTCAGAGCCCAAAGTCTGCTTCAGATTCTGTCTTTCTCCCTCTCTCTCTCTCTCTCTCTCTCTCTCAAAAATAGATTTAAAAATTTTTTTTAAAAATAAAAAGCACTCATACCAAAGAAATATACAATGAGGTAATATTAACCTTAGCTTAAACTGAATTAATTTTAATCAAGGTCTCACTTTGTTACACAGTTATCACTATAAATTCTGCATATATGGTGTATGTATACGTTATCATGTATAAACTTTGTATATATGCTGATGTAGACCAAGGAAGAGATTAGTCTACATCCTATATTATGACATATACTACAAGTCTGTCCTTTCTTACAAACTTTTCTAAATCTTTCACCTTTCTAGATGTTAACATTTAAAATGATAAGACTTAATATTAGGTTTATTGCAAATAATATGCTAAATGTGAAACAAATGTTGATGAGCAGAGTGTTATCTTAAGCATCATAGTATTGTACCTACTTCATCTACAGATGCACTTTCTTTGAAATGAGCATGTTAGTCATTTTTAAGATGCATTTTAAAAACTAGTAAGCTCACTTTGAGATAAAGTTCTTACATAACATATCTACTTTTTAAAATTATATATGGACATAGACATATGAAAAAAATCAACACTTAAAATTCAATTAAAAAACAAATTCAACAGGTTTTTCTAATAATCAAACAGTGACTCAACTTGATAAATTCTGCATGAGTTTTCAAAGCTGCATGAGCTGCCCTCCATGTCTTGGCCCTGTGCTGACTATATAGGGTAAGAAAGAAGTGGGTCACATTTCCCACCCTTTGGAACTTTACATTCAAGGTATGACAGTAAAACTAACATGCACCAAACATTTGGAGAATAACAAAAGAGAGAACATAAATATATGCAAGAGAATATTGAATAGGGAAAATGTTCTAATCAAGAGAATTTTTTTTCCTGTTTCAGGCTGAAACCATGTCATTGCCAATGTAAAATGGAAAACTGGCAATATAAGCATCCATTTACATGAGAAATTACCCAAGTGCCCCCACACATACTGCCTTCCGTGCACAATACAAAGTGGTTCCATTTTCAGTAGAACATATGCTAAATGTTTAAGCTCAAAGATGATTTAGACAAAATGGAAAAGATTTTTTAAACATTTATTTTACACTTACACGATTCATTTAGATTGGCAGATGTTCCAAAACCCAAAGAAAAGTAACTTAACCAGCTAGTGGAAAAGACAGTGTTTGCAGAGCAGGCAAGAGAAAGGGGGAGAAAAATATCCCTAACCTTGTAACATTCAGTGTGAGAAAATGAATGAATGAATACATACATACATACATACATACATACATACATACATAAAAATTCCAGGGGAAATTTAATAGTTAAAATACTGAAGGACTTCCAAATTCTTTCAGGTATCTGCAGCAAATGATGTATTGATTTTGCTGTTAAACTGCACAGCTGTAACCAACACATTAGACACGGAGGATAAAAGCAATGACAAAAAGCACCTTATTTCATCTGTCACACCTGAGGCACTGCCTTCTTCAGACCTTTAGTGTATTAGCACAGAAAATCAATTAGGTAAAGAGCTAAACAAATGAAGGGAGAATAAAAAAGGCCTCATTCACAAAGTATCACAGATGTCAACAAGCCCAGGAGACTTTGGTAAACTATATGATCTCCAAATAAACCATAACAGCTTTTTCTGAACTTTTAAAAGTCAGCCATTATGTATCACAGATTCTTCTTAAGCCTATTTTGGAAGGTCCTCAGCCATTAAACTACTGATAAACACAGAGGAGTATTTTGTTTCAGCTTCAAGTTTAGTACATATCCATCTCTTAAATCATTAAGTATTCTGTGTTCCCCCACCAAAAAAAAAAAATCCCACTATAGTTTACCACCCTAATAGATCCCTAAAATGATTTTATACATGAATCTTCAGATAAAGATCATTGTTACTTAGCATTTGTATGGCCTTTGCTGTGCTTGCTTGTGGCCTCTGAATCTGCAGTGTCAACTATTAATTTTTCCTCAGTTGTAAAAATAATCAATTTTTATCACAGCAGTCATATGACTCCTCTGTATGTAGCCAAAGCACTGAGCACAGGACCAACATCAAGGACTTTAAGTGCCATGATAACTAATTTTCCTTTAAGGAACTTATTTTTTTTTTCTACAAAGAAAATCAAGCTGCTTCTTGAAAGGGATCTCATAAAGTATCAGAGGAAATGTATGGAAGCCACATTTAATCACCAATATTAAGTTTTATGACCAATGCTTACTGCTTTTTGTGCAACTTCCCCAAATTATAAAAGTATCTCTTATTTATATCTCCAATTCTTGTACTACTTATATCTACCACCTCATTAATGTTTTGGTCATTGCCTCTTCATCTCATTTCCCCGAAGCTATTCATCTAGACTCATTCTTCTCCTTCCTTCCTTATCTGTCTTTTTCTCTTAAAACACTTTACAATTCAAAATATAGAACTTCATAAGCTCCAGCTCTAGCCTGACCCAAATCTCATAACCCCTTGCATTTGCTTGTGTGCTCCGCCTTCTCATATTAACCACTGATGTTCATATATCAGGACCTTTCCCATGAAAACCTAATTTTTCCACTTCCCTGTCTACTGGTTTGATTTTCATTCTCCAGGTCCCATATCATCCAATAACTATCTACATCATGCTTCTTCAACTGAAATCAAACACACAGATATCTCTTGAGTGTGTGCAGTGTTTTAGGCACTGGGTTCCTACTCCCATATGTATAAAAGCATACATAATTTAGTCATTTGAATTCCAAATACATCTTGCCACCTATGCTTCATTTTTATGGGCGAAAAACCTTTAGGGAAGGTAAGAAACTTTCCAAATCTAGTTGATCCATCTAGTTATACCAACACCCATTAAACATTTGCTCTTTGTTACTTCTCTCTAGGAAATACCTCTAGCATTCTTTCTTTGTACATAATAAGTCAGCAGATCAACTCTGCCATCTTGGCTGGTTTGGAGTTTTTTGCCTGTTGGTTTTTTGAGTGAGAACTCTTGAGTTTTAATTACAAATGCAGTAGATGGCTAAGGAGCCCCTGCTCCAATCTTTCTTCAACCTCTTCCTCTCAACACATCCTTCCAGGGCAGGTCACTAGGCCACTAAGGTTGAGGAATCGGAGGAGACTGAAAATGGGCAACACTTTCTTCAAAGTCCTTTGAAACATCCAAAGTCCTTCTGGCTTCAGCTGAGAATCTTCTGGTGAAAGGGGTGAGAGATTCAGCAATTAGGTTCAAGGTCCTCCGCCTCTACATCCTGGGGTGCTTTTGTTTTCCTTTGCCTTTCGGCTGTGGTTCACTAGTCCTGGCTGACCTTCTGGGGCTTTCACTTCCATGGGTGCTTTCTCTTTCTGGGCAAGTTGAATCTGCTGGAGGAGTTTTCTGCACTTCTTTGTAGACAGAGTAATGTTTGCATCTGCACTGGATGCCCACCTACTGAGCTTGGGATGAGTGATCAGCCCTGTCTATCACAGCCTCTATCACCCAGAGCTTCAGTTGCCTCTGTAGGTTCAACACAGCCATAGCTTGAACAGCTTCTTCTTAGGCTCTACTGTGGATGGCTGATCTTTTCCCAGGGAGCCCCCAGGGCTGCACTGCTCTCTTGGATTGTTATAAAGCCAAAGAAGAAGAAATAAAGGTTCATTTCCAATATTTCTGAAGTGCCATCAAGAAGAGCTAATAAATGATGGAAATGTGCGAGCTGTGAGAGAGTGGTCATGCTTTTTGAAGATTAGTTTAATTAAAGTGTGTATGTGTATACATATACATATATTCAAACATATATATCTATATCTCTCTTTCTCCCTAGATCTCTCTCTCTCCAGATCTCTCCCCCCCCACACACATGAAAAATAATATAAACATGAAATTAGAGAGGAAAACAATAGGACAGGCCTATCTAATGTTCGTAGTGTAACTTAAAAATAAGCTTAATTTTTTTAGAAAATAAACACAAAAGAAAGTGAGTATTAATAGGACATATGATTCATTACCCACTTCACAATTTCTGTAAGATACAATGCTATTTTATAGAAATATTTTATATATGAGGTGCTCCTTTCAATTCAGAAAAACACTAGATCAAGATTCCGTCTTTTTTCCTAATAAATATAATGCAAATTTGAGTATATTTTGTAAACTAGAATTTTCTAAGGTCAAAATAAATATTGGGGAATATATATTTTCTGATATGCTGTTGAGGAAAGTCTGAGAGTTCTTTTGCTAAAAATTTAAACTTTTGAAATGTGACATGTGAACATTCTGCTTGGTGGGCACCTAATAACTGGGTAGTGATGAAACAAGACAGCAATATTTGCACAATTTATGCAAGATTTCATAGCTGCCTATAGAAAGCAAAAGTACCTATACTTTTGACTATTAATTACTTGATTCAAAATATGCTGTGTACTTAATAATTTGTAGTATATAGCCAGAGCTTTTCAAAAGTCTGCAGTTCACCATGTATGTTGTAAGCTTTCACATTAGACTGTGAGGATTTTGTTGTTGTTGTTGTTAATGGAAGTACATGCATAGTTCTGAACCTGTACTGCTCAACGTTTGATGATTTCTGCATGTTTTGTACCCAACAAAATACACTGTACTTTTGTACAATTTCTCATGACAGTGCCACTTAATATCACACATAGTTGAGTATAGCAGAAATGCATGTCTGAGGGCATAATTTTAGCACTTGCTCAGAGAAGAAAGAGCCAATTTAGTTTCAGATTTTACTAGTCTTCCAACCGCTAAGTACAAACAAAGATCTCAATCGAACTCCTGAAAGTAAACAATTCTGTTGAAATTGGTATCCCCTGGTCATATGGACATCTTATAATTTGATAAGGCAATTTAGAATAGCTCTAAAGGTCCCAGATGTTTAAAAGTCCAGCTTTTATGAAGATGACTTGGATGTTATGGCTAAGTACATTATAGGCAGAATAAGTACAGAATGACTTTCTAAGTACTTCAGATATTAAGTAAGAGGCCTGCGTGATGCCTATAAGTCTCTTCATCAATATCAATTCTTTTCCATAAGTTAATGTCATAAGTTAATGTCTCCAAAATGGCTCTTTTGAAATGCAACTCTATTAGCTAAGAAGTTAGTACATTGTTCCATTAGCCTGTGAGGAGGAATTACTTAGCAAGGTCTTCAGGGAATGAATACCAACAAATAAATTTTGATAAAGGAGGGAAATGAATATCAGAAAAAAAATCTGAGCATAGATCTTTGCTCAACCAAATAGGCCCAGATAGGTCATTCCAAAAACCAGAAAAAGGGCTAGTTTTTGAGGAAGCAGAACTAAAGATGAGGTTATGCCAAAGCAAAATTTTCTGAGAGTTTTACAGGGTTCTGTAGGGGTTCTAAGAACATTCTTTATGGTTCCAGAGTATCTGGATTCACACTCCTCTGCCTCCACATCTTCTGTTAAATAGGGATAATGATAAAAGCTGCATCATCATAGATAATTCATCGAGATGACATATGTAAAGGATTTAGAACTTTATAATAATATTAACATTTTAAAAATGTAGAGTTGCATTAATATTGCCACAAGGCATCCTGGGACCTCCCCCATGTTACATTTTAAAAACTATTATCACTTTTATGAATTATTCATATTCCAAAAAGCCAATATCCTAAAAATGAAAAATAAAATTATTTTGAGTAGTGTTTTATTTTCTGCAGCCTGATCAAGAGTTCTTGTCTTTTATTTTTTCTTTAACCTAGTGAGATGTCTGAAGCCTTCCTTTTCATGTTAGAGGATAAATTTCAAGCCAGTTGTAAGCAGCTGTCCTCAATTTTCATTCCTAGCAAATGAACATATTTTTAAATGATTTTACAGAGTATTTTTCACACTCCTTCTAGATGATAGATAAATTCTTCAGGCACTTCTCATTGCCAGGAAATGGACGGTCTTGTTGCTGTTCCAATAAAGTGAGCATACACAAGAGTCTCCAGGAGACTGGTAATCTCATACACAATTTCGTTTGTCAGCTCCCCGTAGTCTCCAAGCTGTCTTCAAGGAGACTTCACCTGCATGAGGATTTCAGGATTAGGTTTTTCTATGTAATTTCACTCTCTGATAATGGGATTCTGTGAGCACTTTCTCAATTATTTCGGCTTCCTCAGGTCAGGATAGAGAGGTAAATGTAAGGATTTATGCACTTAATTCCCTGTGGATCAAGATGAAAATATTCACTTTCTTTCTTGCTTTTATTTATTAAACTTTTACACAGCTCATGTTTCCTCCAGTTTGTGGGCTAACACGATAGCTTAATTTTTCTTTGTCTCTCCCTCTCTCCCTTCCTTCTCTCTCTGTCCTACTCTTCCTCTTTTCTTCCTTCCTTTCCATTAGTCAGGAAAAGTGTATTAGTGTTTCAGTTCCAGTATATTTTCTTTCCCTTTTGAGAAAAAGTCCTGCCTGTTTGTGACCTTTATATTGTGTGCATACACAGAGAATCATACAGAAATAAATTAATACACAAAACTAAATTATCAATTAACTGTAATATATAAAATTAGTTGAATGTGAACCAAGTCCTCCTTTTTCTATCTATCTCACGAATCTCAGCATAAGTGTTAATTACCCTCTTATGGAGCATAATGTCACATTTATTTGATCTCCAGTGCTTTTGTCATCTGCATTTGACCATAGTTACTGGCCACTGTGATGTTTCCTTCTTGGAATCTAATCTTTCTGCCACCTTTCTCATGCTCTTATAATAACAAAACAAGTTCTGAATTCTAAGATCTTTAGCTCCTTTCTTTCCTATTTTCTCACCACCAACAACAAAGGAGAATGTCTTTTTGAATTGAATGGATCTGTCATTTAGGGCTCAGACACCTTTGAGTTGTGTTGCTTTGGGTTACTGTTTAACTAATATGAAATTATTTTCCTAGTGGAGAAAAAAATGATTCTATTACATGTAACTACCAATTCTGTCAAAAACCTTAAAGATAATGCCTATAAAACAACATAGTGCCTGGCACCCAATCATCATCAGAAATGTGATGAAAATAATCAACATTGCCTTTATCTGTAGCAGTATCATTTTCATCACTGACTGATCTGTAATCAACTACCAGCTATATTTTTCATCACAATAAGTTTTTTAAGGTAAATTTATTGAAGTATAACTTACATGTAGTAAAGTTTAACCTGTTTAAGTGTTCAGTACTGTGAAACTTGTCAAATGCTTATAGTCATATATTCCCTACCTCACTCAAGGTATAGAACAGTTTCATTGACCTGAAAAATGTTGTAGTGAATCTCCTACCCTGAACTCCAGCCAGGAACATTCTCTGATATTTTTTCTTTCTGTAGTTTTGATTTTTTTCTGGTATTATGCTATATCAATGGAATCATAGAATATGTAGCCTTTTGAATTTGACTTCTTTTAGTTAGCATAACACATTTGAAATTTGTTCATGGTGTAACATGTATTTGAGGTCCATGCACATTCCATTTTATTACTGAGTAGAATTCCAAGGTATAAATGTCTCCACGAATTTTTAAATCTTTTCTCCAGTAAGGGTTATTTGAATTATTAGGGGTGGTGATGATTATGACTAAATTAACTATAAATACTCACGTACAGTTTTTGTATGGATAAGTTTTCATTTTCCTTGAATAAATATCTAAGGAAAGTATTGCTGGATCATATGATAAGTATATGTTTATTTTTGTAATTATTGTCAAATATTTTTGCAAACTAATTGTAACATTTTTCATTTCCACCAGGGAAGTATGAGAATTCTCATAGCTGCACATTCTTTCAAGTATTATATCTTCAGTTTGTTTTCCTTGTTGTTGTTTTAATTTACCCATTCTCATAGCTGTGTAATTTTATTACATTACACAAAAGATATAAAAATGTTGAGCATAATTTCATTTGTTTGTGTGCTATGTGTAATCTTTGGTAAATGTAGGCTTAAATATGCTGCTTATTTTTTAAATTGTGTTGTTTGTTTCCTCATTATTTGATTTTGACAGTCTTATACTTTAGATTCCAGTTCTTCATCATGTGTAAGCTTTACAAATATTTCTCCCAGTGTGTATCTTACCTTTTTATTGTTTTACAGTAGCTTGCAAAGAGCTAATGTTTTTAATTTTGATAAAGTCCTTTTTTCCCAAAATTTATTCTGTGATTCATGCTTTATCCTCTCTACAGAATATTTGCCTAACAATGTTTTACATGTTTTCTTTTAAAATTTTTATCACTTTAGGCTACACATTAGATCCATTTTGAATAAATTTTTATATATAAGGTTGGAAGCTATGGATTGAGATAATCATTCTTTTTTTTTTCTTGGATATGGATGGATGTCCAGTTGTTCAGCACCATTTGTTACATATTCTATGAGCTCTCCATTAAAGCTACTTGATATCTGTGTTGGATTCCAATACCTAGAAAATCATGTCACTTCCAAATAGAAACAGTGTGTTATTCTTTTTAAGTATTAGTGGATTTCATTTTCTAATATATAGTGGCAATATGATGAATGTATAGAATAATATAGGAAAAATTGACATATAACAAATAATGTTAAATAGGTGTGTGTGTGTGTGTGTGTGTGTGTGTGTGTGTGTGTGTGTTTCTGAATTCTTTACATTGTTCCACTCATCCTTTTTTCTCTTTCACCAAATTGACAATCCACTAATTAGTGTAGCTTTGTAGTAAGACTTTAGATCAAATAGTGTGAGTCCACAGTCTCTGTTCTTTTAAAAATTGTTTTGATTATTCTCACAAATTTGCTTTCCATGTATGTTTTAGAGTCAGCTTGATGGTACCTATAAAATACCCTTTGGGATATATAGTGGCAATATGATGAATGTATAGAATAATATAGGAAAAATTGACATATAACAAATAATGTTTTCTAATCCATGAATATTGTATATGATTCCATTTAATTGATCTTTGATTTCTCTCACCAGTATTTTGTAGTTCTTAGGACACAGCTCTTGCATATATCCTGTTGGATTTATGTTAAGATTCTTCATCTTTTTGGTGCTATTGTAAATAGTACATTTTATAAAATTTTTATTTCTAAGTGTACATTGTTCTTATATAAATTCAATTTGTTATTTAATATTATCATGTGATCTTGCTCAACTCATTAGTTCTAGTAGCTTTTTAAAGACTCTTTGGATTCCAATACCTAGAAAATCATGTCACTTCCAAATAGAAACAGTTTTAATCCTTCTTTTCCAAATAGTATGACTTTTATTCTGTTTTCTTACCTAATTGGATTGACTAGAAATTCCAGGAATGTAACAGTGGCAAAGGCAAACATGTTAGGAATAAACGTAAAAAAATTCAGTGTTTGACCAATAAGTATGCTGTTAGGAATAAAGGAGAAAAAATTAAGTGCTTCATCATTTTGTATGATGTTATCTGTAGGGTGTTTTGTTTTGTTTTGTTTTTTGATGAGGACACATTGTCTTTGATTACAATTGATCTTATTTCTAGTGATTGAGTGAATATATATATATATATAAATATTCTCTTTACTCAATGAATTAGGTTGTTTTGATTTTCAAGAGTTCAACCAAACTTGCATTACCAGGATAGGACCATGATGTGTTATTCTTTTTAAGTATTAGTGGATTTCATTTTCTAATATATTGTGGAGGATTTTTGTGTCTATATTCATGATGAATATTGAGGCTTCTATTCTATTGTAATCTATTCTATTCTATTCTTCTCTATCATATCCTGTCTAATCCTATCCTATTCTATTCTAATTTCGTTTACCTCTCTCATTCTTTCTGATTCACTATGAATATAACAATGACCTTGTAAAATTACTCGAGTAGTATAGGATCTTTTCAAGGCATCTGTGCCTAAAGTTTCATATATTGGAGGAGTTTCTATCACCTCAATATATTCAATGAATAGTGCAGTTCAATTCTTGATTAAACTTTGGTAGTTTAATCTTTCAAGGAATTTGCTAAGTTGTAGAATTTATTATTATAATATTAATAACTTCCCTTAACTTTTTAATTATTAAACTTTAATTTTTAAACTTTAATTATTAGAAAGGATGTCTCCTTCTGGTATTTATAATTTGGGCTTCTCTATTTTTTTCCTAATCTATCTGAAAAATATTTTCTTTTTATTTGTTTTAATTTTAATTTATTAATAAAATTAGTGTTTATTTTTGAGAGACAGACAGACAGACAGAATGCAAGTGGGAGAAGAGCAGAGAGAGAGGGAGGCAAAGAATCTGAAATAGGCTCCAGTCTGTGATCTGTCAGCACAGAGCCCAATATCAGGCTTGAACTCATAAATCATGAGATTATGACCTAAACCGAAGTCAGATGCTTAACCAACTGAGCCACCCAGGTGCCCCAATATTTTTTATTTCTGTAATTAATCAACTTTTAGTTTACCTGATATTTTCTATTTTGTTTTACAGTTTAATTACTGAATTTATCTGTTACTTTCTTCTTTCTATTTGATTTAGGTTCAGTTTTATCTTCCTTCTATAGTGTCTTAAAATGAATACCTAAGATCATTGACTTGAGATCATATTTCTTTTCTAGCATAAGTAATTAATGCTATACATTTCTCCTTGTCTCCTAAATTTTGATATGTTTTGATTTTCATTTAATTCAAAATATTTCTATTATTTCTTTATACTTTCCTTGTCAGTTATTTAGAGTATGTTATATAATTTTTAAATATTTGTATAATTTGTGATATCTTTCTATAATTCATCCCTTCTTTACATTGTTAGTAAGGATCTTATTTAGTATTTCTTGCTTATTTAAATATGTTGAGGTTTATTTTGTGACCCCAAATATAATTCTATCTTTATGAATATTCCATGTGCCATTTTAAAAAAAAACATCTTTTTTTTTACTTTAAATTTGTGTGTCCTACAATTGCCAATTAGATAAAGTTGATCGATAGTGTGATTTAGGTTTGATTGCTCTTGTATTTTCCTAACATTACTGAGAAAGGAATATTTAAGTCCCCAGATAGAATTGTAAATTTGTCATTTTTATCGGTTTTTGCCTCATAAATTTATAATCTGTGTTGTTACACTAGAAATAAATTAATAAGTTTATACATACATTTTGAAATATTATACATACAATTTGCAATGTTATATTAGCTTACTGATGTGAGTTCTTGATATAATTTCTTCCTCTTTCTCATATAGTTTTCCTTCATGTGAAGTCTAATTTGTTCTATATCATGCAGTCATTTTGCTTTTTCTTGATTAGTGCTTGCATAATAAATCACTTTCCATTCTTTTAATTTTATCTTTGCATTTATATTTGAAATGCATTTCCCATACTTATCATGTAGCTGAGTTTGCTTTTTTATCAAGTCTGACAATTTCTGTCTTTTCATTGGAGTTTTTGCATTTAATATATCATCTTTACTCCCCTCCCTTTTCCCCCCTTCATTTAATGCGTTTACTGTTGACCTATTTTAAGTTCATTTCGTTTCTCTTTGGCTATACTGAGCTTACTGATTAGACCTTTTATGTAGTTTCTTATATTTATTACTATATTTTTATGCCTATCACTTCCATTCAACTCTATCTTACATTTACTATCTGCTGAAATTCCCCATCTGTTTATGCATGTTGTACAGTATTTCTACTGGATATTTTTTATGTATTTTAATTGTTATTTTAAACACTCCAAGAATTACAACATCTTTGCCATTTCTAAACCTGATTATAATAGTGGCTTTGTCTTTTCCTAATGATATCTTCTCTCCTGATTTTTATGTGTTCCATAACTTCTAATTGAATGCTAGAAATCCATTATAGAATAAAGAATCTGAGGAAAATACTATTTAATTTGGTAATGTACATTCCTCTTTCTAACACTTGGTTTGTGTGTGGAGGTTTTAAATTAATGTAGTCAGTACTTGGGGTGAATTTGGGTTTTGTCTTTGTTATTGAATGAAATATACCACAGGCCTCACAGTTTTCTAACCTGTGCTTAGGTGAGGGCTGAATTACCTGAAGGTTTTACTCAGTGTTAGACTTCCACTCTCCCATTTCTGTCATCTTGCAGAACTGTGCCACAAATACTGTCTCTCTCCATACTCTTACCATTTACCCAACATTAGACTACTGATGCTTTGTACTTAGTGCTTGTTAGCCTCATGGTAGGGATAGGAGTGTACTCTGTTTCCTTGGTTGAACATCAGCCCCGGGATGGCCCTGTGTGCTTGACCCATGGAGTTGTTTTCCTTCATGACCGGGTATCCCATTAACTTTCTGACTACTTTTCACATTTATTTTCTCCCTTACCTCATTGACCATTTTGGAACCTCTTAAGCTCATGCTCACCTGAGGACCTTTTTATTGACTGTCTCCTTTGCCTAGAATGCTCTTTTGTTAGATATGTTTATGCTTAGCTCTTATAAGTCCTTTAGGTCTGTACTCAACTATCGCCTTTTCAATGGGCCTACTCTGACTCCATAAAGGATTAAAATCTCATTTTTTCCTTCTGACCCTGACAATTCCCTATTACTTTACTTTACTTTGTTTCCTAACACATGAGCAAGAATCCTTTACTAGTTTGTTTACATACACCTGTAATAGTATGTGATACAAAATATGCACTCTTCCATAGGTCTTGAATGGATGAATACATGAATAAATGAAAAGATAAGTTGCAGACAAGCAAAAACAAAAACAATAACCACATGCACACACACACAAAAACCCACCAAGAGCAAACTCCAGAATATCAGCAGGGGCAGTAAACAGAAAACTAATACATTTTGATTAAATTGAGAAAATAAAACTGCTAATTCAGAGAAAGCAGATACATTGCAAAGAATCTAATATTTTGAATCAGATGCGATGGATATTATATCCAGTTCTATATCACCCTCTGGTGTGATCTTTAGAATCACCCAGAGTCCTACATAATGCCAAATCATCAGATAACCACTACGTTCCTTCTATTTTTAGGTCAGCCACATGGCCTTGTTCTTTGGAATTATATATATATATATTTCTGTGTATCACATTGTTCAACATGAGATTCTCTTCGGAATTTTACCTGAGGAAACACTATTCAAACACAAGCTGCAGTTTTCCAGCACGGTTCTACTTTCTTTCTTCTACATTTTTAAAAGGCCTTTCTAACTTTACTGTTACAGAAATAAAAATCAATGGAGGAAGAAAATAATTTGAATGTTTACTACACAATAGAGAATTAGTCTAGTTTAAAATGCTTTATATACAGATATTTTGTTAGAAAAATCAATATTTTTCTTGAGCAAAATCTGACTGTTTTTCTCTTTCAAACATGGCATTTTTTGATTCTTGATTTAGAGGAGACACTCCATGTGGTTCAGCCTTTCTCAACTTAAGGGCGCAGTCAAGCATTTTATAACTGTCTGCCTCTTCTGTGCCTTGAAAAATGAACAAAAGTTTGACAAAATAAAGAGTAGACTCAGAGGTTAAAAAATGTGCTTTATTCTGTTTTTAAATGTTCTCAGATAATTCATATATTGTTTTGTTTTTATTTCAACAAACATCTGTATGACTTCCCTTATAGTCTGTGCCAGAAATAGTTTATGTTCAAGAAGTACAGAGTATGTTAAAAGATTAAGGATTAATGAAATCTGGCTGAGCAGGATATCTAATTATGAATTTGATATTTAAAAGCTGTGCTACAATTTACATATTGCATAATGTATGTTTGCTCTCTTTCAAGAATAAAATATATCATTCTGTAAACAGACAATTTTCGGAAATCTTCATTTTGCATATCCATGCAGATAAGAAAGGAATATGGTTGCATAACTAAATATATATCAGGGAAATTTAATGAAATTGATTCTAATTCTAATGAATTGTTAATCCTTAATAAAAAAACTATCCCTATGCTTATAAGTAACTGCTGAGATATGAAAAAATGAAGAAGTAAATAGCATTTATTTAGTACGTGATAATAAATAATAATATTTGTTTACAGATATTGCTATTTTGACAAATCCATAGTTGCTACACTATTCTTTCTAATTAAATTGAAGACAATTAAAATAACTATTGAACTCTTCTATAGGTATAGAAAATTTCCATAGAGGTGCCTGGGTTGCTCAGTTGGTTATGCCTCTGATTTTTTATTTTGGCTCAGGTCATGATATTTCAGTTTATGAGTTTAAGCCCTGCAAACTGACAGGCAGAGCCTGCTTGGGATTCTCTCTCCCTCTCTCCCTAACCCTTCACCCCTCACTCTATCTCTCTCAAAATAAATGAAAGAAATTTTTAAAAATCCACATAGGAATTTCTTACTATTATAAGAGAACAAACTTCTACTCTTTCTCTTCAAAAGTATTCCTCAATATTCAAAGCAAATTCCAAACCAGAAGACAACCTGTAGGAAAAAAATCTTGATGACCAGTAATGCTTTAAAAATTCAGTTAATATGGTTAATAAAAGTCTATGGAAACTAAGAATTAACTCCCCAATCATTTCAGGTCAATCCTTATTATTTTAAAATCCTTCTCAAATGTATTAGTCTTTTTGCCCACCTTAGCAAGTTCATGAATCTGAAGATAATTGAATCTGTGATAATTCAGGAACTGCAGTGCCTCAGGCTCATCATTTTAAGCATCAATTCTCATTGCATAGGAATGGAGATGAAATTACAGAGGAGTACAGGATATTGGCTTTGGTCCCTGCTGACCCAAAGATAGGGCCTAAAAAGTATTGATTTTCAAATAAATCTCTAAGACCCAATTATTAGCTGTTTACCACATATCCGAAATATAAAAAAAAGAGGGAAAAACAATTGAATTATTTGAAGGTCTGGTTAAATAATTTTTAAATGTCCCTCTACTACATTTTCCCTTTTCTTTTGGAGGCTTGGTATAGTATGTATCCAAAGGAGTAGTTCTTAAGTAATAAGAAATTTAATGTTGTTTTTGCAAAGAAGCCACCAGTTTTGTCTTCACTGACTGAGCAGTCAAAAGGATAAGCTGTTATCAGGTATTTTTCCAAGCAAAATTTACTACCAATTTGTAGATTAGTCACTGATAACACACATCGATTTCCTAATTGTGTATATGGAATCTTCAGCTGACTGTTTCAAAAATGTATGTTTAGCCTTACAAGTTCAACAGCAGTTTCTAAATAAAATCACAAAGAATGGAACTTTCTTAGTACCAAATAAACACTAATGTGGAATGAATATTTCCAATTCCAGGGATGTTAGTGTAGAAATATTCTCCCCTGTTTTTCCCACTGAATGGAACTATAATTCCTGGGCATAATCCTTGAAGCAGCTTTATGATAACTCTAAGACCAGGTGGATTAGAGAAGGGATAGATTCAGAGCTCCACCAAACTGGTGCAGATTTTACCATTTTCCTTCACTCTTGCCTGTCTGAACTCAGAGGCAGATTGAAACACATTATGTAACAGGTGTGCATTGAAAGAGATCCTAACAAAGCCCTCTCCTTCTGGACCAGCCTATAAAAGAGGAGTGAGTGTTGTGAATCAGAAAAAGTATAAAAATGTCACAGTTGTTTTTTCTTTTTTTTCTGTCACTCCCAGACAAGCTCGTAGGAAATACCACAGAAATAGTGACAGTTGGGTGGACATAAGCAGCTGCTGACATTTAAAACTCTGAGGATGATAAACACTTTTCTCTGACCAGTGGATCTGTGGTTCCCAGAGAGTAGGCCAAATATCTCCCTACCCTACTCCATCCCCACCTTCTCTCCTATCACAGCTTGGTTCTAGACATAGCAGTAGTAAAAGGAATTGTGTGGAAAAGTATGGAAATCAGTACCTTAGCAAGATGTACATTATGAATCTGACCTTGAATAGTATACCAGGTACTCAGGAATCTACTATAGAGTATGTCACTGCCCAAGTTCCAGACTGGTGACTAACATGCACATAGACATATGTGAATAACACTGTAAAAGCTTTGAGAATTGAACCAATATTGGAACCACTGTCCAGAAAGGATAGGCTGAAATTTATAAAAATGGAAAAATCTATTTCAATGAGATGAACAAATTGTCTTGATTGCCTGTTAAAACAAAACAAAACACCTCATTTTCCTTAAGATTTAAATAACCATCTTGATAGAAAAATATCAAAATGTCTAGGATATTTTGCTAGGATAAATTTTTATCATGTGATGAATTTGGAAAATCCAAATCTTCAAAGGAAAATACAAAAAAAGGCACCAACCTTGAAATGATACAGATGTTAGAATTATCAAAGAACATAAAACAGATATTATAAGCATGCTTCCCTAAATCAGGGTGATCCCTCTTGAAATAAAGAGAAAGACAAATACTCTAGCAAATAAAAATATAAAATGAAAAAGAAAATGAAAATATTAGAATTGGAAATTGAAAATTTAAATAAACTCAATTGCAAAATGAGGATGACAGAGGGAAGTGTCTCTGAACTTGAAGATAAAGGAAGGAAGCTAGGTAAGTCAATAGAGTATAGAAAGATATGATCAGAGTTTACTCTGACAATATCTCATTTGAGAAGTGATCTAAAGGAAGTGAGAAAGTAATTGCTTTATAAGTAGTGGAAATATTTCAGCATGAGGGAAAGGAAAAAGCAAAGGCCTTAAGTGATGACTTGGTTGGCATGTTTAAGAACCAGCAAGGTAGCATGTGGTTGGGCCATAGTGAGTCCTGGTGTGAGTGAAAGGATATTTGCTCAAAGACAGAGCAGAGGAGGGAGGTAGGACCAGTCATGAAGAGACTTGTAGGTCAGGTTAAGAGTTTTAGCTTTTATTACAAGAGCTAAGACATTGGAAGATTCTTTAGAAATAACATTATCTATATTTGAATGGATAAAACATCTTGGTGTGAAGCCTAGATTAAAGCGAATTGGTACATAAAGGAGAATAGACAACTAGTGAGAAAGTTATTGAAATGGTCATGGGAAGACATGATGGTAAACTGGATTAGGAGGTAGCCCTGGATGTGATGAGATTAACT
This sequence comes from Suricata suricatta, assembly GCF_006229205.1. NCBI lineage: Eukaryota > Metazoa > Chordata > Mammalia > Carnivora > Herpestidae > Suricata > Suricata suricatta. The sequence goes on from NC_043706.1 coordinate 81,674,821, forward strand.
CTAGAAATAGGAGTTTTTTGGTAGAAAAAATATATATGAACATTTTCAATGCCCTTGAAACAGTGAATGAACACATAATACATTGAATACGAAATTAATTTCTTAAAACTACTAAAATACCAGATAGAATTCTCATGAAGGAACAGATATTTCTACACTCAAAGATCAGTAAAAAATTACACTTCCTTTTCTCTTTCTCAGTATTGATAGGCAGAGAAAGTGGTTTTTGAACAGGATGAGCTTCTAGGTCTGGGTTCTCTCCTAAAAGATAAAACCTAAATAAAAAAATTAAATTATTTTATATAACACTTCTCGAGATAGTGAGGGAATAAATTTGACCAGCTCTATGAAATATATGAAATATATAAATATAAATACACATTGTATATTTGTATGATATTATATATTATTATTTTACAATTATGTGTTATATATACAGTATTTGATATTACTATATATTATATATTATATACTATTTGTTATACATAAATATATTTTATATTATATATGTAAATAATGTATTTATATATGTGTATACAATATAACAAGTGTATATTTTCATTCATATATAATTATATGTGTACATGTATATACACATGTATATATACAGCTAGATAGACAGGCATATAGGTAGATAAATATAGATACATAGCATTTATATGGACATATATATGAATGTGTAATTAATATACATTAAGTCAATTATTTATATAATTTTTTAAAAGTTAGATATTATCCATTTGATATCTTTCAACATTTTTACTTTTGTTTGCTCATTTTCTATCAAATTGCTTTTTTAAGAGAAACATTTCTATATAGAGTAGTTTATTCTGTCTCTTCCTCCTCCTTCCTGTTCTTCTTTTATCCATTGACCTGCTTTTCATCAAATTATTTTTTAATAAAATTAATAAACTATTATTTTTAAAGTATTCATTATTTTATTAATGTTTATTTATTTTGAGAGAGAGAGATTGAGAGAGAGAGAGAGACACACACACATACACACAGAGACACAGAATCCAAGCAGGCTTCATGCTCAGCATGGAGCCTGACATGGGGCTTAATCCCACAACCCCAAGATCATGACCTATGCTGAAATCCAGAACTGATGCTTAATGACTGAGCCACGCTGCTGCCCCTAAAGTATTTAATTTTAAACCTTTAACTGCTACTTGATGCTTCTAAATATAAGACTCTGGTCTTGATCAACCACTCTTTTTCTTAACTGTAATTTCCATATAAATATCAGCATCTCTTCAATGGGCTCCTTGCTCAGATCCTATTTCTCATTATTTCTATGCAGATTATATTTTCTTTGTAACTGAATTTGTGATAGTGTTGACCAATGAGAGGGAGATTAGAGACTTGGAAGCAGAAGCCAGAGTATCTCTCTCTGCTTGCTTCAGGGATTATCTGTGAAAATGGCTCTCTCTCTTCCATAGTTGCATCAATCTCCAGGCAGACCTGCCCTTCGTGGGTAAAGATGTAGCCAGCGATAGTAATTCCTATTCTTGGCCTCTGGCAATATTTGTTTTCCTTATACTTCTAGCCATAGGATAATTGAGATTCTTTTTTTCCATTACTAAAGTCTGAATTGCTTCAGTGTTCCTTTCTGACTTTTCAGTCCTCCTAACACCTTAGAAACTAGCTACACTGTAGGAGGAACTACAATACAGGTACATATGATGTATCAGTGGTTCAGACAACCAAAGAATTTATAATCTACTTTATATAAATTATGTTTGATATTTCTAAATACCCTGCAATATGACTACTAATGTAGTCATTTACTGATGTCTAAACTCTAAGAAGCTAAGCAGCCATTTTAAGATCAGACAAGTAGGTGGATAAACTGGTATATAAAATGATGTATCTCTAATTCATGTCATTTTATTTACAACATTATCAAGTGAATAAAACCAATCAATGAATAATGTTTTGTCCTCAGCCGTATTCTTTGTGTAATACTTGTTATCCAGAGACAGCAGTAACATTCAAAATGCTATTTAATCAGCTTCTTAGAAATTTTTCAACCTTTTTAATTTTCAGACCCAAAAAATATTGAATAAAAATTAGCAATAATTTCTTATGCTTTGATATCTTCTCCCCTTTCCCAAAGGAACACAGTAAGAAGAAGGCCAATTCGAAAAGCAGTTTAATACATTTATTCTTATATGCTTAAAAATAAGAATATATCCTATCTGTTTTTTCCAAAACATATTGAGGAAATTACTTCTTACACTAAATACCAAAAGGCTTTCTTGACAAAATGGATCCACATTTATACACAATTAAGTACATATTACGAAATTAAACTGGTGGTTAAAATTCAGAATACTGATTAATACATTATAAGTTTGAGAATTCATAAAGAAATATGTTTATTTTTTCAATCTGGAATTGCAATAGTATCTCTAAGCATTCGATATATATGCACACACATACCTACACATGCAATTACAAATGTAAAGATGTATAAAACATTCAATTTGAGAGTAAGAAAAAATTTTCAGTCTATTCTATGCATGAGAGAACTGTGCCCTCACCTATAGTATTTTACAAAATTTCTTCAGTCAGACTTCTAATTTTTGACTAAACCAGAATTAGAACTCAAGCCTAAGGACATTTATTTATCACTGACCAAGTTGTCTATGGGCAGTAAAAAAAAAAAAAAAAAAAAAAAAGCATAGGTTTTGAGTTATACATTTCAGGTTCATGCTTTGCCTTCACAAATTACTAAATGAACTAAAGATGTCTCATTTCTAAGATGAGGATAATAACAACATCAATAAAAATAATGATAATAATAATTAAAAATACCTTAATTACCCTACAGTGTCAGTATCATGAAGATAAAATAAGAAAATACCTCTAAAAGCATTTTCAAAGGAATCTAGCAGTATCATTCTAATTAGATTGGAAAAAATACCATACAAATCAGATGATTTAATGATCAACAGTTTATGTTTAATATGACAAACTCAGATTTCCTTTTCCAAACATAATAGAAAATGCCAGAAATTAATTAAGATTTAGGCAAATTTGTTTTAAATTTAAATGTCTTAAGTCTTTTGTTTATTTTTGAGCCTCATTTGTAGTTGGATTAATTGAATATTTGTACAAGTTCTTTGCAATCTGAAGACAAAAAAATTGTATTAGATTAAAATGCAAGAAGTATTTAAAAATATTTCATTACTTTCAAGAATAGAAAAATACATAACTCTCTAGGAATATCTATTTAACAGTTCTGTTGATATTTTTCAATAAACTATTATTTTAGTTACTTTAATAACTAACCTGATTTGAATACATAATATGTCCTGTCAATTGTTTCAAACTCAGTCCTCAAAAGATCCAGAAAGGACATTTTAGCTGTAAAGTAGTTGATTCTGGAGCTGCACATAGATATGGCTTCGGAATATTAACTCCATCATCCACTGGAACCATTTTAGATATACCAATGGGAGGACATCATTTCATGATTCATTCAACTCTCAGTTACCCTTGGAAATGGGAAATAGAATTTGGATGAATGAAATTCTCAACCCCTGCTCTTATTGCAGTCATTAATGCTCACATCCCTACCTAACATCTGGCTAAAGCTTTCAGAAAATAAGCAAATGACAGATTTTAAATTCACCCCAAACTTGTTTTCTTTTCTACTAGCCTTGACATGTGGGTGATAATAAGCAGACATGAATTATGAAAATTAGAATATCAAATGGAAGAGAAGACCAAGAAAAATAGTCAACCCAATTTTGTAAATGGTTGAATGTTTCATTTTTATATCAATTCTGGACTACTTTATTTTACTGAAATATTTCAATTTTAACAAACATGACATAAGTTCTAGTCTTATCAAAGAATGCCTCAGAAAATGCTGAAGGCAACACAGTATAATGAAAATATCACTACATATTAAGTTGACTCAACATACCTTAGTCAATCATTTAAGAGCATAGAGATATATTTCCTGAGGTTGATAAAAGGAATTGGTCTAGATGACTTCTGATTTTACCCTGAACAGAATTCTATTATTTTAACCTATGTACAAAGCACTTTGTTAGATTCCGGGAGATTCAGGATATTTAAGATATGGTTTTTATTCTCAAGAAACGAAAATTAGTTGAAATATATGTGTCCATATGAAGATGGTGAGAGTGTTCTCTAGGCAAATAAAAAAAGTGAGCAAATAGAAGTATTATTTATATATTTTTATACCAGGAAGGGACCTGGAAAAGTTCAATAGAAATTAATATTTTATTGGGTTTGAAACTATGAGTTTTATAAGTGAATATGTAAGGTAAAGGGCATTCAGAATGAGAATGAACAAAGACAGGCGGTTATGAAAGGACATGGTGTACGTGGGTGATAAACAGCAGTCAGATGCCACTATTTGATTTTCCATCTTAAAACATGAGGGTAATCTAGATGAGTGATATTAAAATATATTTCATGGTCTATATTGTAGGCTTTTAAGGTCCTCTTGATAAACCTCACAATTATTAAAAAATGACAGTTATCTTTATGACCAAAGCTACTTACCAGAATCTATACTCACATATACTGCTTTCCTGCCTTATACTACAGAGGAACTACTCTGGTTCTTCTCCATAAGTAATATTCTCATCCATCACCAATGTCAATGCTCTGTATTACATCTTTATATTTTTCATAGCTGCTGTGACAAAGTTCCACAAATTGGGTGTCTCAAAACAACAGAAACTCATTCCATTGCAATTCTGGGAGCTAGAAGTCTCAAATAAAGATATCAGTAGGGCCATGCACTCTCCAAAGTCAGTATGGAAGGAAACATTTGTGCCATTTCTAGATTCTGGTGGTTTTCCACAATCTTTCCAAAGATTGGCTTATAGATAAACTCCAATATTATCTGTCTTTATATGGCCTTCTCCCCTATGTATGTATAAAAATTTTCTTTTTCTTGTAAGAACAGCAAGTGTTGGATTAAAGCTAATCTTAATTTGATTGGATTTCTAATGACCCTGTTTCCAAATAATGCCACATTCACAGGTTCTTGACTGACATGAATTTTGAGGGAGAGAATGCCATTCAACACAGTACACTGTCTCATTCACACCATCATACAAATATGTTATTTCTTTCATATTGAAAAGTGTGCTCTTGGGGTGCTTGGGTGGCTCAGTTGTTAAGCATGCCACTCTTGATTTCAGCTCAGGTCATTATGGGTTCATGGGATGAAGTCCCTCATCAGGCTCTGGCTGGAATTGTGTAGCCTCCTTGACACTCCCCCCCCACCCCTCCCCTGCTTGCTCTCTCTCAAAATAAATAAATAGATAAACATCTTTTAAAGTGTGTTCTTTACTGCATTTCCTCCACTAGCTACTACCAGTTTAGCTTATTTTTTTTTGCACAAAACTCTTTATTATTTTGTCTATAATTGCAGTCTTCAATTTGTCTCTTTCTATTGTCTCTTATATTCACTCTTAATTATATCCACCAACTGTTCCTTTCCAGTTCATGAATAACGTACATATTGCTAGTTTCATGTGATCTTTTTTGGCATTTTACCTTGGTATATTTTCTTTACTTGGCTTCCAGAATACTACTGCATTTTGATGTTCCTTAAATCATGCCGGATGCTTCTCAATTTTCTGTTTGTTTGGTTTCTCAGCCTGTTGCTAGTGAATCCTATGCCTAGTCTTTGGCCTTCTCTGGTGATTTCTTTCACTTTCATGGCTTTAAATACTATTTATAGGTCAATGATTCCTATATATTTATTTCTAGTTAAGATTTTTTTTATTACTGACAGCCTCCTATATCCACTGCCTGCTTGATATCTGTATTTGCAGGCCCTTTATATATGTCAAATTAGCATGGCTTACAGAGAATTCCTACTGACCCTCTTAAAAAAGTTACCCACTGGCAGTGTTCTGCATCTCATTTTACAGCAAATTCATCCTCCTAGTTGCTCATGTCAAAAAAGTTGGAGTCAAATCATTCTTGATCCTTTTCTTTCTATATTTGTCCACACTCAATCCATGAGAAAATAAAAATTAATACAGAATCTGCTTTTCTCATTGTCTTAGCCATCATTATCTCTTGCCTACATCATTGCTATTGTCTCTTAATCCATCTACTTCTCATGCTCACTTGTAATCAATCACCTACCAACACAGTAATGAAACTGATCCTTTAAATCACTGTCAAATCATGTCACACTGTTCCAAAACTTGCTATGATTCCATATCTCACGAACAAAACACCAAGTTCATATGATGGCCGCAAGGCCCTCTGTGATATTGATTGCCATTATCTTTCTGACCTCATTTCCTAACCCCTCTTCTCCTCAGTCTGCTACAACCACGTTTGACTCCCTGCTGATCTTTGAACATGTCAGGAATACTCCCACTGTAAAGTGTCTTCATTATGTCCAGTGTGCCCTTCCATAAAACATCTGAATTGGTAACTCAATTTCTTCAAATCTTTGCAAAAAGTCACTCTCAATAAGTCAGTCTTTAACTGATTTTCCTGTTGCTCATCCCAACACATATATTGTTGTATCACAGTTCTCATTAAACACCTCGTTTTTACTTTCCTTTTTCCTATGTTTTTCATATATGTATGTGTATATGTACACGCTTGTATATATTATATTATCACCTTTGAAAATACTGTCTAGTGACCTCTTTATTATGTTTGCCTTCAGTGACGAGGGGTTTTATTTGCTTTGTTGATTGATGCACCACAAATACCTAAAAGAGGGACCAGCACACATTTATCATAAACAAAATAAACTAGTTTTAATGGGAAAATGTATTATGGGCTCAGATTTGTCTGTGATCCTCTTGTAGGGTGATTCCAAAACTCCTAAGTATGACATTTAATATTTATTGTATACGTACAATGTGTAAGGTACCATGCTAAGCCATTCACAGATGTTGGTGTCATATAAAACCTCCTCGGTAGAAATAGCTTAGTATATTATTCCCAGCTTGAAGAAAGGCATAAATAAATTAAATATCACACCCAAGACCCAGACCCAATGAGGGAAGGAGATATTTATTAAAGAATATTATCCTCCCTCCCCATATACTACGCTGAATGTAAACTTCTATTATCCATGGACAAATACAATAAATACATAGATACTAATTTTTAAAGAAAATATATGTAATTTAGATTAATTGAAAATTTAAATTATTTTTAATTTCTCGATATTTTTATCCATCATTGGTTTGTTTGTCAGGGGGTGCTGTGTAAAAGATGTTGACTACTAATAAACTACTAATCATGCAATTACCTTGAAACATGGTGAGATTTTAAATTTCTAGGAAATCCATCATATGCCTAAATATAGTAAGATATTTTCTATAAGAGACTACCAAAATATCTTTACATAGGATAGAGAAAGAATAAATCTCATATAGCATACAATTGATTTTAAAGTATACTCTAAATAAAAGTTTTTAAATCTTTTATGTAACAACAGATTTAATATAACTCTGGAAAGCTGTAGAGCCAGTCTTTTTGCTGTATGAGGCTACTTAAATCATTACAGAATAAGAGTTTTAATGCTGGCACAGAAATCTTAGGAGTTTATTTTAATATGAATAGACTATTTTCAGTTATTTCCTGTAAATGCAAACAATCTTATTTTATGGATTCCACTGAATCAGAAGCTCAATGAAACGAGGCACCTGTGTCTTTTCCAATTCTGCAATGAAGGAGAAGTCCCATTCTTTTCTTAACTTTCTGTTCTGAGCTATTTTTGACACTTAAGTCTCAAATGTATGTCTTACCCTTAAGAAGGTTGTGACATTAAATAAACTGCCAATGGATCAGTCACTTTTCAAATGATATGTTGAAAAAATGGAAAGTATGAGTAGTTGAATAAACTTACACTATATTTCTAATTCAATGGATATAATAAATGAAAGACTAAATTGGATATTCCTAGTTCTATACCATAACAACCTAGTCCTATACCTATACTAACACATTAAAAAATCCTCATTATACTAAGTCAAATTTTATGTTCCTTATATACTAGAATATTATTGCATATTCCATTTACTAGCACCTTCAGCTTTGGGTTTCTGGAAAGAGAACTAGATACTGCTAATGATATTCTACTTCTTATTCTGCCATTTTGGACTTCTTTCTCCTTGGGGGGAAAAATGCTTTCTGAACCTGTGTCCCTAAGGATCAAATGAATCTCTTAAATTAGGTGCTAACAAGCTATGACTTGTTGCCTTTTTTTTTTTATAAATAGAGTTTTGTTGGAACACAGCTGCATCCATTTATTTACAATGTCTATAGCTGCCTTCATGTTACAGTGGCAAGTTGAGTAGTTATGGAAGGATCATCCGGCCTTCCAAGTTTAAAATAGTTATAGCTGACCCTTCATACAAATAGTTTGCAAACCTCTGGTCTAAGTGATTTCTATGATTGCTCTAAGTTTTAAATTCATACAATTGTATGTGTCTCTTTGATCAGTGCTACAAAAAAATGATTAAGTACTACACACTAGACTTGTGGATGGATGCTTGGTAGATTAAAAGGTATAATGATCCATTCCTGTCTTCAACAATATCTTAAATATTTTATAAACGTACTTGAGATATAAAAGATGTATATCAAGATGCAACTGGAAATATTAGGTAGCATCTACTAAGAAAGTTGTTGAAAAAGGCATGGGCATTAAGAAAGTTAATTCCTCAAACAGTCACTGAGAAGTAAGGCTGGAAGGTAAAGCTTTTATGCAAAGATAGAACTTGAGTTTAGATAGTGAATATATTGAATACTGTACATCACAGCTATTAGAATGGGCACTTAAATTTCTTTAAGTACTAATGCTGAATGGAATGATTAATATCCTTATTTTATAGGTAATGAACCTGGGCTCACATAGCTACTATATAGTGGAACTTGTATTTCAGTTCAGGTTTACTTGCAATACAGACATGTACATATATGCTCACACACATATATGAGAACATTTTTCTCTCCCTCCTTGACCACACTTCTAAATCCTGATACTCTCCCCCTGGTTCCATGATGCCATTCTCTAATCACATTCCTATAGATAGCTAAGCTAGAAATCCCAAATAAAGATTTTGTCTGTTGTAATTATCAAGGCGTGTGTTAAAAAGTGGCCTGAACTAAGGTATAAATAAGTGTTATGTGCCTGTGCGCATCTGTGCTATGTGTATATATAAAATTATAAAGCATGTATATACATACATACATACATACACTGTACCCTTTTATAATTATTAAAATGTGTCTAAGCATTATTTAACAAGGCTGCATTTCATATAGAGAAAGAAATAGAATGTCTTAATAGTAGTCAAAGAATAGAATACCGAAAATGAATTTCAAATTAAGAGTACACGCAGAATTTTCTACAGAAGAGATGCAATTTCCTTTCTTTCTTTTTCTCTAACTCTTCTTTTTAATTCTAAGACAGGTGTGTAAAAATCAGCATTGCTAATTTCTTGTCAAATGATTTCTGTCTAAACCTGTCCTATATTTTTCTCAAGGTAAATTCAGTAACTGGAGCCAGTATGACTATAAAGCTAGTAATTATTTAATATATAAGCATGCCATCAAATGCAATTCCTAGTTTTGTTATGTATATTCATTATTCCCAGTGACAGAAGAAAATGCAAGAGACAGAGATGAGAATCCCCGTTAGTACAATGAAGTAAAACACATGGAAAGCTTCTTTGCAAGGCTACTATAAGAACTAAGTTACACTGCAAATAAAAAATTCTTTGCAAATGTAATACAAATGATCAACATCATCTCTTGAGTGCAAAGAAATAAAAGGATTTTGCTTCCTAGAATCTGAAATTTCTGTTAAAGAGAATAAATAGAAAGTGACATAGAGAATGGGAAGATTATAACACTTCTGCAAATTCTGCCACTGACTGGCTTAATTTTTTTATATAATTTTGATAAACTTCTACTTAAAACTTAGGCTTCAGTTTTGTTACTAAAACTGAACTCGTGGGACTTCATCAAGATAAAAAGCTTCTGCACAGCAAAGGAAACAATCAAGAAAACTAATAGGCAACTGACAGAATGGGAAAAGATAGTTGCAAATGACATATCAGATAAAGAGCTAGTATCTAAAATATACAAGGAAGTCACCAAACTTCACACCCACAAAACAAATAACCCAGTGAAGAAATGGGCAGAAGACATGAACAGACACTTCTCCAAAGAGGACATCCAGATGGCCTACAGGCACATGAAACGATGCTCAACATCCCTCATCATCAGGGAAACACAAATCAAAACCACACTGAGATATCACCTCACACC
>NC_043706.1:81685231-81694984 GCF_006229205.1 Suricata suricatta
TCCCTCTTCTTTTTTTGGTGGTGGGGGTGGTTATGTTTAAATGAAGTTGCTTTTACAACACCAAAGACTTAATCATCCGTTTCCTACATAAAAGGTAGCTACTTTTTTGCATGGACCTCAAGTATACTGTAGTATAGAGGTGGAATTTAAGGAAAGGTATTAAGCAGGCTGTGTTTTAGCTTATGGGCAAGTAATAAATTGTATCATTTCTCTTGAATGTATCATAGATAAGCTGCTATATAATGATTGCCACTTCAGATAGCTGTGAAATTAGGTGATTAACTAGTTGCTACTTAACCTTCCAATTTCTGTATAAGTCTAATTACATGAAATAGAAGTTGGGGTTTTGATTTTTTACTTTGCTTTTCTGTTTGGAGTGTCATTGTAACTACTGTAAACTACTGTAAATGACGGAAAATAATTGCATATGTTAAAAAAATAAATTGTTATACTCAAAAACAAAAACAAAAAAAATAAAAATGTGAAAATAAACCATTTAAAAAAAAAAGAAATAGAGATGATAGCTGTTAGCCAACTACATGAGAGAATTTAGCTTAAAATTCTATTATGATGATTGATATATGTAGAATCATCATATGTATATCAAAGATACATATATCATTAATGATGAAAATGCTTTAATGACACAGTATAGCTCACTAACTGACAATATTACCTTCAATTTAGTATTTAACATATGGTCCAAGTAATCATCAAACTAACTCATCTTGAGAATATAATATTTTATCATTTTAATGCACTGTATACTTCCTCATTTAATCTTCAGACATGTAATTAGTATAATTTCTGTTACCGCATATCAAACACTCTATATGCCAATCCTTGTGCTGAGTTATTGATATGTATCTTCTTAATCAACAATTACCATAGCTTTTGAAGTATTATGTTTACTATTTGGCTTTTCATTTAAAAAATAAACAGATTTGGAAATAAGTATTAGAGAGTTTAAAGAGGAGGTTTTGATTTTTGGTAATGGAAAAGTAACCTGCAGTTTACAATTATAAACTCTAAAATATATAAATCTATCTGAAGGCATTAAAGTATGACCCAAAACTAGCATAACCGGGAGATGAAACAACATTTGGAAAAAGGGAATTGTTCTGAGTTTCCTATTTTAGCCAGTTATTACCTAAAGGAAATCTCTAGATAGCAGTCTTGACAGGCAGCTAGGAGGTAGAACTGGCAGTCTTAATGGCTGCAGCAATTAGGGAACAGTTATCAGGGGTACCACAGCTGGTAAAAAGTAAGGAGTGAAACTGTACAAAGGAGAAAGCCACAGAGAGATGGCTCTAAATCCTACAGGTAAACTTTTCCCAACTCTCTGGCTGATCTCTGTTCCATGAATGCATGGGGAAGACTCTAAGTAGCTAATTATAAAGAAATGAACATAGAGTTCAATGGCTGCACCCTACATGCAAGATAGGTTTGGAGTCTGAGTTCAGCCAAAATAAGCACTAAAACAAATAAGCAAGGAAATCTTAATACGCCTCAAAGAAACATAACATGACGCAGAATTTGCACAGTGTATGTATCATTTACTTTCCAGATAAATTCCAAAATTTCTAAAAATATATATATGTATATATATATGTATATATCATGTGTATATATATATACACACATAACAACATTATACACATGACATTTACACACACACACATGACAACATAAAATACTCAGGAGAAAATGAAATCAATGGACAAGTCTGAAATAACACAGATATTGAAATAGATAGACTAGGATCTCTATAAGAATTAGAATCTATAAAAACAAACTTCCATAAAGAACAAATCAAAATTCTAGAATGGAAGTATATAATATCTGAAATAATTTTTTAGGTGGATACCCTAAGGAATTTTACTGGTTCATATAATTATTAATTGCCATAGCTGAGATACAAACTAGGTTTGTCTAATTCCAGGATCAATGCTCTTATGTACAAGTTCATGCTATTTTTCAACAAAGTATATGTTGTTACACCCTATTCATATGTGAAAATGGACACTTGATAAATTAAACAATGTGCTAGGTAATAAGGATGGAGTGATAAACAAGATAGAAATTCCCAGTGGAGACTACAATCCACTGAGGGTAATTGGACGTTGTACAGATATTGCCTGTGATTATGTCATTACAATAGTGGTAACTGCGGTTGTAAAACATAAGGAATGAGATTGTAAAACAGAGTGACCTAACTTTAAGAGGTTGGAAAAGCTGTGTACATTTCCCGCCTCTCTATGTTTAGTTAAAAATTGTTTCTCTAATATATGCTGAATCTTTAAAGACTCAGGTGTAAGTTTGTTTGGTTCAGTGAGTGGATAGTTAATCTGTCAGTTCTTAAGGAAAAGATTTACCTTTGTTGCTATCGTACACTCCAGTGGTACCTTGCCAGATTAACTACACATAAAACACAATGGTTTACAAGGGGCTATCTGTCTAAAAAAAAATCATGAAAGAGACTGTAATGACTGATATGGCATTGATATGCCATAATTACAAAAGGAATACTTGGGTCATAATCTTTCTATGAAAAATATTGCTGAAATACAGACATGGATTGTACTGATGACCTAACTCCTCTCTGGTGTACACTTCATTGAATAAAGCAGAGATAAAACAGTGAATTATTTGCTAAAAAATAATAAACATGAACATATACTGAAGAATTAAATATGTTTTTACACCTCTCTAATCCAACCACAGTCTGTAGCATTTAGATTACTTCCAAGACATGGGATGGTCACTGCGGATAATTGAATCCATTGATCTCAAGCACTACTATACACACAACTTTTTAGTCACCTAATTTATTGTAATTAAAATTAAAGTATAAGGTTGGGTGTTATTCTATTTTCCCATTGTCCTCTAGTGCAAGTACTTTGCCACAAAGTTAGTGAGACAAATAAAACTGACATTGTCATTTGAAATAATGCTTATTGTAGGAATATAAAGCAATGCTGAGAATTTTTAGGGACCTCAGTCCACAAAACACAATCGCTTTACATACAACCCATCTCACTTTATACTTTTCCCCCTATTTTCATTTGCTAAGCTCCCAGTTTGCTCGGTTTTTCCTGAGTGGTAGAAATGGACAAGAATTTCTATCTTTAAACAAATAAACATCTCATTTCTGTCAATGAATATTCTATCATCAGTTATTTAAGCCACGTCTCTTTATTTTCTTTTTTTCTGGAAAATCCAAAAAAAAAAAAAAAAAAAAAACCTCTCTACCTCTTCTCTATTACTGATTACATCACATTAAAAAAAAAGTGGGGGAAAAGAAGGACAGAAAACTTGAAATCTTTGCAGCTCTCATTGAGATCTTATTCTGCCTATTAGGTTCCTTTTCTTTTTATGCTTTTCTTCTAGGAAATGTTACTCATCCTCCTCGGTGTTACATATATGTATTGAAACTTTTTGAATTTATGTAACCTATAGTACCCAAGTTTTTGTCCAAAAATTTTAGAATTTCACTATAATCAGTGAACATTGTTAAAAAATTCCTTTGAACTTTATCTAGTTGAAACATGTAGTTGCTTATGATCTAAGAAAAATAATGCTGACAAGACTAACAAACACTTAAATGTGTATATCTAAGAAACACTTTGCTCTATTATGTACACTGTCCTGAAATGATCTATGAATAATAAATCAGTGAATATATTGTTGCTGTCAAATGATATCCATTCTCAGTTATTACAAGCTTTTTCACAGTATCTATAATAGATTATTATAACAATGAGATTGAATACAATTAAATGCAATGCAAACCTCTTGACATTTGTGTCCTTCCTGTTGATACATGTGTTTTTTCTTTAATAATCACTCAGTAAGATGAGAGCAAGGGGAGAAGACCCTGGTTGTCCCGTAGTTCTTTGGTATTGTCAGTTATTTCAAAGAACCGGTTCTTGGCTTATTATGTTGATGACAGTAATGCAAGACCACTCGGTGATGCCAAAAGAGAACAAAAGCGCCACACTAGTTTCACATTTTCTAATTCTAAAACAAGTGTGGTGAAAGTCTTGGGCACCAGAAAAAAATCTGTCAACTCCCTCACCAGCAGCTGTCACCTATAGTTAATCTTTTTATTTCTATTTGTGTATTTCCCCTCACACCACCCTATCTCCCACACACTATGTCACCATCTGCTACCACATTTTCTTGCATCCAACTGACCTCTCCAAACATGGCCCTGCCATCATTTTCAGTAAGTCAGGCATCACGAAATCAGTGATGGCAGTGTCCTTTGAAAATAAAACTAAGTGTTTCCTAATTGAGGTCATGATATTGGCTCCCTTTTTGTATATACCTAAATTTTGTCTAGGTGGAGGTACAATAGCTATGGGGTTCATTGAATGTTCTAGCAACCTGGGAAAGTACATCTAATTTTAAAGGGGTACATATAAAAACACAAGAACAACATGAACTTTTTTATTTTTAATTTTTGCCTCACAGGATCCATGTTTTATTTTTATTTTTTGCCTCACAGGATCCATGACTAATGGGAAACAATAGAGAACTGAAAAAAAATAATTAACTTATAGATTAATAGTCAATAATTAACAGTCAGTGGTGAAGACTGTTAGCATCTGTGCATATTTTGTTCACCTCTCCTTTCATGAGAATTATACTTTTATTTCCAACTTGCTACGAAATGAGGTCAAATGATTGTTCTGGCCAGTTCGTTGTAAGGATAGATTCATCATTGTAAGCTGAAGCATTTGTCTTTTTGAGTAGCCAGATGTCAGGGTTAGTTTAGTTAGCATAACCTAGCCTATTTTGCCTATTTTGCCTAATACTATAGGTCTTCAGTTACGATAAGTGATTAAAGAGCGAATCTGTATCTACTCTCTTATCTGGCCCCCATAATGAGGATATTATTGATTGCCTATTCTGTTTTCCAAGTATCATGTATATTCAGTTGTGTCTGTTTACTAAAAGAGCCACAACCCTTACCATTTTGTCAGTTATACAGAGAACTCACAGTTAGGTTAGCAGAAGGGGCATATGATAGGGAATCTTATGTAGGTTTCCTATAGCCCTTTGCTGTCAGTCAGAGACCTACACTTATAATGGAAGAAATTCCTCTGGAGGTAGTACTAGAGACTGCTCTCAGTCTGATGTGACAAAAGAGGCAGAAGAAACAGAGGATCAACGTCAAAGCCTCAGGAACCACAGTTCTTCCACATTATGAACAGAGAATAAAATATAACCACAGACTGGAGAGAACACTAGCAGAAATAGAATTGTTTTTCTGAAGACAATATTGATGCTCCCGTTTCCTTAAAAAGGAAATAAATAAAGTGAATTTGGATGGATTCCCAGATTGCACATCTGCCTGTCTAAATTACACCTGAGAAGGAGCTGTTGAACAGACGGAAGTGAGGAGGATTAGCAAATGGCTTTCTTTCAATTTTATGTGCCTATAATCACAATGGCTTACAACCTTCACAACAAAGGGTCTTCAGCCTGGCAGACAGTCTTGTAAATACACCTGTGTGTCAAACAAGTGGGTACAGGTGCAATAGTACTTTCCCTCTATGTATAAGATAAACTTTGCTGAGTTAGATACACGAACATCATTCTAGTTGCTGCTGCCTCCTTCTCTAAACAAATCATTAACTATAATTTAAAAAAATATAATGCTATATAAATTATTGGCATTATTAAACTGAATTCTCTTTGGTACATTGGAGGGGGTTAGTCTATTATGTTCCACTGTATGTATTCTCTTGATCTGCCCCCTCTTTCATTCTGAAATATCTTTATCTTCTTTTTTTTCATTTTAAGATTTCACCGAATGGGATGGAAATATTGCAGGGATGTTTAATTGTCAAGATGTACTTCCTTCCTTTTAAAAAATCTTCAATAATATTTAATAGATTTAGTGATTTGAGCAGATGAAAAATTTTTCAATAATCTTAAATTGTTGAACCTTTGCAAAAAAACCCTGAAATAATTAACATAGTATATCTTCCTTCTAAATGGAGTATCTAGAATTGTGAAAGATTTGGCATTAAAATGAAAGAGAACATGAAGAAATAATACATTTTGGCAAATAGTGTTTTTTGAGAATTCCAGTATATGGCAGTCCTTATTAACATTTAAGAAGTGGATTCCTACCAAAACAGAGGAGATTAAATATCTAGGGTGTTAGTGAAATTTTTAATAAAGTAAGAAATATCTCATCACTGCAATGGATCAACAGCTTAAAACTGAGCTAGACAAGGATTATGAAGAGGTAAGGCTGACAGTGACTTAACTGACAATGTGACATGATCTGCCAGCTCTGAGTCAGGTACTTGATGATTGTTCCATTTAATCATATACCATAGTATTGGTTAGCAGTAATGGATCTTATGCATTCAACTTATTAGCTGAGATCCTTTTTTCTCCTTCTACAGGGCCAATAACAATTTTTTTAGAATATACTGGAAATATAAAGCCCAGTAGGACCTGACATGAACACAAATACTGTTCTGATTAATCATGAGCAGGGCATCTACTTTAAAAATAGGGAATCGTATTTCATAATTCTCTATAAAGTATGGACTCTTATGCAATGATCACTTTAAACTGGTTCTGACATATCTCTTAGTCTCATAAGATTCCACTTCTGCCAGATAAAAATTAAAACATAAAATAACCATTTTATCGTTTTGCATCTATGGTTATTGTACTTTCTAATAAAGATGAAATTCTCAAGTAAATGTTTAAATTTAGACTAAAGACTTGAGTCCTTTGATCACCTTGGTTACAGATAATGAATTTGACTAAGTTTATGACACAGCACAGCTTGTTTTACCACCATTGAAGAAGAGTCTGTATGAACCAGACAGGTCAAAGAAGCTTTTTTTTTTTTTCAGTCTATCACAGCTCATTTAAATGCCGTAGCTGCGAAGAGAAGACGTGAAAGTCCCATCTTATCACTCTCACTCACTACATATTTGTTAACTTTGATTGAGTTAAATAAAGGCACAGAAAGTCATATCAGTAAGTTTCTTAGACATTCCAGTTCACAAAAGTCATGTATATGTACAACATTGATCTTAATGGGATTCACTAAAAGTAGCTGATGTTCTGTTCTGTCACTGTTTCTGTCTGTCTGTCTCTTTCTCACTCTCTACTGCTCTCTCCCTCTCTCTCTCTCTCTCACACACACACACACACACACACACACACGCGCGCACACACACACAATCTGGAATGACCAACTCTCCCAGTGTGTCTGTGACCATCCTGGTTTTTGCATTAAAATATCCACATCTCAGAAAACATCCACCCCTTTGTTCCTAGGCAAATTGGATGGGGCTGCTTAACATCTCTCACACACACCCACACACATGCACACATGATCACAAAGTGATCTCACTTTGAATATGTAACCACAATCATTGCAATCTTTAAAAGAATCCCCTATACTTTTGGCCAAGATAGAAAATCAGAAAAAAATATCAAAAGCCAATAAAATATATTAAATAGCAAACTTCATGCCATTGAATTTCAGAAATTCAGAAATGATTATCCAAGCTTATTCACTTGAGAGAATTTCCAGGCTATAGAAAAAGAAGGGGAACATGGGCAGAAACCTTTAAAATAATTAGAATCTGCAGGCCTGAGGTTTCTCAGCTGCACAAGTCCCCTGTGTCTAGTGTTTCACTGAGCTCACCTCCATATTGTGCAACCAGGACTTGGATGGCAAAAGGAACTGAAAAGACCTGTTTGTCCCTGACCAAGGGCTCTTTTCTCTTCTGCCAGCAAGTCGATGACTGACTAACTTGTTAGTTCACAAGTAGGGTAAAATCCCAAGACCTTTACATTTGTTGACATAAAATACAGACAAAAAGTAAACTTTTAAAATTGACAGGGCACCAGGGTGACTCAGTTGGTTAAATGTCCGACTTTAGCTCAGGTCATGACCTCACTGTTTGTGGGTTTGAGCCCCGTGTCAGGTACTGTGCTGATGGCTCAGAACCTGGAGACTGCTTTGTGTTTCCCTCTCTCTCTGCCCCTTCCCCAACTGTATTTCTCTGTCTCAAAAATAAACATTAAATTTTTTTTAAAAAATGATAGAGCATCAGATTTCTTAGATAAAACACTCAGTTCATTAAAGGACCAATTGATAAATTGAGACTCATCAAAATGAAAAACTATGGCTCATAAAAAACATTGTTAAGTAATTGGAAAGATAAACTATATAAATGGGAGGAAAATATTTGTAAATTATGTATCTCATAAATGTCTTGAATCCAGAATATATAAAGAGTTTTTAAAATTCAATAGCAGGAAAATAGTCAAATCATTTTTAAAAATGAGCAAAATATTTGAATAGCTACATCACCAATGGAGATCTATGGAGGATAAATATTTACATGAAAGATGCTAGACATCATTAGTTACTAGAAAATTGCAAATTAAGTCCTGATAAAATACAATGGCATACCTATTGGAATGGAAGAATTAAAAACACTGACTATACCAAGTGTTGGCAAGGATGTAGAGGAACTAGAACTCTCATATACTTCTAGTGAAAATGTGAAATGATACAACCACTTTGAAAAACATGCATCTATTATATGATTCAGCTATTCTACTCCTAGCTATTTACCCGAGAGAACAGATAGCATATGCCCATACAATGACTTGTATGTGATATTTATAGTAGCTTTATTTGTAACAGCCAAACTGGAGAAAAACCAAATGCCATCAAAAGGTGAGGGGGTAAACAAATTCTGGCTTCCTGTATAATTGACAAATTAAAATGAATAAATTAATGATACAGAAATAAAAAGGAGTAAGTTATTCATATATGCTATTACGTGAGTGAATTTCAAAATAATTATGATGAACGAGAGATCAAAAACAAATGAATAAAAGCACATGCTATATGATTTCATTTTAAATTCTAGAATTAGTGGCAGAAACCAGATCAGTAAAGTCTGGGGATATGGATGGAAAAGGGATGAAGCCTCACCACCTTCATCATCCAGCCAGATAGCTCTCCCTACCAACATCCGATAGATTAAAAAATCAAAAAATAAATAAATAAAAATAAAAAAGTCCCCAGAGAAATGGCCACCATATTTTGGCAGTTTGGTTTCCAGGATAACAGTCAGTTTCTCTGATAATCAACCTAAAGTCTACCATTAAAGAAAATAAGCCTATGGATACAGACTCCCAGTTAGATTTTTGGAGTTTTCCTCTTAAATATAAGTGTACAGTCATAGTTCACAAGGCATTTATGGAAAATACAAAAGAGGAAAAAGAGAACTCAAAAAGCAAAACAAAATGCTCCCAGAAAAAAAAATAAAGCTCAAAGGAGAATTATGCTTAGAAATTTCTGATTTGTATACTAAAAACATTGTAGGAAGATATTTCACACATAATAAGATTGAGGTCGTTTAGTTAAAAAAGAAAAAGAAAACAAGATAAATCTCTTGATATTGCTATAGAAATGAAACTAAAACTCAATAATACAAAAGCACAAAGATAGACTAAATAAAATCAAATATTACATGTTTGGAGCGAGAACACACTGTCCAACCTTCAAGTGAGAAAGCTTACTAAAGCAGAAGATATAATAATGGAGATTTTCTTAGTGCTTCAAATGTAAGCCTCCAGATTCAAAGGGAATACTTCTGGAAACAAATGTGATAAATGAAAAACATACAAACAAAAAAGACTTAACATAGTCACATGTCATTTTAAATTTTCAACACAAAGATAAATAGT
>NC_043706.1:81695084-81786890 GCF_006229205.1 Suricata suricatta
CATTAGGTCTCTCTTGTTTTCCTGCTAGACCTATGAGTGCAAACATATGGTTTCTGTCCTTCTCTGCCTGGCTTACTTCACTCAGCATGACACCCTCAAGGTCCATCCACTTTCCTACAATGGGCCATATGTCATTCCCTCTCATTGCCATGTAGTACTCCATCGTGAATATATACCACATCTTCTTGATCCATTCGTCAGGTGATGGACATTTCGGCTCCTTCCATGTTTTGGCTATTGTTGACATTGCTGCTATGAACACTGGGGTACATGTGCTCCTATGCATCAGCACTTCTGTCTCTCTTGGGTAAATCCCCAGCAATGCTATTGCTGGGTCATAAGGGAGTTCTATGGATAGTTTTTTGAGGAACCTCCACACTGTTTTCCAGAGCGGCTTCACCAGTTTACATTGCCACCAACAGTGTAAGAGGATGCCCGTCTCTCCACACCCTCCCCAACATCTATTGTCTCTTGCTTTGTCTTTAGATCATTTCTCTATAAATATTTTTAAACTGAATTTTTTAACTTTTTAAAGACAGCTTTATTGAAGAATAATATTCATATCATAAAAACTATCCATTTTCAGGATGAAGTTTTCAAAATTCAGTGCTTTATAATATATTTACAAAGTTATGGAACCATCAACATTGTCAAATTTTAAAACGTTTCCACCTCCCTGAAAATGAACTTGATATCCGCTAAAAGTCATGCCCTTCCCTTTCTACTAGCCCTAGGCAGATACTGATGTACTTGCTATTTCCATACAATTGCCTATGTATATATTTCATATAAATACAATCATATAATATGTATTCTTTTGTGTCTTTTTTTCACCTAGCATAATGTTCTAGAAGTTTATCCACATTGTAGTGTATATCAGTACTTTTGTTCTTTTTTTAAATTTTTGAATAAAATACTATTATAGGGATATAGTGTTTGTCCATTCATCTCTTGATAAATAACTAGGTTATCTCCATTCTTGAGCTATTATGAATTTTACTACTCTATTTATGTACAGGTCTTTATGCTACATTTTTTTAAATTTCTCTTAAATAAATACCTGGAATTGGAATTCCTGGGTCATATGGTCATTTTAATTTTAACATTTTGAGAAACTGCCAAGAAATTTTACAAAGTGACTGTATAAGTTTATGTTCTCACAAGAGGAAAAAGCAAAAACAATTGTAATTATACCATTTTTCATAATTCCCCACATAATTACCTCTTCCAGAATTATTTTTAATTCATGTAGATTAGAATCACTATTTGGGTTTGCTTTTTTCAGCCTGACAAACCTCCTTTAGTATTTTCTATAAGACATGCCTGCTAAAAAAACAATTCTCAGGTTTTGTTCATCTAACAGTGATCTTTATTTATTCTTCACTTTTAAAGGGGAATTTTACTGGATAGAGAATTGGATAACTTGGATAACAAGTTACATTTTTCTTTGAGTGCTTCCAGTATGTCATCTATTGCCTCTTGATTTTTTTGATAAGAAGTTATGAGAAGTAGCCTTTAATCTTACTGTGATTCTGTTTGACTTGTTACATTTTTTTGTTTCCTTCAAGGTGATCTCTATTTCTATGGTTTTCAACAATTTAATTATAATGTATATGATTATGGATATTCTTTCTCTTCTGCTTTGAGTTTTTTGACCTTCTTTGGTGTAGAAATTAACTTTTTTGATGGCAAATTTGGTAGGTTTTCAGTTAGTATTTCTTTAAGTATTTTTTCTTCCCTGTTCTTTCTCTCCTCTTTCTGCTATTACCATTAAGTATATATTGATGCACATAATGGTGTACTATGTTTCTCTTAGGCTCCATTCAATTTTCTTCATCTCTCTTTTTCAAATTGTGAATTTTATTGATTTTTCTTCAAGGTCATTGATTATTGCTTATTTCCTTTGCTAGCTCACATCTATTGAGTTCTGGGGTGAAAGTTTCATTTCATTTATTGTTAACTTTTCAAATTCAGAATTTTCATTTGTGTTTCTTTTCATAATTTCTCTTTATTGATATTCTATATTTGACAAGGCTTTTCTTTAATTATTTAAAAATAGTTTATTTTGGTTCTATAACTGTAAAACGACTGCTTTGAAATCTTCATCTGCTAGGTTAAAAATATCTAAACTACTCAAAGGCATTTACTGTTGCCTGCTTCTTTCTTAGGTCACACTTTCCCATTTCTTTGCATGCCATATAATATTTTGTTGAAGAATGAAAATTTTATAGAATATATTGCATCAAGGCAAGATTCTTACTCCTCACTTCTCAGGGCTTATTATTATTCCTTTTTTAAAATTATTCATTGTTTATTCAGTGCGTTTGCTGAGCTGATTCTGTGAAATCTATATTTCCCATGACATTAAGCCTCCAGTGCCCAGGCTCAATTTATTTTCACTTATTTAAAGTTTATTTCTTTTGAGAAAGAGAGGAAGAGACAGAGAGAGAGAATCCACACACCAGCAGTGGAGGGTCAGAGAGGAAGAGAGAGAGAATCCCAAGCAGGTTCTGTACTGTCAGCTCAGACCCCAACATGGGTCTCAGTCCCACGACCTGGGAGACCATGACCCAAGCTGAGATCAAGAATCCAACAGTCAACTGACTGAGCCACACTGGTGCAGCCCCTTGTTTTCACTGCAGGCTTATTTCCTAGAGGTCACCCCTAGGTCAGCATAGATTAATGATCAACCACTGATCCTTCAGGTGGTATGCTTAAGCACGCTGAGCCAGGAAGTTTTTCATCCTTTTTCATTGGAATGGTGTATGACTTAAGAAATGATTTCAGGGGTGCCTGGGTGGCTCAGTCAATTAAGTGACCAACTTCAGCTCAGGTCATGATCTCATGTTTTGTGAGTTCGAGCCCCAAGTCGGCCTCTGTGCTAACAGCTCAGAGCCTGGAGCCTGCTGTGGATTTTGTGTCTTATGTGTCACCCTCTCTCATCCTCTCTCTCTTAACTAGTTGTTACTTAACCTTCTAATTTCTGTATAAGTCTAATTACATGAAATAGAAGTTGGGGTTTTGATTTTTTACTTTGCTTTTCTGTTTGGAGTGTCATTGTAATTACTATATTGTAAATGATGGAAAATAATTGCATATGTTAAAAAATAAATTGTGTTATATACAATAACAAAATAAATAAATAATGAAAAAAAATAAACATTAAACCTTTTTTTTGAAAACAATTATTTCAAATTTCAGGCAGTTTATAAGACATTTATCCAGCGACTAGCTTATATTCTCTTCAGACCTCTTAAGGTAGTATATTAAATTTTAGGAGATATAATACACAAGTTGTGGATTCTAAATTGATTTATTTATTGCTATCCATGCCAGAACACAACGTAGAAAATATCCCCACATCATGGAATGTTTTAAATTTATTTTGTACACAAATAATCTAAAGATATAGAAAAATTTACTCTCTCACACAATTTTATAACATGAAATTATTTTAAATTTTTGTAACAATCTTCAAAGTGGTATTCTATGCCAAATTTTAGAATGTTTAGAAATTAATCCATTTGAAAGGCACAATTGAGTAAAGATTGAGTCACCATTTTATAACCACACCCACATCTCTTATCCCCTTCCCATCTTAATTCCTAGAACCACAAAGCCTTCTTCATTTCTATTATTTTGTCTTTGAAAGGAGTTTTATAAATATGGGAGTATAATATGCAACCTTTTGTGTTTTCTTTTACCTTTTCTACTCAAAATTATTCCTTGGATATTCTTCAGTTTCTTATGATTATCAGTATTTTGACCCTTTTTATTGCAGAGCAGTAGTACATAGTATGAATGTACCACCATTAGTTTAACCAATCACCTCATTAAGAACATTTGGGTTGTTTCAGGAGTTCACTATTTTAAATAAAGCGGATATGGACATTTATCTTTAGAATATTGTGTTATCATAACTTTTCATTTATCTGTGATAAATTCCCAAGACTATAATTGTTGGATCTTATAATGGTTACATATATAGTTTTGTAAGAAACTTTGACATTATTTTCCAAAGTGGCTTTACCATTTTGCATTTACACCAATGATGTCCAGTTTTTCTGCAACATTACCAGCACTTGGTGTTCTCACTTTTTTTTCTAATAGCCATTCAAGTGAGTGTACAGTGATATATCCCTGTGACTTGATTTTGCATTTCTTTCATGGTTAAAGATGTTGATCTTTTTGTGTGTTTATTTGCCATCTGTATCTCTTCTTTGGTGAAATGTTTGCTCTTTTCCATGTTCTATTTGAGTGCTGTTGTTTGTCTTTGCAGTTCTGTTTTAAGAATACTTTATCTTCTAAATACAAATTCTTTATCATGTGATTTGAAAATATATTTTTCTCAGAGTGTAGGTTATTTTTCACTTTTAATAGGATCTTTCACAGAACAAAGTTTTAAATTTGATAAAGTACAATTTATAATTTAAAAAAATGTTTATAGGTTGTCCTTATGACAAATTTAAATATGCTTTGCGTAGGTCTAGATCCAGAATTTCTACTGTGTTTCTTTCTAAAATTTTACTTTTATGTTTGTGATACACCTTTGTATATCTTTTATATATTTTACATCATATTTTTGTATAGTTTATCTAAAAGATTATGTAGAATTGGTGTAAGTTCTTACTTTAATTTTGGTAGAATTTGCCAGTGAAACCATTTGGGCTTGACAATTTCTTTCAGAGAGTTTTAAGATTATGAATTCAATTTCTTAGTTATAGAGCTATTCAGTTTTCTGATATTGTGAGAGTTGTAGTAGCAGTATTTTGGGGAAATTGGTTCATTTGATGTCAATTTTCAAATTAATGTATATAAAATTATTTAGAGTATTATCTTGTTATCTTTTTGAGGTATACTGCATCTCCAGTGATAGTCCCTATTTCAACTTTAATATTGGCAATTTGTATCTTCTCTTTTATTTTCTTTGTCAGTGTTGCTAAGGTTTTGCCAATTTTAATGATCTGCTCAGTGTTTGTTCAGAAAAAGAAAACAAGCAGTGAAGATTAAAATAAAATAACTTGTATATATAGATATGAATATAAATATAGGTCTATATGTATACATGCATTATAAGTAAATTCATGATCTGCCAAAATGTATTTTTTGCAGTTACAGTAGAAAAATATAAAACAAATGTGAAGTTTATGTATAAATATGCCTATCATTCAACAAGATTTTATTGATTTATAACTCAGGTGAATCTGATCTATCTAGACTACCATTTCATTTTTAAAATGTTTTACATTTATTTATTTATTTATTTAATGATTTATTGTCAAGTTGGTTTCCATATAACACCCAGTGTTCATCCCACAAGTGCCTCCTCCATGCCAGTCACCCCTCATTCACCTTTCCCCCGCACCCTTCAGCCCTCAGTTTTCAGTATTCAAGAGTCTCTTATGGTTTGCCTGCCTCCCTTTCCCCAACTATTTTCCCCCCTCCCCTCCCTCATGGTCCTCTGTTAAGTTTCTCCTGTTACACTTATGAGTGAAAACATATGGTATCTGTCCTTCTCTGCCTGACTTATTTCACTTAGCATGACAGCCTCAAATTCCATGCACATTGCCACAAATGGCCAGATTTCATTCTTTCTCATCGCCATGTGGTATTCCATTTTATATATAAACCACATCTTCTTGATCCACTCATCAGTTGATGGACATTTAGGCTCTTTCCATGTTTTGGCTATTGTTGACAGCGCTGCTATGAACACTGGGGTACATGTGCCCCTATGCATCAGCACTTCTGTATCCCTTGGGTAAATCCCTAGCAGTGCTATTGCTGGGTCACAAGGGAGTTCTATTGCTAATTTTTTGAGGAACCTCCACACTGTTTTCCATAGCAGCTGTACCAGTTTCCATTCCCACCAACAGTGTAGGAGGATACCCGTTTCTCCACATCCTCGCCAGCATCTATAATCTCCTGATTTGTTCATTTTAGCCACTCTGACTGGTGTGAGGTGGTATCTCAGTCTGGTTTTGATTTGTGTTCCTCTGATGAATGAAGCTGAGCATCCTTTCATGTGTCTATTGGCCATCTGGATGTTGTCTTTGAAGAAGTATCTATTCATGTCTTTTGCCCATTTCTTCACTGGATTATTTGTTTTTTGGGTGTGGAGTTGGTGAATTCCTTGTAGATTTTGGATACTAGCCCACTCTAGTCAGGAGGGACAGATCCATAACAAAAGTAAATATGTAAAATATTATGTAAATAATGTTATCTTCAATGAAAAATGCAGGAAGGTGAGGATATATACTACCACTTTAAACAGACTGAGCAGGGACAACTGCACAGAAAATGGAATCTCTGAAATGTTAATAACAAAATGATGGGGCATTTGGGTGGCTCCTTTAGTTAAGTGTCCCACTTAAGCTCAGGTCATGATCTCGTGATCCATGAGTTTGAACCCCGAGCCCACATCGGGATGGAGAAACAGAGAGAGACAGACAGAGCATGAACAGGGAAAGGAGAGAGAGAGAGGGAGACACAGAATCTGAAGCTGGCTCCAGGCTCTGAGCTGTCAGCACAGATCCCGGTGTGGACTCGGGGTTCAAACTCAGATCACGAGATCATGACCTGAGCTGAAGCAGAACAGGTAACTGAAGGAGCCACCCAAATGCCCCATCACTTTGTTATTAACATTTCAGAGATTCCATTATCTGTGCAGTTGCTCATTCTGTTTAAAGTGGTAGTATTCTCCTATCCATACATCCTCACCTTCCTGCATTTTTCATGCAGAAAACATTATTACATAATATTGTACATATTTACTTTTGTTATGGATGTGTCACTCCTGACTAGATAGTAACCACCATGAAATTGAGTTATACAGACTAAGTGAATATACACTTAGTAGCAACATTTGGTAGCACCTTTTACAGTTTCATATGATTGTTTTCTAGTATGCTAATTAGCTAACACCTACACTTGGTAACATGATAACATAAGTTAGCTTTTCTTATTTTATGATGTTTATATGATTTTTATAATTATAATGAAAGGATTTCATATTTGATATAATTTAACTGATTTAAACAAAATTTGATATTTTGTAGCCTAAAGATGACTCAAAAATGGTACACAACTCAAAAACAAATTCTCTACTACCCTTTTATCTGTTTGTTTTATTACTTTTCTCTAAGCAGCCAGTTCACTGTCATGATAATATGTAAACTGAGATTTGCAAATTTTAAATTCCATAGTACACCTGTTTTGTGAATATGAGTTATATTTTAATGGCCTTATAAATAACAACTTCAAATTCATATTCATTTTCTTCAAAACTGAGCTCATAGTTTTTCCTACTAATTACTCCTTCTGTTATATTTCACCTTATCTAGATATCATCCAGTTGTTTATTTCATAAATATGCAGTCATCTTGGATTACTCTGTTTACCTTATGTTCAACATTTGCTTGCTACCAAAAGCTTAAGAATTCCATCTCAAATCTTTTCTCCATTCTCATTACATGAGGTTCCTGGCACTTATTAGGTCTATTCTTGGTTATAGTTCAATAGAAGTTTAAATAATAAGTTCAAACTTGAGATGTCACGCTTTAGATAAGGCTCCATGTATGTCCTCTTCCCTTATTCCACTAAATTTTCCTAAACAACTACAAATATAGAGACATGCTCAGAGAAGCAAACTTCTAATTTGGTGGCACATCACCCTCAACATAACTTATATAAACTATCATCCTATCTTTACATCTCTGTGTTAGACACCCATATGTCATCTGTATTTATCTCTGAACTGTGTTTGGAAAATTCTATTGACTATATTTAGAAAGTTTGTGATTCTAATAGCATTTCAGGCAAATTAAAATAATTTGAGTGAACAAAAAGCAATAGGATAATGTCAGATTTGTAGGCCTAATACTTGAGTGCAGTGTATTTGTGGTAATAAGAAACAATAAATGTTCAATATGCCCCACATTGTTTGATATTTATCCATCATGTGTTTCAATGTGCTCTGTTTCCCAAAGGACTGTATATATAATAATTAAAATTGCAGTGAGGCACATATTTCTGAATGATGACTCTGATTCTGTTGTAGGTTAAAGGGCAGAGCTAAAAGCTGTGTTGTGATAAAAATATTAAATATGATATTAATGGCCTAGAATTGTATACTTCCCTTGAGATTCCCTCTTTTAATAACCTCCAGTATCATAGATAAAACTGAGACAGTAATCATTACTGGAATGGATTTTCTGGCAGAATTAGACATCGCCTCCAAGAATCAATAATCATTTGAAGCTAACAGGGTGATTAAATGACCTCCTTTTTATTTTACCTCATGTTGAGTTGCTTTTTAATCTTGATTTAGAGTCACACTGCTAGAAACAAAGATAAACCGAGGACTTAGAACATTAGAGTAGCAACGTGAGGCCTATTCATTATGAAGGTTAAAGTCTCCTTTCCTTCAATCAAGGCATTTCTAGCTAATCAATGCATTCTAAAGGAAAAACTGAACACTCTAGGTATGGACTGTATAAATACCACCACCTAAGGCAGCTTCTTCTTTATAAAGATCTGCACCATTAACTTTGCTATGGCAGGTGCTATATATTTTTTATTTAATAATTTACCATGCCAGGGATGCTGGGAGGTATCTTCATATTGTCTGGTAATGGTGTCATTAATTCCTTTCATTCATGTAGTTTATCCCTCCCATCTCTTTACAGCCCAAAAAGAAATGTCTCAAGTAGGCAGCACGTTAATTCTGCCAGCTATCTATTTTCTACCATAGACAGGAAATGCAGTCATTTACCAGATAGAGTTTTATATGGTTTGCAATGTCAATTACTATGTGATCAACTGTATTGACCAACGGATTATTTTTGTACATATCCTAATAATATGCACATACTACTATATGGAAATTAAATCTGTTATTGTGTTCACATATAAGAAATAATTAAATTTGTAAAATATAACTGTGAAATTCAACAAAATTCAAAAGCAAAATCTATTTGATCTTTTAATGATAGGAAAGGAAAGCTAGATAGATAGACAGATGGGTAGATAGATGTAGTGGATACACATTTGTGCATCTACTCATGTGCATGAGGGAAAAGAGGAGACAGAGGGATAATGATTTTAATTATATCTTTAGGCAGAGTTTTATTTACTATTTTTATCTTGTCTTGGAATCTTCATAGATTGAACATGTTGTATATCTATAAAATATATTTTACATGTTTGACATGATAAATATAAATTAATAAGATTATAACATAGCAAGTCAGATAGTAACAATTAGGAGTTTTCTGTGCAAAAGTTTTTAAAATATAATTTATAATCAATTAATAAGCCTCACTGCCAAAGAGCTTTCAAAGACCTCTTGTTATTTAATAAGAAGTAGATAATTTTCAAAATGTGGGAACTGTATACCATGAGCTTTAAAATTTATCACTACTGCCATGACAGTCCCTTAGGAAAAATATTAGACTTTCTGAAGAAATATATTCTAAAAAATGTTTTAGCATTATGAAATGTCCTGTTTCTCTTCAAGTGAAAAATGTGATTTTATTAAATTTTAGACAATAATTTTTCAAATTCTATCTATTCTCACATCCGTTTATACATCTTTTTTAAAAAAATTAATGTTATTTACTTGAGAAAGAGAGAGAGAGAGAGAGAGAGAGAGAGAAAATACAAGCAGAGGAGGGCAGAGAGATGGAGACATAGAATCTGAAGCAGGCTCCAGGCTCTGAGCTATCTTCACAGAGCAAAATACGGGGCTTGAACCATGAGATCATGACCTGTGCTAAAGTCTGATGCTTAACCAACTGAGCCACCCAGGTGCCCTGATTTACCAATCTTTAATACTGCACAGTTTGACAAACATAACAGAGAGGTGTTCTGTCTTCTCAGAGGATCCTTATAAGAGACATGTGATGTTTGACCATCTCTCTTTTTGTGAGGTTAATTTTGATCAGTGTGTCTAGATGCTCTCACCTTGATCCATCCATCTAAAATTCACTGTTAGCCTTTCACCTAAGTGCTTAGCTGCCATCAGTGATGATTATCTACTTCCAGTATTTCTTTAAAGGTGATATTTTATTTCTACCACATCTTTCGAATTCACTATCTGGAATTCTTTATACCTATCCCAGATATCACGAAGTATAGTTCACATAGGAAATGCAGACTAAATCCTTGAATTGTTCTCATATTTATCAATTATTTAAAATAACAATTGGTTGCCAACCATGTAATAAAAGGGATAAATATGCATTTTATTATAATTATTAATCCAAAAATATTAGGACATTTGATGTCTTTTGATCTATTGCAGTTATTATTTTTGATGCTCATATTGTCCCATCTCTGACTGGAGTAATCTGCTAAAGTTTGTTTTGTTTCATTTAATATGAGCCCACCAGTCATTATACCTTCTACGTTACTTTGTCTAAGATATTTCAGGCTCATCCTATACATGTTCTACTCCAGACCTGGAATCAGATATTTTTCCAATGAGCTTTTATTTTTTAATGAGCTTTTATTACAGATCTCAACCTTGGCAGTAGAATTTCTCGTTATGGTTGAGTCATTCATTGCTTCTTGATTTTTCAATGCACACAGCTAGGAACAGGAACACATGTATTTTCACTATGGTTGATTTCAGACTAACTAACATGGAACATGGCATTTCTGAAAAGAGAGTTGAGAAAAGATGTACTGTTGTACAATAGCATATAGTATTTTCACCATAAAGATGCAATAGATGTAAATAATCTCAAGATTATAGGCACTAGAAAAAATTAGTAACATCATTAGAAATTGAGGAAGTTTTTAGTACTTCTTACATTAAATTTTTAATAAGATTTATTTAATTATATGGTTCTATAATTTAATTTTTAATTATGACTGTACTTAACACTGGGCTCACAAAATTATTGAAAATACAAAAATAGGTGCTCACTAGGTGGTATAAGCAGGCTCAAGCTCACCACTTCTATGTGCGCATAAAAAAAGACAATTGAGGATATTTGAATACTAATTTGATTTTTCATGATATTTATGAATTATTATAAACATTTTTAGGTGTAGAAATGTATTCTGACCTTGTCATTTAGGATACATACTGAAATGTATACTTATAAGAGTTGGTGATTATGAGTCATGTATTTAATATGAGGGTTAATAATACTATTCTGACTAATTTTATCTACCCACAAAATGCATCCATTAAATGTGAAAAATATAATTTATTAATATTCCAGAGATATAACAAAAAGCACAAAATAAGGTCATCATCCTCAAACATCTTATACCAGCATTGGTTTCAAACTTATGAAAAATTATTACACTTTTAATAAAAATTTAAAGTGTGCTATATAGCAATGATAAAAAGTGGGGAAAAACTAAATACATCTTGGGAATTGGGAAAGGCCATTATTTAGAGAGGGGTCTTGACATATGCATATGAACTTGCCAAGTGGTAAATGAAGACAACATTTTACCCAATAATTTTTTTTTTTGAGAGAGAGAGAGACAGAGAGTGAGCGGGGGAAGGGCAGAGAGAGAGAGAGGGAGACACAGAATCCAAAGCAGGCTCCAGACTCTGGGCTGTCAGCACAGAGCCTGATGCGGGGCTTGAACCCATGGACTGCGAGATCATGACCCAAGGTGAAGTTGGACATTCAACCAACTGAGCCACCCAGGTGCCCCCACAATAATTCTTATATGCAGAAAATCAAGTTTTGAAAATATAGGACACATTGGAAAGCAGTGAAGAACAATTTGAGCTTATTGTTTCTTTCATATTACATATTTTATTGAAAATAAATGTACTCTCATTATGATTTAGTATTACTTTTCATTTTACTTAATTTGTGTCAGTCAAGTTAGACTGTTGGCCTATATTGTTAAAATTATTATTTTTATTTCAAACATATTGTATGGCTAAAAGTATGTATGATAAATCAGCTATGTCATTGTACAAAATGATAGCTACAGAAATGTCTTTCTGTGAACTAAATTATTCAAAGCCCCAGTTAAGATGTAAGTTATGCGTTTCAATAATAAAAGAACTTATAGATCCCATTATTGGGCCACTGGCTGAGGAACATTTTAGTCCCTGCTGTCCAAAGGATTCTCAATCATGCTACTGAGAGCATTTGATAATTTGAACATAAAGTTTAACAAAAGGTTGAAACCTAAAATAGTCTATATTGAGGCATTCTCTAAAGCTCTCTTAGAACTATCTGTAGGTGTTATCAAATTATAGGACTCTAAGGAATTTTGTCTAAATGGGAAGTTAAGGGCACATATAATTTGAAAATTTTCCCTAGGTGATTTTAATAACCTTTCTCATATTAAACTTACTCTGAATCCACTGAGGACCACTGAACCCATGTTAATGAAAGAGGCATGTCCAAATATTAAAATATTTTTGGGAGTTATTGAAATGCATTTCATTTTTTTTTTAATTAAATCCTTCGGGGTCCTGGGTGGCTCAGTCAGTTGAGCATCGGACTTCAACTCAGGTCATGAGCTCATGACTCTCATGAGTGAATTTGAGCCCTACATCCAGCTCTCCTCAGTCCCCCTCTCTCTGTGCCCCTTCTCCATATGTGTTCTCTCTCTCTCTATCTCAAAAATAAGTAAATATTTTTAAAAATTTAAAAAGTAAAGAAATTAAATTAATATAATAAAAATCGGTGAGCCTGGGTGGCTTTGGTCAGGTAAGCATCTGACTTTAGCTCAGGTTATGATCTCACAATTTGTGGGTTCAAGCCCCACTTTGGGCTCTGTGCTGACAGCTAGTTCAGAGCCTGGAGCCTGTTTCTGATTCTGTGTCTCCCTCTCTCTCTCTGCCCCTCCTCCACTCGTGCTGTGTGTCCCTCTCAAACATAAATAAACATTAAAAAATTTAAAATTAAAAAATGAAAATAAAAGCTTATGATATTAGAAGAGTAGGCAATAAGACAAAGATAAAGTCACAAAGTCCAAATTATATAAGCAGGAAAGAAGGATATGGAAGGGAGTCCAGGAAAAGGAAAAAGAAAAATTGGAAAGAATAACAGCAGAGTCTGAAGAAGAGGAATATCCATTGTCTAGTCATCTTCCTTCTTATCATTCTTTTGTCATCTTGCTCTTAAATTAGGTTTTGTCTACATGTTATACATAATACCCTTTTAAGGAATAAATAATTCTATGAGATTTATAGTGAAAGCCACTTTACTTTTTTATTTTTTTATTTTTTAAATTTTTTATGTATTACGGATTCCCAGCTTTGATTTCTGGTTTACTGAAGCAATAAGTTTATACTATCTTACTGAAAATAAAGTCCTTGGGCACAAGGTTGGCTCAGTTGGTTAAGCATCTGACTTTGGCTCAGGTCATGATCTCACAAGTCATGGATCTGAGCCCCGTATCAGCTCTGTGCTGACAGCTGGGAGCCTGGAGCCTGCTCTAAATTCTGTGTCTCCCTTCTCTCTGCCCCTCACCTGCTCATACTCTATCTCTTTCTGTCTCTCAAAAGTGAATAAACACATTAAAATTTTTAAAAAGAAGTCCTTATTCTCCTATTTCCTGATATTCCATTCTATCCACACTCTCTCCAGATATTGGGAACTGTATTATTAGGTTTTTATAGAGTCCTCCACTTAGTATCTATAGTTTTCCTAAGGTGAAATAGGAGAATCCAACCTTCTTTTAACTTCCCTTCACACACCAATATCACTCTCTTTCATGTTTTCCAGTTTATTACTCTAGTTTACTAGCTGGCATTTATTTTCAATGATCAATAATGATAATGCGAATATACATATGTATGGTGGGGGAGGGGCTTAGGCTTTGGCTTGCAATATTTTGTGTTTTCTCTCCTCCATCTCTATTGGTCTTTGTGAACTTATACTTAATGTCAGTACAATGGGCTTTAAAGGAAGAGTGGATGCAAAGATACATATTCAACCTACCATGTTTATATAAAAGCCACTCTCATATTTAATATTTTCAAATCCATTTTGCTTATTTACAACCCTCTCTTTATTTTAATGTCATATTTCCCCCTTTTTACTATTTCATTATTTGTTTCTTCTTTCATTAATATGCTTGCCAACTATTTCATTATTTGTTTCTTCTTTCATTAATATGCTTGCCAACAATATACAAAATATTCTGTAGGCTTTTGTACTCAGAACCATTGACATACTCTTTATCCTACTTTTCTTTATATTCCTTTCACTTATCATTTTTTGATTTACCGACTTGTTTATTTTCACTGTGACTTGACACATACATATATTTTAAATATGTACAATTTAAATAAAAAGTAGTGAATTAAGTACCCTCCATAGTAATGCATAAAATGTTTAGAAGGACCTTAGAAACCATCTGTGCTGCCCCACAAACTATCCCATTCTAGATTCCCCTGGCAGTTACCACTATCCTAAACTGTGCATTTACTAATCCTTTGCTAAAGATAAAATGTTTGGCTTAATCGGTATTTTTATATGAATTAAATAATAGTGGGTGAATATTTTCCTATGTGATTTGATGTACTCATTCACTCAATATGTTTTTGAGATCTACTCATGCTGTACATTTACTAAATTTTATTCTTTTGTTGTAGGTGTTGCTGAAAGTGTTCTATTGTATTCAGTAATCCATATTAGTATTTCCAAATTTTTTGCTTTTTCTATAGAATAACAGATATAAATATTTCCTTTATGTCTCTTTGTATATATATTCAAGAACTCTGATAGAGTATAAACAGTTATATAAGAATATGTGAATGTTCTTCTTACATTCAAAAAGAACTAAATAATAGGAGCATGTGAATGTTCAAGTTAATGGATAGTTACAAACTTTTACCAAAGTAGTTGTAGCAATTTACATCCTCATCAGCTGTATAAGATGTTACTCTGATTGAATTCTTCCAGAAAAGTTGATATTAACAGAATGATACTGATGGCATTGACCCTTGGGGTCTCAGCTTTTTGTAGTTTCCTATAAAACTCACAACTTTATTGGTGGGGGGGGGAGAAGGGGAATGAACCTCTTATTCCCCATGCCTGATGTTTTTGGGTTCTAGAGAGCCTCCCTAAAGAAAGCCAGTTCTGCATGTGACAACTTGCCAGACTTTCTGATTTTCCTTCTATTTTTTATATATGCAGAAATTAAAAAGATTTTTCTCACCTATTTATCCAGTACTGTTAACTCTAGACAGTCTTTCAGAGTATCAGGTCTGCTATAAGAAATAGAATATTACTGTTTCATGTTTTAAATAGGGTCAAAAACAAAATAAGTGATTCTGACAACAGAACCGATTATAATTAAAAATTCTAAAATTTTTGCATTCTTTATTGATTGTATTATCTAGCTTTGAAGCAACAATAACAAAATAAAAATAACAAGATAGATTCATCGCATTTTAAATTCGAGCATCTGAACCTTGTCTGTATCTCATTTTTGGTCTGTACAGATATAATAAGAGTTTTAAACTTGTGAGCTTTTAGAAAAGCACCTATTATTTGTTTTTAGCTATTATTGAATCCATCATATGCTATAATAAAAACATATAAATTGAAATATATGATACTACAAATTCAAAAGCAGCTGTTGAAAAATCCCCATTGCTCTTAAACTCTTGCTTTCACACTCACATCCTTATAAACACACACACACACACACACACACACACACACGCACAGCTTTGGAACTCACAGAAAAGGAAACCGAATTTCATAAAGAAATCTTGAAAATGGTTTCAAATAACAGCAAAAATATGTCCTAGTATTGTAATATATTTAAAGAATTAAATTCTTGAAGAGCTGATCAGCTTTTGCAGAGGCTGAAAAGACATGTCCTTCAGAATCAAAAAATAGGGAACCACATTTGAAATATACAAGCTGGGAAATAGACAAGCACTGGATTTAAAGCAAAACAAGACAAAAGTCTTAATATCTCTAGAAGGAAGTCTTTATGCTAAAACTTATTCTTAATTCCGGCCTTGCTCTTTGAATGTGTAACTTAATATAGCTGAGCCAATCCATCATCCAAAAGCCTATTGAGTGCCTACTATGTGCCCAGCATGAGAGCAGCAGAATCAGGCACCTCTGACATTTTGATTGTTTGATCTGATTTTCTGTCCCCTGTCTTTCAGTCTCCCCCAGAGAGAGAAAACCTGGAAGTAGCAAGCTCTATCCCTTCAGGGAAATCTTAATGAGACCTAGCAGTTCGGACTGACAGCCTACAATCAGACGTGATTTTTACTGCATTGCTTTTAGAATGAGCACTGGTCTTTTCATTATGCTGCTTTATAAGTCCTTTATCTTCAGTCATTTCATTTTTACATATTTTTACATGAAAAAATTAATGAAAACTTTGATTTTCTCAGATGAATGATTATGGTAGATGCTGACCTCAATTAATAGTGCAAACAGGTTACCCCTCAAGTTGAAATGCAAACTTAAAAATCTTCTTCACCTTTAAAATACTAATAGGGGGGCGCCTGGGTGGCTCAGTCAGTTAAGCGTCCAGCTTCGGCTCTGGTCATGATCTCATGGTTCTGGGTTCGAGCCCCGCAGCAGGCTCTGTGCTGACAGCTAGCTCAGAGCCTGGAGCCTGGTTCGGATTCTGTATCTCCGTCTCTCTCTGACCCTCCCCCGCTTGAGCTGCCTCTCTTTGTTTCTCAAAAATAAATAAAAAGCATAAAAAATTTAAATACTAATAGGGTAAATCTAAAGTAATGTACAAAATTGTATTTATAATTATCCTTTCAGTTTTCATTCTTCTATTTTTCAGACTTAATATTAAAATCTAGAAAGCTGTTTTTGATAGTGTGTTTTTAATTAGATGTTTTCACCGATCACCAAATTTTTCCTAATTTATCTTGTCTAATAAAAAATATATTTTTGTCTATTTGTGTTGCTGCAGTTCTAGTGTTTTAAAAATTTGATATTGCTAATTCTCATTTAATATATCATTACCTCACCCCCACAGTTTTGAGAATCAGGCTAGGATTTCGATCAGCTATAGCAGTTGCCAAACAGAAAACAAAAATCTCCTTTCTTGTAGTTAGGCCCAAAGTAGATATCTAGGTCTAAGGCCTGAAACTTCAATCTTTGTGTTAAAAAATGTAAGGGAAGAGTGTCAGATTAGATAATTTTAGAAGGCTGGTGTGGAGAGCTAAATATCAGAAGCAATATGGTGGTCTAATCACCAACTATACTTTCCTGGCAGAGAAAGACCTAGATTTTGTAATTCCTGAAGCCCATACAGGGCACACGACTCCTTTAAAAAAAAAGGAAAATATATTAGTAATATAAATTTGAGACTCCTCACAAAACCTTGGAAAAGCACCATGATAGTTAGAGACCCAAGAGCTTAAGCTTTATTTGATTCATGATAAATCTGCTTCCGCTCTTGGATGACATTTCTAATGAGGATTATTTTATGTAGAAGGTAATGTCTATGTGTTTAACATTGCCTGGCATGTCTGACTGGTAAGAATGCCGTTTCACTGCTAACATACATGATGTGCTGAGACTTCTTAAAATTGTTCTAAAACCACAAATTGTGGTGGGCACAGGCATTGTATGGAATTTGTGGGTGGTGAGATTGGAATATTTTATCAAGGGGAACCAGGAAAAGATGAAGAGAAATGAGGCAAGAAATGGAGGGTAGGCTTGTAACAGGAAGACCAGATAACACAATGTGATGCATGAAGAGACAACACACCACAGAAAAATGATGGTGGTTGTATGTAAACCGTGTTTTAAGAAACTATTTAATTAATAATCAAAAATAACACTTATGTAAGAGAGGCAGGAACTCCCAATGCAAAACTGGTAGCAAAAGTGCTGTCATTTTCAAACACAAAAATAGTATGTTAAATGGCTTAGATTTAATGAGAAATCATTCACTTTATTATCAGACAAATGTCTTAAGGAAAAGCTGAAGAATATGTTTCTTTGGGCTTTTTCCTTGGCCTATATTTGACCTGCTTCTTTTTTTAATTCAAATGTCACATTTTTTTTTCACCTTTAGAAATGACAGATTCATCTTTTAATGACTTAATCCGGGGACTAGTAATTCTACATAGAAGCATAAGTCCATGAC
This sequence comes from Suricata suricatta, assembly GCF_006229205.1. NCBI lineage: Eukaryota > Metazoa > Chordata > Mammalia > Carnivora > Herpestidae > Suricata > Suricata suricatta. The sequence goes on from NC_043706.1 coordinate 81,713,163, forward strand.
GATAGAATAAGTCAAGAAAAAGGAGATTTGTAAAAAAAGAAACGATTGGTATTATAAAAGTTATTCAGAAAAGTATGAGTGAATCTAAGGGGCAAATAATTCTGTAGCATGTCATGCAGTGAAGTGAAAGAACATATTATAAATGTGATTATGCTTCTTGAGATAACGTTTACTTGATTGTAAACTGACTTGAATATTATATTATCATTAGAAAAGCATTTTAAATTAAAATATATAAGAACTAGGCTTGGGAATAGACTGTTTGAGCATCTTAAAGTATCAAGCCAAAATAATAAATTATTATGTATTTTTGTGAAATTTTTAAACAATCATAATGCCTGAAGTCAAAATAACAGATGGATTAGGACAACAGATGGACAATTTATTTCACAGATTGAACACCTAGAGACCACAAGCACCCACTTGGAAAACCAGGGCACACTGATCTGATGTTGTATATAATAGAATGATGAATATTTATTTGTGATTAAAATTAACAGAAAATAGACAAAAATGAAATATTGTAGTGAAATAATTAAAACTAATTCATTAAGCCAAATTATTGAAAAATGACTAGAAATCTATCAGCTTCTACTTAAGAAATATTCATTCTGTTATAGAGGGCTTTGCCAGAAGTATTGAATGTTTATATGCCCAGTTGTTTACTTAGATAAAAATAAAACATATGTTATACACAAATACAAGCATAAAAATATGTAAATGGTAGTTTAAAACTAGGCTAATCAGGGTTGCCTGGGTTGCTCAGTCGGTTAAGTGTCCGACTTCAGCTCAGGTCACAATCTCACAGTTTGTGAGTTCGAGCCCCACATCAGGGTCTGTGCTGACAGCTCAGAGCCTGGAGCCTCCTTCGGATTCTGTCTCCCTGTCTTTCTCTGCCCCTCCCCAGCTCCCACTTTCTCTCTCTCTCTCTCTCAAAAATAAACATTAAAAACAAACTGGACTAATCATTAATAAATGGAGTTATATAATTTTAGATGGATGCTGGGAGATAATTTGCCCATATTTCAGTTTACACATCACTAGATGGGACATTTCTGCTTGTGAGTTTGAGCCTCATATTAGATCAATAAAGGTAGATGGAAAAAATTTGTCAAATATTTTAAACTATTATAATACAAAATATGAATATCATATTAGAATTTATCTCAAAGAGGTTATATTTAATATTCAGGTTGTTTTAATAGTTGTATATTTCTCTTTTTATTTTTTATTTATTTTTAATGTTTATTTTTGGGAGAGAGAGAGAGAGAAAGAGAGAAAGCAAGTAGGGGAGGGACAGAGAGAGAGGAAGCACAGAATTTGAAGCAGGCTCTAGGCTCCACGCTGTCAGCACAGAGCCTGACATAATGCTTTACTGGGGGCTTCAACTCATGAACTGCAAGATCATGACCTCAGCTGAAGTCAGACATTCAACTGACTGAGGCACCCAGGTGCCCTGAGTAGTTGTATATTTCTTTAAAGTAGCATTTATATCATCACCTCTCAAATAAGAAAAAAAAGAAAAAATATGGCCTTGGAAAAAAACATTATTTTGGTAAAATTTTTAATATACCACTGCTGTAAATTTTTAGTAATACTTGATTAGCCACAATCCAGTTTGGGATAAGAAGCATAAAATAGTGACCTAACACTGAATTGGACTAACGCTAGCTTCAGTACTATTATAATTGGTTACCTGGGGGAGGTATTGACCTTGAAAGCCTTATGTTTCTTTTCTGCAACGTATCAATGGCTTATATGGTCTTACTTTATGTTTATGTTATGGTTTCTACATCTTTTTTATTCCAAAAATTTTATAATTTCATGCAATGAAAATATAAAACTAATTTTTAAAAGCAAGGATAAATAGTATTGGAGTCAGAAGAATGCCAAAGGTTTAGTAATATGCCATAGGTACAAAAATTCTAAATATCAGAGATAATACTCAGATATACTGCAGGTAATCTGAGATACTTTGGACATGGAAGTTCTAAACATCTTCTCTTTTAGTATTACTCCTTTAAGTAATAAACAGGAAGATTTGACTAGTTTTAATTCCTTCCAGAAATAACTACTGGAAGGAAAACTACAAATAGAAGAATATAAAATTGGATAAAGATTTTCTTTTTACATGTCACTTTCCAGAATGTGTGCTGTGAGATTATTGTTTAGCCAAGTCTTTTCTCTCTTCCTCTACCACACACACACACACACACACACACACACACACACACACGCACGCACACAGAGCTTTTCACCTAAATTGCCTGCTTTCCTAGTGACAGCCTATTCTCAGTGGAATTTGTTTGCATTTTGATGTATGCCAATCAGCCTTCATTTTAAAGGAATACAGTGACAGCTCCCTCCTCTAGTGATAATTCAGGTTATAGATACGATTTGATTCTTTAGCTGCATAAACTATGATGATAATCTACAATGATTGAAACTCAATCAATTTCTTAAGAAATATATAAGCAACAAGACCAAAAAAATTTACTTACACAATAACTTTGCAATTAAACTCTCTGGCTACACACACACACACACACACACACACACACACACACACACACACACACAATAAAGTAACTATAAATTTTAGTATGACAGTAAGTTGTAGAAGAAGCCAAAACAGCATTTAAAAAATGTTTGTTTATTTATTTATTTATTTATTTATTTATTTATTTATTTATTGAGAGAGAGAGAGAGAGAGAGAGAGAGAGAGAGAGAGAGAGGGAGGGAGAAGGTGTACTTACATGCCTGCTCAACTGAGGGAGAGGCAGAGAGACAGGGAGAGAGAGAATCCCAAGCAGGCTCCATGCTGTCAGCACACAGCCCCTCTCTGGCTCGGTCTTCTGACTGTGAGATTAAAACCTGAGTGGAGATCATGAGTCAGATGTTTAACTGACTCAGCCACCCACATGCCCGCAAGTCAGGATTTTTTAAATATATATTTTTCAGTAATCTTTGGAAAATAAAGACCAAAAATAATAAATTGACAAAAATAGTACTTAAAGGGGTATTTCTGATAGGGTTATTCATATTCAGTGAATAAATGGTAAAGTTTACAAGATACTGAACTCCAGAGAGGTGTCTTGGAACTAGAATTGAAAGTATTCATTTTTCTGCATACATGGGGCATAATTTCATAATCAGGGGGTGATTCTTTTTTTAATGTTTATTCATTTTTGAGAGAGATATAGAGACAGAGCATGATTTGAGGAGAGGCAGAGAAAGAGAGGGAGACACAGAATTTGAAGCTGGCTCCAGGCCCCCCACTGTCAGCACAGAGCCCAATGTGGGGCTCGGACTCTCGAACTGCAAGATCATGACCTGAGCCAAAGTCGGACACTTAACCGATTGAGCCTTCCAGGCACCCCGACCTGGGGGTGATTCTTTGTGCTACCTAGAACAGAATTTGATGATTTTCATTGCCATTCCAGGGAGGGAGTCAAGAAAAGAATAAAGCAAGAGTGGAGCAATTTTTGTTTGACCCAAATAATTTTAAACACATTTACAGTTGTAGATATCCAGGGTGATACCTAGAAAAAAATGAAAACATTTGTAGGATATTTTAAAAATACAATAGAAGCTTGCAAATCTCTGTAGAAAATACAATGACAGAGACTTTTAACTAGCATTGAGCTTTGATTGATTGGAGAAACAGATTTGGGGAAATTCCCAAAATAGATAATAGTAGATACTAATAAAATGATCCCAGAGTAAGAAACCATCTATGTGCAGAAACAATATCAGAGGAAATTAGCAAGGAAGAGAAGAAAAACAGAATGAATCCAAACACAAATCATTGCTTCGTCACCTTTTATTATTGACTTCTCTAGTTTTTTAAAGATTAGGGGATTGAAAATCATTCCTGGGACATTATTGTTAATCAGATTAAGTGTATTATTTATTATTAGTTTCAGTAAGTTTTATAGTGAACTGTATGGAGTTCTCTTTAATAATGAGTTTGCCATTCTTTTGACTCTTTCTTTTATCCTGGCAAAGAGAAAGCCCCTGCCATCCCTGACCTCTGGGAGCTGATCTGGAACTATCAGCCCCCAGGGTTTCGTTCTGCGGGAGCAGCCTGGCGCTTACAGACTGTGTAGATAAACATAAGCCATTTCATGGAAAACCAACATCAGACAAACCGCTCTGTGCCTGTGGTTGATCAAGATAAAAACAAGACCACTCTATAATCATGTTTGGACACAAACAGACACAAGTACATTTTCTAAACCACAAATATGCCAAGAAACTCCCTATCCTAGCTATGGTGAGTGATGTGCTTTTTGAGAATTATATCTTTAACTGACTTCTATTATTTCTTCCTTGTAGATATATAGTTTATAGTTATATACTATTCCTTCTTTCTGACCAGACAGAATCCATGAACAAGCCCCTTTTCTTAACCTCAGCTCGAAATCACCTCACTAACCCAAAGTCAAACCCTCTAAGTCCTTTCTAACACCTTCATTTTCTGTTTTTGAAGTCTCCATTTTTGTATGATTCACTAAACCAATTTTGATTACAAATATGTTTCTTGTGGCTGGAGGGCATTGACCAGTATAATGGTGAAGTCATTAAAAGTTTCCCATCCTCACCCTGATATCATACGTACATGTCTAAATTGGGAATATTTTGCCTATTCATTATACTCAAGATTCTGGTCTTTGAGAGTGGCTTATGTAGTTTTTCTACACATTGTATCTACTAATTCATGGATGCATGTTTCTTAATAATTCATAGATCTTAACTATGGTGATGCTGTGCATAGATTTGCAATTTGCAATTTGTTGGCCCTCTCTTATATACTCTTCAAAGTAAAGCTTTATTATATTCTTGAAGAGATAATGATCACTGTTTTTTTTTTATAAAAAGGTTCCAAAAGAAAACAAGCTTTTGAAGAGAAACAAAACTAATATCAGTAAGTTCTGATATAATGCATTTCTTTTGCACCCAAATGTCTCAACAGTAGTAATTGATAAAACCTGTGTATGATTTCTGCTGATACATTTTAATGACTTACTTTTGGTAATCTATTTTTAAAGCCCAGTCAGAGACTTTGAGACACTGCAGCATCTCTTTTTCCTGCCCACTTACCAATTTGTTTATTTTTTCCTTAGGTTATTTAGAAATTCATTTTTGTACAAGTTCAGAGTAGAAGTGAAATGTAGCACAGATGCAACATGACTTTACAGTTAAGAGCATGTACCCTGAGTAAGACTGCCTGGATTTGAATGATCAATCCAACAATAAATGTAACCTTCTCAAAGTTATTTTTTAACTTGTGCCTTAATTTCCTTTTAATATGGAGATAATTATAGTATCTCCCTTTTATGCTTTCTTCGAAACTGATATGAGCTAATATGTGTAAAGCCTTAGAGCAGTGCTACCATATCTCAGGCATTGAATTAATGTTGTTACTATTCATGGAAAGTCCAACGTTTCCTTCAACTACCACTCCCAGTCACAATGTGCTTAGAATTACATACTTATTGAGTATATTTCTGAACCTCTCCATGTGTTTGCACACATTTATCTGTACAGGATGTATTATTATAAAAGAAATAAAGGACATCATACTGTCCTTATGTAATTTTAGTCAGATTTATTGAAAGTATAATTTATATGTAATAAATTTAATCTGTATGAAATGTATAGCTTAAGATTCATACTTTTGAATAAGAACTTTTAGTTGTTTCTATACCATCTGTTGAAAAGACTACCCTCTTTTAGTTAGTTGCCTTTCCTCCTTTGTTACAACTATTGACCATAGTTCTGCAAATCTTTTTTTAGACTATTTTTTTAATTGAAATATTATGGCACGCATTACATTCATTTCAGGTGTACAACATAGTGATTTGACAAGTTTATATGTTATACTGTACTCACCACAGTGAAGCCACCATTTTCACCGTAGAATACTGGTACAGTACCTCTGACTATATTTCCTACTCTGTACCTTTTGTCCCCATGACTTAATTCATTGTGTAACTGGAAGCTTGTACCTTTCACTCCACTTCACCCATTTTGCCCATCACCCCAGTCCCCTACCTTCTAACAACCATCAGTTTGTTCTCTATGAGTCTGTTTCTGCTATTGGTTGTTATTTTTATTCATTTGTTTTATTTTGTTTAGATTTCACATAAAAATAAATGAAATCATATAGAATTTGTCTTTTGCAGACTTACTTCACTTATCATAATACCCTCTAGGTCAAGCCATGTTGTCACAAATGACATAATCACATTCCTTTTTATGACTGAGTAATATTTCATTATATAGTATATAAACATATGCCACATCTTCTTTATCCATTCATCTATTTATGGCTGCTTCAATTGCTTCCTTATCTTGGCTGTTATAAAAATGCTGCAATAAACATAGAAATACATATATTTTTTAAATTGAGTTTTTGATTTCCTTAGGTAAATACCAATAGTAGAATTATTAAGCCATATGGCATTTCTACTTTTAATTTTTTGAAAAATCTTCCCTATTTTTTCCATAGTGACTGAACCAATTTACATTCCTATCAACAGTGGAGAAGAGTTTCTTTAACTCCACAACCTCACCAACACTTATTTCTTGTCTTTTTTATCCTAGTCATTCTGATAGACATAAGATATCTTATTGTGGTTTTGATTTGCATTTCCCTGAGGATTAGTGATGTTGAGCATCTTTTCATGTACCTGTTAGTCATGTGTATGTCTCCTTTGTAAAATATCTATTCAGATCCTCTGCCCCTTTTAAAATTGAATTATTTTATTATTTTGGTGTTGATTATTACTATGTTTTAGATATTAAACATTTTCAAAAATAGCATTTGAAAATATTTTCTCCCATTCCATAAATTGCCTTTTTATTTTGTTGATGATTTCTTTGTTGTGCAAAAGATCTTTGTTTTGGTGTAATGTCAGTAGTTTATATAGGCCTTTCTTTTTCTTGCCTAAGGAGGTATATCTAGAAAAATGTTGGGATGCTAATGTCAAAGAAATTACTATCTAAGTTGCTTTTTAGAAGTTTTATGTTTCACATTTAGGTCTTTAATACGCTTTGAGTTTATTTTTGTGTGTGTTGTAAGAAAGTGATCCAGTTTTATTCTTTTGCATGTAGCTGTCCAGTTTTTCTCACACCATTTGTAGAAGAGACTGTCTTTTCCCATTGCATATTCTTGCCTTCTTTGTCATATATTATTTTACCATATAAGTATAGGTTTATTTCTGGGCATTCCTTTTTGTGTCAGTGATGTGTGTGTGTGTGTGTGTGTGTGTGTGTGTGTGTGTGTGTGTGTATGTTTTGCCAGTACCATGCTATTTTGATTACTACAACTCTGTAGTATATCTTAAAATCTGGGCTTTTGAAAGCTCCAGCTTTGTACTGGCTTCTCAGAATTCCTTTTGCTATTCAAGCTCTTTTGCATTTCATACAAATCTTAATATTATCTGTTCTAATTCTGTGGAAAATGCCATTGGAATTTTGATAGTTATTGTATTGAATCTGTAGATTTTTTGGGGTAGTACATGCCTTTTAAAAATATTAATTTGTCCAATCTATGAACATTGAATATCTTTACATTATTTGTATTGTATTCAATTTGTTCATCAGCATTTTATAGTTTTCAGAGTATAGTAGACTATTTTAATATACCGGCATATAAAATTTCCTATAACCATAGTGTCCTAATTGCTATAACTACACACTAAGTCTTAAAATCAGGTGGGTGAACCTTGTAACATTTTTCTTTTTCATTAAAAAAAATTAGTCTAGCTCATTTATCTTTCCATATAACTTTTAGAATCATCAATATCTACAGAAATTCTTCCTGGGGAGTTAATTAATTAATTTTAATTAGCTTTCCTCTTTTCTTATATAAGCATTGAATGCTGTGAATTTCCCTATATGCTACTAATTTTCTGACCCCACCATTGGAATTTCATTAAATTTAAAGATAAGTTAGGGTAAAATTGACATATTAAAAATGTTGAGTTTCCAATTTGAGACACTAAATGTGTTTCTAATTATTTATATTTTCTTTGAATTTTTGTCCTCAGTGCCTATATTTTTCCTTATGCACATCCTGCAACAAATGATTTGTGGGCCTATGCCTAAGTATTTCATTTGCTAGGTTATTATAAATTGTATTATTTTGAGTTTCAAACATCTATTGAGAATGTATAGAAATATGTTATCTAAATGCTAACCCTTTATACTTCAACTCTGGCAAAAATCGCTTATTAGTTATAGAATCTGTTTTGTAGAATCCTTAGGATTTTCTATATAGACAATCATCTATGAAAAGGGACAATTATATGCCTTCCTTTTCAATCTCTACCTTTTTAAAATGATCTTTTAAATATTTTTTACTTTAATAAACTTGCTAGGTCTCACAGTAAGATATTAACTAGGTATGAGAATATATATCCTTGTCTTGTTCCCACTTTAAGGTGGGAAGCATTCAATCTTTCATCATTAAGTATTGTTAGCTTTGGTTTTATTATAAGAATATAGATATGGAAGTTTTTCAAATTTTTTGCCTTAATTGATATTATTCCCTATTTTCCCCATAATTATGCTAATTTGGTGGATTATACTGGCTAATTATCAAATGTTTAAACAGCCTGGCATTACTGGAATGACCCATATTTGCTTATCACACATCATCCTTGTTATATATTGCTGGATTCAATTGGCTAATATTTTGTTGAAAATTTATGTATTTTTGTTTATAAAGATTTTCTTTAAATTTTCCTTTAATAAATATTTCCTTTAATTTCCTTTTAGTGTACTGCCTTGTTCTAGTTTTAGCATTAAGGTAATGCTGGCCTCAAATAATATAAATGCTTCCTTTTCTATGTTTTTTTAATGCCTAATTATTTATTTTAAGAAAGAGAGAGATTGAGAGAGAGAGACAGAGAGAGAAAGAGAGACAGAGAGAGAGAGAGAGAGAGAGAGAGAGAGAGCATGAGTGAGCAGGGTAGAGGCAGAGATCAAGGAGAGGGAGAATCCCAAGCCTGCTCCATGCTGTCAGTGCAGAGCCCCACAGGGGGCTCAATCCAAGAACTGTGAGATGGTGACATAAGCAGAGATTATTGCCTGAGCTTCATAGATTTTATTGATCTTTTAAAATAAACAGGGTTTGATTTTTTTGTGTGTTTTTTCCAAGCTTTTTTTTTTCTGTTTCAAATGCATTAATTTCTATTCCCATGTTTATCTTACAACTCTTTTTGGTTTAGATTTATTTTGCTATGCTTCTCCTAGTTTTTTAAGAGGGAGATAATTTGAGACTCTTGTTCTTTTCTAATATAATGCTATAAATTTCCTTTTATCTCATCTCATATTCTTCAGCATACTATATTTTTATTTTTATTTATTTCAAATTATTTTCTATTCTTATGACTTCACACTTGACACATGAATTTCTTGCTTTTTCTTTTTATCCAGTCTGACAATGTCTAACTTGTAGTTGGGTGTTTACACCTAAATTTGTCACATTGATTTTTGCTTTATTTTTAAAGTGTCTCGTGTGTCACACTGTGATTTTTGTTTGTTTTACCAAAAGCCTGCTGTATTTCTATTTTTGTTTTTCCTTCTGACTGTATTGAATATGTTCTCATCTAGTTTTTGTTACTTTTTTCCTACTATTTGCCATTTTTGAGGACTAAATTTTATTTTCTAAAACATTTCTAATAATTATTTTCTAAAATTAATTTTCTAAAATAACAAAATATATGGCCTATTTATCTTGACTGTTAGTTTATTAGTCAGAATTCTTTTTTTTCCTGTTTACTCTGAAATTTACAATGTGTTTACTTATGAGACTCTGCCTCTATGTATTATTATACTTTATGTACAATGTAAGAATTTTCCTATTTCTCAACTTTCATACATTGAGTTAGTTTTGTACATAATTCTATATATTATAATCTCCAAAATACATTGGACCTAATTATGTTCTGACAGGCAGTAATCCTATAAATAATTTTTAAAATATATTTTATATTTATCTTAAATATTTTATTGCATATAAAATGTGGGGTCATCAGTTATTTTTAAAGTGTTTCTTGTGTGTCACACTGTGATTTTTGTTTGTTTTACCAAAAGCCTGCTGTATTTCTATTTTTGTTTTTCCTTCTGACTGTATTAAATATGTTCTCTTTATTGTTGGAGGTTAGCTATTAAACTACGGTTTTGTGTGTGTGTGCATGTCTGCGTGTGTGTTTATGCCATTATGTCTTCAAATCTTCTGTCCTCTCCCTTCACTCCTTTCCTATTGTGACTTCAATTACACATAGGTTAGGCCATTTAATACTGCCCCACATCTCCTGGATGCTGTAACGCTGAATTATTTAAGTTGTTCTTTTTTATGTATTTCAGCATGGATAATTTCTCTTGAAATATGATTCTTATTTCTGCTGTATACAGTCTGTTGAAAATACTATCAAAGGAATTGTTTGTAGATATGTATATTTTTGGTACCATTTCCATGGAACTCATTGTTCTATTTTCCATCTCTCTAACAAAATTCCCTTTCTGTATTTTCATGCAGTTCTGTTTTTCAAGTAGTGTCTTTAAAATATTTATCTTGGTGTTTAAAGTCCTTGTATAATGTTCTAACAATTGGATTATTTGGGGGCTAATTTTGTGAGCTGTGTTTTCCCCTTACAATTGTTTTTTCTTCTTGATTTGAGTTTTTGGAGAATTTTTATTGAATGATGGCCTTATGTGCGAAAGAACATTAGATGCCGCAGTAAACAGAATTTATGCCTCTTTCTTCCTCAGGCTCCTGGTGTGGAGGACTTAATTCAGTCAATAATTGTTCTACATTTGACTTTATTATTACTACAATTACTGCAGCACATCACAAACTTCAAATTCCTTCAGTAGCAGTATGCTAATAACTTATTCTTAGTCACCTTCTGCTTCTGTAAGGGTTGTATGCCCGCTTCACAGTGGTATTTTTCCCCCACACTCTGGTCCCTCCCCCAGCTGTAGATTGCCATGGATTTTTACTCAATAGAAGTATAATATTAGGGATAGGTATCTCTCTCAGTTTTCTCATCCCAAGCCTCAGTCTTAGACAGGCCCTGCATTCCTCAGCCTCAGGGAGCTCAGGAGCCTTAGCCTCTTAGCATTCCTACTCCTCCTTTCCATGGCAGCCACACTCATTCTTGTACCTATGGAAGGTCTTGAGTGGAAAGTAAGTTTACATATCATCTCAAAGTAGTAAACTCTGTATTTTGTTAGTGTACAATCATTGGCCCAAGTGGATTTCTGTCCCCTTTTTTGTAGTACATCATCTCTTGGGGTCTTTTGTTGGGAGGATTTCCTGCTACTTCTCTAGCAGCTTAAGAATTTTTTTAATAAAAAATGTTGGGTCTGAAATATGGTGAGATTTTGTCTGTGCACTACTTTGAGGGCTTATCAAGTTTCCTAATTTGTCACAATAGTTCTTGAGAACACCTGGCATTGATCCAAGTTACGGAGCTCACAAGAGCTGGGAGGCCAGGGTGGCTCAGCTGGTTAAGTGTCCAGCTCTTGATCTCGGCTCAAGTCATGACCTCTTGGTTTGTGAGATTGAGCCCTGAGTCAGGCTCTGCACTGACGGTGTAGTGACTGCTTGGGATTTTCTCTCTCCCTCTCTCTCTGCCCCCCTCCCTTGCTCATGCTCTCTTTTTCTCTCTCTCTCTCAAAATAGATAAACTTAAAAGAACTCACAAGGGTTAGAAGACAATTTGGCATGTGGAAGAAACCGGTAAAGGTAGTAGTAAATACCTTTTATCATTCATAACTTTCCATGAAGCCTTTCTTCAGAAAGAAAATTCACAGGGCAGTTCTCCCAAACCACTGCAAGCGCCAGAGATCAACTGCTGGATCTCCCACCTTCCAGCAGATGGCTTTGAGCATGGTGTGATTAATCTATTAGAGGCAATGTCCACTTGGGCCTTCTCTACCTCATTCCTGTAGGACTTTGGGGCTAGGAAAACTAGTGTGAACATAAAGCTTATTCTGCCTCTTGAGACATGAGTAATAGATTCTTTGTCTCTGATGCAGAAATCTATGTCTTCTACCAGTACCTGTGGGAAGCAGCAGCGAGGAGCCCGTGAGGAGAGTGTGATCGAGCAAAGCTCTCTTGCCCTTACAGCCCTTGCGGCTGATCCAGTTCCTCAGAGGTTAATTCACTTGAGTTAAGATGTTATTGCACCATGTCCTTCAAGCTTCTTGAGTTAAGATGTTATTGTATGAATGTCCTTCACGCTTTGACACTCTTATAATAACAATAAGAAGAGATGTAAAGTTCCCAGGAAAGTGTTGTAACAATAACTGTGAGAACAGAAAAAGTTTTGTCTAGAAAAAACCCTTCTCTTAGCTGTGGCTGTTTGTATAAAACTGCTTGCATGTGAGAAATAAAGTGGCCATCTGGGCACCGCTCCTGTTGTCCCTCCCGTCCCCATCCTTTGATTCTCTCTTCTTTTCCTCATTCCCTTAACCTCGTGTCCTTGCTTCTGTGCGCCCGCGCGCACACTACAAGCATCCATGAAATTATGTTACGCTAAAATTTTAGCTTCCGAGTAGGGTACAATCTCAGACCCGTCATTGTTCTTGACAACAAATACTAGCAGCACATGTCTTGTTCTCCCATGGATGGTAAATTCTCATAATAGTCATTTAAGAGGTCATCCAATTTTTTAGCTCTCTTACCCAGGTTTTCCCCCCATGATCTTCTCAAAGTAAAACAGCTTGTATTAATGTTTCTCTTTGGAGTTACCTGCTACCTTTGGGTGTTTAGTACCTTTGATTAGATCAACCAGTTTTATGAATACAGATATTCTAGTTTGATTGTTTGTTTTCTCATTGTCAGGATGAAAGTGCCATTCTGATTTGTCTTAGTAATTCTAAGCCTGTCCCCCAAATTTTCTTTTCTTTAATTTTTGTTCCAGTGTTTGTCAGTATGCTGTAGAGGTCTTGCTGTACGCCAGTGTACGGAGATCAGCTTCAGTCTTTTACCCACTTCATAGTGTGTCTAAGTCTGAATTACACAATAGTTTTTCTAACTTCAAGCATTTAAACCATATCTGATGTTTCTTGATTCCAAATAATGCAGCCCTTTTCATGCCTTTTTGTGCATGTGTAAATGTTTTTTCTGTTAGACATCACAAGTGGCACTGCCATCACTGTGCTTGTACCTATTCAATGTTTGTAGATAAATATGTCTTCCATCTTGGGCTTTACTAATTATCACACAGCAGGAAAGGAGAGTACTAATTTTTCTACACTTTCTCTAATACTTAGTATTATCACAATTCTTAATTTTTGACAATGTGATGAAAAAATTTTTTTCAGAACATGTCTTCCCAGGCAAGGGAAACAAAAGAAAAAATAAACAATTAGGCTATGTCAGACAAAACTTTTTGCACAGCAAAGGAAACCATTAACAAAATAAAAAGGCAACCTAATGAATGGGGAGAAGGTATTTGCAAATGATAATTCCAATAAGAGGTACAGCCACAATAGAAAACAGGATGAGGGTTCCTCAATAAGTTAAAAATAGAAATACCTTGGGGCAGGCACCTGAGTGGCTCAGTTGGTTAAGTATCTGACTTCAGCTTAAGTCATGATCTCACAGTTCATGGGTTCAAGCCCTGCATTGGATTCTGTGCGGACAGTTTGGAGCCTGGAGCCTACTTTGAATTCTGTGTCTCCCTCTTTTTCTATCCGTCCCCAGTGCATGCTCTCTCTGTCTCTCTCAAAAATAAAAAGATAAACATTAAAAAATTTAAAAATAAAAATACCATGAGATCCAATAATTTCACTACTGAGTATTTACCCAAAGAAATCATAAACACTAATTCAAAAAAAGACATAGGCACCCCGATTATACTGCAGCATTATTTACAATAGCCAACATATAAAAGCAACCCAGTATCCACCAACTGATGGACAGATAAAAATGGTGTGATACATATACACAATGAAATATTATTTAGCCATAAAAGGATGAAATCTTGCCATCTGTGACAACATGGATAGATCTAGAGGGTATTAGGTTAAATAAGTGAGACAGAGAAAGACAAATACCATATGCTTTGACTAATGTGTGGAATCTAAAAAACAAAACAAATGAACAAACAAATTAACAACAACAACAATAGACAAACAGACTCATATGTACAAAGAACAAACTGGTGGTTGCCAGGGCCATGGAGGTAGGGAGAATGCACAAAACTGATAGGGATTAAGAGGTACAAAATTCCTGTTATAACATAAATTATGGAAATGAAAATTATAGCATAAGGAATATAGTCAATAATATCGTAATATTTTGTATGGTAACATATGGTAACTACATTTATGGTAGTAAGCATTTTGTAATGTGTAAAATTGTTAAGTTACTATATTTTTGTACACCTGAAACTAATATACATCAACTATACATTAATTCAAAAATAATATTTTGTGTCTTTAATATGAATATTTCTAGTAATAGTGATATTGTTCAACTTTTTAATGTATTTGTCACTTGTAACTTCTATTCACATTTTTGTTGTGAATTGTAGAAATTAATAATTTATTATAGATATTGGTCCCTTCATATGTATGCTGCAAATTAACTTTAATAATGGTGCTCTGGTTATAGTAAAAACTTGATTAATATTTTCCTCTGTGAATTTTTTCTTGTTTAAAAATGACTTCATTCTTAAAGTTTTAAAGATATTCTTTTGGGGGCACCTGGGTGGGCTAGTCATTTGAGTGTCTGACTTTGGCTCAGGTCATGAACTTGCCATTCGTGAGTTCAGCCCTGCATCGGGCTCACTGTCGTCAGTGCAGAGCCCCCTGTGCATCCTGTCTCCCTCTCTCTGCTTCTCCTCCTCTGTGTATGCACTCTCTCTCTGTCTCACAAAAATAAACATAAAAAAATTAAAGATATTCTTTTGTATTCTCTTCTGAGACTAGAAAAGCACACAGGATGTTTAGTAATTTTGCAATTGTTATCTCTTTTTTTTGTTACATTTATATACTTTTATTTTGAGATTCATTATTATAGATGGTATTTATTTCTTCCAAATTGGGTGTCCTTTTTATACATAATGTTTTTCCCAATACACATGAATCCTTTGTGGACTTTGTTAATCTATTAATTTGTTATTCTTTACTTTTATTTCATTGCTACTTATATTGTATTTTAATAGTTTTGGGTAAGCTCTGTTTCTTGTTGTTGTTGTTGTTAAGTTTATCTTGGCCATTCTTTCAGGCTAACTTTGAGGGATGCAAATCAACCTGCTTGACAAGTTTTATGGTAATTGTATTGGAAGTTTAATGGGATTGGGTTCTATTCGTAGATTATATTAACCAGCATCTTTATTCTATTGACTCTTTCAGTCTATCCATCAATTTATATCTTTATTAATACTTTTATTACTATTCTTATGTAAAGTTTCATTATTTTCTTCTGAATTGACCTAATGATTCTTCTTAGATTTATCCTAGTACTTGATAGTCTATAGTTGCAATTGATAATGACCTTTTTATTAAACTATTGTTTAATTGACCGTGACTGAACTGCAGCATAGAGTAAAGCTTAGTGATTCAAATCATGGGCTTTAGAGCCACACTGAACCCCTGTTTTGCCACATACTAGCTATACGACCCTGAAGAAAATACTTATAATTTTTGTGTATCAGCTTTCTTCATTTTAAAAATACAGATAATAATCAATTTTTTTCAAAAATTATCAAACTGAGGGGTGCCTTGTGGCTCAGTTGGTTAAGCATCCGACTTCAACTTCAGTCATGGTCTCCTGGTCCCTGAGTTTGAGCAGCATGTTGGGTGAGCTCAAGCCCTGGTTCAGGCTCTGCAGACAGGGTGGAGGTTGCGTGGGATTCTCCGTCTTTCTCTCTATCCCTTGTGGGATTCTCTTTCTCCCTCTCCCTCTTTCTCTCAGGTTCTTTCTTTCTCAAAATCAAATAAACTTAAAAAAAAGAAAGAAAACGATCAAAGAATAAAATTAAATAAATAACATAACACTTGTAAAGAATCTGTGTTACGACTTGGCAAATTTAAAGTAATCAGTAAGTGTTAGCCAGCATTATAAGGATGCTATTAATTTTTTATGATTCTCAGTTGATCACCTAGATGTGTTGGGTATAAGATCATATCATCTAGAGATAAAGCATTTAATTTTTTTCTCTCATCACTAATTCAATTTCTTGCTTTCATTATCAATACATTGGCTGCAACCTCTGATACAAAGTTAATATTGGGGTAAAAGACAGCATCCAATTTGTTCCCTAATTATTTATAATATTTATCTATTATATGTAATTCTTGCTATTACATTATTGTAGAATCTTGCTCCATGTAAGAAAGTTTGTTCTCTTTTATTTTAGCTTATTATGAGGTTGTTTAATTAAATTTTATATTTCTTTTTAAAATGTATTGAATGTAACTTATGGATTATATGTTTTGTGGTCTATTGAGAAAATTTTGTGAGGCCTCTCTCTTTTCCTTTATTAGCAGAGTAGATGGTGTTGCTCATAATGTGTTTTTAAATGGTAAACTATCCTTTATACCTGCATTTTTTGATAAGTACAATATCTCCCAGTTTATATTTTTTCTTTAATATGCTTATGATTTTGGTATTCTCTCTGTCTGTTTTTATGCAAAATAAATCTAAATCTCCCTTTTCTGGTCTGATTTTATTATAATGTTTTATTTAAGCTCCTCAGATGAAATGAATGAATGAATCATTCAGTTTAAACTAGTACCCCTTAATTTTTCATTGAGTATCATTTTGGAATGAGTCCATATTCATAACATTAGACTATCTCATTCTTTTTAATGGCTTTGTAGTACTTATTATGTGAATGTAAAATTACAGGCCCAACTAATCACTTATTCACTTATTTACAAAATATTTGAGTTCCTACCATGTACTTATCATCTCAATGTTTATTATATAGGAGTGAACAAAACAAATTCTCAAATCTTATAAAGCTGTTGTGATTTTCAGCTGAGACAGATAACAAACTACTTAGTAAATAAGTAGTAAATATTGTATCGAGGCAGTGATATTTCTTTCAAAAATAGTTTTAGAAAGCAGAGCCCTGGGATATAGGATGGCAAACGTGCTGTCTTCTCTAAAACTATCAGGGCCACACACTGCAGAGAGGTGACATCTGAGCAGAAAAGTGAGTGAAAATGAAATTGATGGATAACTGTAGATGTTTCAGTTTTTTCTGATGTCCCCTCCCTAACACTTTCTAAGTTGACATTCCATTATTTGGGTTTTTATTACATACCACTATATATTTTCCTTTATAAATATATAACCAAATTTATTTAAACTTAATATATATGCTAACTTCTGCTTTTACTATACAAACAAGTTGCCTGCCCTTTTCTCTTGGATTACTTGTTCACTTTAGAAGAATAAATTATCTAATAATTTGTATAGATAATTTGAAGAGCTAAATTACTTAATTCCTTTTACTTTATTTAAAAGTATATTTATTTTTCCCCTTATATATGAAGATAATATACCAGTTATAGATTCTCAACTTTAATGTTGATTTTCTTAGAAATTTAAAAATATTGTTCCATTTTCTTTTCATTATTATTCACAGTAGTAGCTGTAGCAGTACTAGTAGAAATGGTTTTGTTGATGAGAAATCTGGGATAAATCTGGTTCTTATTGATTAGTAGATAATTTTTACTTTTCCCTTTCTGTGAAGTCTTAATGCTTTTCAATAGTAATCATTGCTTATTATTACTATTAATTTATTCTCTTCAGTGGGTCAGTCTTCACTGAGCTTTTTGAATCTTAGTGTTCTTTTTTTACCCTTATTTTTGGAAACGTTGTAAGAATTCTTTGAAGATTGCTTTCATTTGTTTTCTCCAGTCATTCTTTTTGGAATTCCTCTTAAAAAGAAACACATCTGTATTCTACTTCTATTAATCTTTATTTCCTACTCTCCCATCTAATTTTTATATAATATCTCATATCACATGTATCATTTTCAGCCACATAAACACAAATGCTTACTATAAATTTTCTGTTTTGTTTTTCTAACCTCAGTGATCAAAAGTTTAATTTCCATGACGTCTTCAGAATTTCTTGTATGTGTGCTGTACCTGAGTGAATTTCTCTTAGGGTTTTAAATATATCAATCCTCTATTCCTCTTCTGTTTGCTCAGTTAGAGTAATAGAGTAAAAGTAATAGAGGTTACTTTTGTTTTGAGTTATTTCTGCTTATTTATTGCCCTGCCTTTCTTTTGTATTGTAGGTTCCCATCAATATCCAGTCGTATATATATCCACGTTATGTAGCCAGTGTATATATCCACTGTGTGTGTATATAGGTGTGTAGGACGTTTGTACTTGTTTACTTCTTAGATTTTGCTCAGTTTGCCCAGACAGTTTGCACATGAACAGCGGATTGGTCAAGTCTTGCTTTAGAAGCTAAAACTATTGTATGTATAAATAGAGTTAGACAGCTAAAGGACATCAGTCTTGCCAGATGGGATGTTTTTTAAACAGCATTATGAACATGAAAGCTGAGTTCTTCCTGATCCACCTAGAACTATCTTTTTGTCATTAACATTAAAGAGAAAAATACTACTGTTACTGCATCCTGATGCAGGTGGGTGGGGCAAATTTGTATCTGAAGTCTTTTGGTCAGTGAACCCTTACTCTAGTGACCTAGATAATGACCTTTTGGTACACTCCCACCTTTCCAACCACCACTTCTGTGGATGGATTACTCTTGGTGTTGACCCCACCTTCTCAAGTAGACTTTTCTGCACATATTTTGGCCCCTGGGTTTCTTGGATCCCATCCTGTCTGATGCCAGTTTTCCTTTAAAAGTTCTTCATAATTTCTGATAAAAAGGTTCTTCTGAAAGTTCTTATATTTATTTGCAAAATTTTGTTTATATATTTCTTTACTTGGTTTAGTCACTTCAGTCATTTCTAAAATTTTTGCCGAAACATGGCAGCTGCAACATGGGTTTAGTTTTCAATCTTCACTAGAAAGAGTCGCATTTATAACATGGTCTTTGTGATAATTCAGGAATCATTCACTGTACAGTTTTATAGACAGTTAAAATGATTAACATTAAATCATAGAATTAGAGAATCTTTTATGAGATAGAATGCTGACTGTATATTATTCTTCAAAAATATGGGCCTAATATGAAGGGCCTTTATTGGGTAGAGGCAAATTTTATAGCTGTATTAATTAATTAATTTAATATATCATTCATACTAATAATATATTTATTGAGCAGCTCTTCAATGTGCAATTAATTGTATTCAGTTGAATAAAAATTCATCGTGTGCCTATTATGTGCTGGCTTCATACAGTTTTTATAGGAAGATTTTATTTTCACAAAAGGTTTTTGTGAATTAAATTCCATGTGCTGATAAAATAATTACAACCAAGTAGCTATTTTCTTAGAAATATATATATACATATATTATTGCTACCTCAGAAATATACCAGGCAAACATGTATTACTTTATTAATATCATTGGTGGAATCATTACACATCAGGGGTGGACAAACTTTCTCTGTATCAGATAGTAAATATTTTAGACTCTGTAGGCCGTAAGATCTCTGTTGAAACAACGTAATTCTGCTGTTTTTCTCTAAAAAAAAAAACCCCACAGGTAATATAAAAATGAGTTAATGTTATGTTCCAATTAAATTTATTTATTAAAGAGGCAATAAATGGGTAACCTTTGGCCTGTAGGCCATAGTTCTCTAACCTCCGTTAGATAACATAAAAGCTTAAGAAATTTCAAGCTACTATTCCTTAAACTGAACTTCTAAAGAAAAAAAAGTATTTCTGCTTTGTCTCAACTTAGAATACTGTTTTAAATTCTTTAAGAGAAGATGGAACTCACACTATAGGTTTTATCTTCATCAACTTAACAAAAAACTTCACATACAAAAAATGTGTATTAATAAATAGAACTCCAGAGTAAAGAGTAATTCAGAATATTTTAGGTTCATATATTATTTTTCTCTATTGCTGCAAATTTCCCAAAGGTGAAAAAGAAAGCTCCAATTTCAAATTGTTGAACATGATGAAAAATGACTCATAACTACATTCTCTGGTATAAGTATGAAAATAACATCTGAGTTATGTATAATAGCTTGTTATACAAAATTCCAAAATATTACCTGTTTAAGTTAGAGCAAAGACATGTATACTTGGTATTGATATACGGAATGTATCTGGTATTCTTCATAAATGATTGAGAAAGGCTCATAACAAAAAAAACTCCATAGTGATATAAAAGATATTAGACAAGAATGAAAAGCCTTAAAAGATTTTTTTCATAAAAAATTGCAATCCTTAATAAAAATGTTAGTATATTCAACTATAGCACTTCTTATGAAGTAAGGTAGACTTAACTTATATTTTTAAAGATACTTGTATTATGTTTCCCAGGTTTCAGCCCTGGAATGGCAAATTTATTTGTATATAAGTTCTCCCAGTTGAATTACCACAACTTACTTTTCTCTCTTCTTCAGTAGTATCCTAAGATGTCACACATGTTTTTCTTGATAGATAATCAATGGTTGCACTTTCATTGCTTTACACCTTGCTCTTGAATGCTGGTCATTGTCAATTTGGTTTGTGTGTCTGTATGCTCACTATATTGTCACCGCTGACCATAGTAATTATTATTTCTTTACTCTAGTAATCACTCTGGCAGAGGAAGGGGTATGCTGGGATTTTTCCGCCTCCAGATTCATTCTTCTTCCTTTTATGCCCTAATTTGTGCCTTGAGAGTTGATCTTCATATACTCTTAACACCAAGGCTTTCTTGCTAGCTGGCTTCCAATTAGGTTTAACCAATGAAGGAAAAAGCCAGTAGGCAATTGGAGGTTGGGATATAAGAGAGGTCAACTGGCTGTTTTTACTGCCCTCTATTTATTTTCAGCAGTGTGTTTCTTCCAGTATTTGTTGTTCTACAGGATCACATCTCACCTGGCCTATCACTCCCACAATGCTCCACTTCTCACTGGGCACCAGCAGCACTATTTCCTCCCTTTGCTCTGTCAGTCTCCAGAGACTGTCAAACAGTCACAAAGTCTTGCTGCTCTTGCTAGACACTGGTTGCCTCATCTTACACTTTTGTTCCCTTTATGTTGCCCACCATACACCTATAAGTCTTCTCTTCCTTAAAATGTCTACATTTGAAAAGTAATCCTGAAAATGTTCTTTCTTGTTGGACCCTGTTATAAGGAGTAAGTTGGTTTCCAAATTACTTTCTTTATTTGAACTGCTTCTGGAATTTGTTTACCATCCCAGACCCAATAATTCATCTCCAGGAAGTTAGGATAAAAATTTAGGATAAATATTCATCTCTTGATTCAACAATAGAAACTAATAGTAAGCATGCAAGAATAAATAGATGTGTAATATTGTGATACATAATAAAAAAAACATTTTAGTCTTTTCTGGCAGAGCTCTTAAAACCCTTGGAATTTCCTAAGTGATGAGAACTACAAAAGTATTGTGAGTCATGTTAAGGAAGTGACTTTTGGACCCCACATAAGGATGAGGGCTAATTGCTGGAAGAATTAACCATTTAATTATAGGATGGAGATGTTCAGTCCTATCCCCTTGCCCTTGGGGAGAGGATAGGAGCTGGAGAATGATTTCAAATGCCAATGGCCAGTAATTTAATCACCATGCCTATGCAATGAAGCCTCTATAAAACCCCAAAAGGGTTCAGAGAGCTTCCAAGTTGGTGAGCATGTGAATATCTGGGGAGAATGATACACTTAGAGAGGGAATGGAAGCTCTATGCCCTTTCCCACATACCTTGCCTAAAACCCTTCCATCTGGCTGTTTCTGAGCTGTATTCTTTACAATAAATAGGTAGTCTCATTTTCTGAGTTCTGTGAGCTTCTTTAGCAAATTAATCAAACCCAGGAAGGAAGTCATGGGAAACTTGAATCTGTAGCCAGTCAGTTAGAAGCAACTGGGCTAGTGGCTGGCATCTGAAGGTGGGGCTGGGGATGGAGTAGTGTAGGACTGAACCCCTAACTTGTGGAGTATGATACCATCGTCAGTTAGATAGGTATCGGAATTGAGTTGGAATTCTCACACATCCTGCTGTTGTCTGAAAATTGCTTGTTGGTGTGGAGGAAAACCCCTGCCCCTCCTGTGCATTGGAATTGGTTCCAGGAACTAGAAAGAGGATGCTTACAGAATTAAAGTCTAGAAGGTTATATGAGATAGATGATAATAAAATAATAATATTATTATAATTTTATTAGCATCTCCACAAATATTTCTTTTTCTTTTTCACTATTCAGTAACCAATGTTTTTATATTTAATCCCTTGCAGTTTGATGCTCTTCTCAGATTGAATCCCTTGACCATCTCATATTCCTCAAAGTTTTGGGTTTAGCCTTTGTTTCTACACCTTAAAATTTCCTGGTCCTTATACAAAAATATTAGTTGTTATGAACCCATTACCACTTATTAGAATGGTAGTTTGGATTTTGTGTGATAGATTATTGTTGGTGCACCTAATATTTCACAGCAAGTGAGACAGTTTCTTCAAAGTCTCAGCAATTATGACATCATCACTAAACAAAACCATACTGTCCCCACAATTCTCAGTATATAACATTTTTACTTTTAGCAAAATATCAAAGAGACTATTGAAACTTGAGGAGTCTTCCTTTCTTTAGTTTGTAATATTTGCTGAGTATATATAGATAAAAATGCAATACTAAACATTATTGGCTGGTAGCTCAAAGAGCCATTCAGACCTCTTGATGTAAAATTTAGAGTTCTTCATTAAAGTAGAATGTTGCTTTTATTAAAAGCCAGAGCTTTCCTATTAAAGTTTAAGTATTTTCTCTAGAATGGAAATATTTTTCTACCAAGAGATTATGTTGTATGCAAAACCTAGGAAAAATCATTTCTTTGTTGAGTGATTTAAGAGTTGGTCAACATTGTAAAAAGCTATGTGCGACTTGGAGACAAACTCTGAAATAGATCACATTCAGTTTTTCTCACAATTCTCTCACCACTCTCCATTATGGCACTTTGTGGGTGGAATATATATTCATTATTACCCCATTGGATAGGGAATGTTGGAATGTTGGAAGAGGCCTCAGTGTTTCTGCCATTCATTATGGTATAAGCTTGCCTCATGTAACTACTTTTCCTAGAATCTGAAACACATGACACTGTCCATAAACAGACCTGCTACCTTATACAGAGCTGTCCACACTAATTCACAGACCTGAGAACAAGAAAAGGCAAGGGCTACTTTATAAAAGCCATTGGAATTTGGGGATTGTTTGTTATACAGCATAGTCATAGCAATAGTTGAATGAAGCAAAACCATTGCAGAGAAATAATCAAGGAAATTCTGATGAATATAGAATGTGTCCAAGATGGTTGTACAGATCCCTACATTGTTTTCCAAAATGCAAATAATAAATTTATTAACTGGTTTATACCAAAACTATTAATAGTTAATATCCTCTCTGACTACAGTGGAAAAGAAAAGAAAAAACATAAAATTGAGATGTCTTTGGTCTTGAATAAGAGGTGTATTTGGTGTGGTGATAAAGCAAATCTCTGTTGCTTATATTGCAGTTTTTAGAGGGATTCAACCAGTGCTTTTTGTCTCCAGAATAAGTTTAGTGAAATATCCCTTTCAGAATGTGTTTTGTTTCGCTTGGTGGTTTTCTATAAAGCCTTTTGTTTTTCTAGAATGAAAATTTGAGAATTCAAGTGACAGCCTCTAGGCTGTACTCAGATAATCCTTAAAGGGAGTAGGATTCTCTTAGTAGTTATATCTTTCCTTTAAAATAATTCACAGTAAAAGATGTTAGGGACAGATAAACAATAGGAGGTGGTGGCAGTGTCCATCACGGGTATTGGAATTAGGTGTGGTGAGGAGTGAGCCCATGTGAAGGGAAGGGGCAGCAGCTTGGTAAGGGTGTTGGAACCAGAGCAGGTTAAATTTATCTCTAGAATTTGAATCATTATTCAAAATTTGCTCCACATCTGGGAAGATACCCCTAAACATGTATAAAGAGGTAGGCAAAATATTTTTCTAATAGGCTCATGAAGCTATACCGTAATATTTCCTTTTTTGTGTGTCAAACTTCTAGTTTTTATTATTTTTAAGTTTATTTATTTATTTTGAGAGAGAGAGAGCCTGCATGCACATGAATGGTGGCAGGAAGGAGTGGTGGGGGGGAGGGGTGGGGGAGAGAGAGAGAGAGAGAGAGAGAGAGAGAGAGAGAGAGAGAGAGAGAGAGGGAATTCCAAGCAGGCTCTGTGCTGTTGAGCATAGTGCTCAATGGGGGCCTCAGTCTCACAAACCACAATTTCATGACGAGGCAAAATCAAGAGTCAGAGCATTAATCAACTGAGCCACCCAGGTGCTCCTGTTTTTATTTCTTTTGTAAAATCTGCCAGAATTGAAGGGCCTTAATTGTTGGTGTGAGCAATCTTAAAAACAACAAAAAAACCCCAAATCAAACAAACAAAAACTCCCACTAAAATATAATTTAAAATTGATTCATATAACCAATCATTTAATGACTGTTTTTATTAGTAAAAATCAGCATAGACAAAGACTCCACAATGAAAAAACAATTTGGTATTTCATTATGATATGAATATGTAAAATTAAAAATATTAAAAGATATTTAAGACAATTATACCAGGAAGTTTATGTGTAGAACAGAAAAATTGAGGAGATTTAAAAGAAAAAGAAGGCATTATTTTACATTCAAATTACATTATGGAAAATTCTTTGCAGTCTTTAACTGCAATTCTCAAAAACGGAATCCATAATTCCTTGAAAATGACTATAATCAGTGAAAGTTATTAGCATACCTATTCTAGATATTACTCCACTGTATCTCAACTCCAATGATTCTGGTAACAATAGCCTTAAGTGATGTTGGCTGGGAAGGGGTAGCAAAGTCAGAAGCAATGCTTTACCTCCCCTTCCCCAGAAGTTCCATTGTTAGAGAGCCATACCAATCATAGGAATTTACTTATCTGTAGCTGCCTCTCTCACATTATCTCAATTAAAACATTTTTTTCCATAGAAGACCAGACCATCCCTACATCGACCCTCATGCACTCACTTGACTGTCTTAACTCTATGTAGCCCCACCACATTCCAAAGGCTGCCAAAAAGGGATAGCAAACTGTATCAGAAGAGTGAAAGGTCTCTGTTAGAGAGAAAATAGTAGACTTATATTATTTTATTGGCAAGAAAGCTATGCTGCTCCCTCAAAAAAAAATGCATACTTTAGTATAAGGTAAGCAGGAAGCCAGGTTTCCTCTGATATTTTATCTAAATTCTTGTCTTTTATTATTCCCTTCAGAGTTCTTTATAAAGCATTTCTTAAATTTATTTTTTTCTTCTTCAATTTTTATTTTTTGCCTGAGTTGTGAGACAATTTGAATTTTGAGGTTTTCCTCATTTGAAGACTATTTTTTATTTATAAAGATAGCTTTTTCCTCTCCTAGCAATTAGAAATAGAATAGTTCTATGCAAATTTTTGGCATTTATTTTCCCTTTCAGGTATCAATAAGATATTTTAACCAGGTTTTTAAATCTTTTTTAAATTTCTCTTTGTGTATATAATGGGCATAATTCCTCATTCTATAACTTTTGAGAAATAATAATTACCACTAGACTTTTATGTGTTTTGTATTAAAGACATTGTGCTAACATTTTATATCTAGGACCTCATTAAATCTTTGCAACAGTCCATGAGGTAGGAATCATTAATAATGTCATTATGCAGATGGGAAGCTGGAATTCTGAGAAGTCAGTAGCGTTCCCAAGGGCCCCTATAATTGGCAGGACCAGAATTTGGACACAGACTGTCTGATTCTAGAGCCTGAGCTTGGCACTGTCTCATCAAGAATTTGCTAATGATTTTCTTTGGCTTTCTCACTTTTATCAGAAGTTTGAATTTAACTGCTCTGTTATTACTATCTCATTGTAGCCTACTGGCAAATATTCTTAACATTTATTTTTTCATAATAACTGCTAAAAATAAATGTTTTTTAATTATAGAGAAAGAAGATTAGGACATATATAAATATAGATATATATGATCTATCTATATCTATATAGACATAAGTTTATTTTAATTTAAGGAATAGGCTCACATAATTATGGGGCCTGGCAAGTCCAGAATCTGTAGGGCCAGCTGACAGGCTGAAAACTCAAGTTAAAAGATGTTGCTGCAGTCTTGAGGCAGAATTTCATTTTCTCCAAGAAAACTTAGTTTTTGCTGTTAGGTGCATTCACATTATCAAGGGTAAGTTCTTTTATTCAAAGACATGGATGTTAACCACATCTTCTAAGTACCTTTACAGCAATACCTAGATTATTGTCTGATTAAATAACTGGGTACTATAGCCTAGCCTCGTTGACACAGAAAAACTAACCATTACAGTACCTTTAACAAAAAGCGGGCATTTGTTTCATCAAAAATTGTAATAATTCAAAGCAATGTGGTAATTTAAAAATCTACATGTTGAAAAAACTAAAACCTTCCATATAGCACTGCTTTGTAGATTTGTAATTTCCTAATTTAAATTTAAAAGGTTGGGTTAGTCATATGTGCCTGGTCAGAACTAAAGCCCTATTTATGACTTTTAATTACATAAGGCATGTTGAATCACATTCATCCTGAAGAACTTTACTTCTCAAGTTTATTTTTATCATTGCTGTTCACGTTAGCCTTCACATGCATGCTATATATATTCATATCACCTGTTATGCTTACACTACCCCATCAGTGAAATTGTTTCTGAAAATTTTCTGAGATTATATTAAAGTCCTTGCTGCCAAATGCTCTAATTTACCTGATCAATTTTTGTCTTTGTACCATTACTGTAGAATATGTAGGTTGGCTTTCATCTGATGTGATTTCACATCTATTTAATTTCTGTTAAATTGATAAAATTATCCATTGATTCACTAATTTATTCAGATTATTGAGCACTTTAGGTACTGGAAATACAGTGGTGGAGTGTTCTGGCTCACAGAGTACAGTTATTTTAGGAGAAAGACATTGCATGACTGCTTTCATAATATTCTGTTCTTGTACACCCACATCTTATCCATCAAGAAACTATGTTGACACACTTTTCAAATTGCTTGTTTTTTTTGTTTTGTTTTTTTTAGCTCAACAATGTCTCACCATCTCCACTACTCTGTGCTGGTACAAGCTAACATCATCTCTGGCTTGTCTTGATGATTAGTGCTATAATCTTCTAAATTGTCTTCTTGATTTCTGCCCATGTTGTCTTGGGCACTCTCACTGTCTTTCTTGCTCTAAAGGAAACTTGCTGTCATGTGAGCTCTTCTATGGAGAAGATTTCTACTGATTTCTTTGTTTTTAATATTTTCAAAATAAAAATATAAATAAAACTTGTTGATTCATGAAAGAAATGTGAAATGTCCCCCCAAAATGTGTTAGTACCACACATTTATGATTAAGCTCTAGTGAAGTGAATGTTGGTCCCTCAAAACTTTCTCCATGTTCTAATCCTCAGAATCTGTGAATATTTTTTTAAGTAGAAAAAGAGTCTTTGCAGATGTAATTAAGTTGTAGATCTTGAGATGAGGAGATTGTCCTGGATTATCCTGGTGTGACCCAATCCAGTGACTAGTATTTGTATAAAAGTGCAGTAGAGGGGGACTAGATGGGCAGAAGAAGAGGAGGTAATGATCAAAACAGATAAATGTTTGTATGAAGCTGAAAGAAAAGCTTAAGAAACTGTTCAAGGAGGTAGGAGAAAATCACCTTGGTTGGAGCTCAGAGAAAGCCCTGTATGCTAATATTATTATTATTACATGATTGCCCCAAGAGAGTAATGGAAATGCAAAACTCAGAGAAAATTACACCATAAACACCTCAAAGGCTTTGGAATAGTTGGTACTGAGTACCTCTGACAATAGGGTTGAAGATAAATCTAAAAGCAGACCTGGATAAACATCTACTTAAAAAACACATCCTTAGATCTTGTCTCCTATTCTGAGACATAGATGGCTGCTTTTTTCTAATCACAACAGAAAACTGGAAAGGAAAAAAAAAAGTTATTTTTCTTGGAACACCTGATACAGTTAAAAGTATATTTCAGTGAAGTAAATTCTAATCTACTAACTATGAAGCACTCAGCATCGTCCCACACTCAGGTCCAAGAAAGGAAACACTGTGCTCATTACTCTATAGGTAGAACAGTGGAAGAATTTGCCTACCTCAAATGTGCTTCACACACACCCAGGGTATAGATGGCTTCTTTGCTTTTTCTTTGGATCTGTTCCTTGAAGCCAATCTGGGAAGAGAAAGGGTGTGAAATACAGACCAGAGTACCTCTGTTTGCTCTCTTGTCCTGTGCTTGTCAAATTGTTAATGGTGTGCTTGCTCCATAAAATTAGTGAAAGGAGGTTCCCAGATGACGTTTGTATACCAGGTAAAGAATGGTGCAGACTGGAGCAGGTCTAGGAGACACTGCATCAAGAAAATGAAATTTATAGGGTATTTGATATTTGTGAACCTATTGAGGAGAGACTATAAAGTCAGCTATGAGTTTGGTGTTGAATTAGTGACAAGTATACAGAAAGCGAATGAAAAAAAATTAAGAGATGATTGTTAACACCAAAGTGAACAAAAATACTGTGCAAGAAAGCAGAAATAATCACAAACTTCAGAGCATTATTGAAGATGCTGTATACATATGAATCTGAGTATTGATTCAAGAAAAAATTAAGTCTTGGTACAAATGTATAGGATTGTGTGAATCAGGTACTTGGAGTGGTAGCTGTGAGTTTTCACTGTGGAAGGTGAATAGATAGTGTCTCCTGCTGAACATCAACATAGAGAAGCACACACTTGTTATTTAGAAGAATGAGTGAAAATTTAAAAAACCAAAACAAACCCAGAAACAGCCAAACCATTTGGAAGTGGTTAGTTTTCGAAATCAGCAATAGGTGAGGGGGGTGTGAAGAATTTCTTACAAATCTCTATTAACTATAAATCTTTTTAAGATTGAGTGCATATGTAAGTTTTCTTATAACAAAAAACACAATGAAAAAGCTGTGGGGAAAATATTCTCATACATAACACCTAGAATCCATATATAGAAACATCAGGTCAATTTACGTATTAAGCCATGTAGGTATTTTTCTTAATATACTGTGTTTGCATGCAAGGATAATGTACTTGAAATACCATTCAATCTTACATTTTATTATTTTTAAAATACAAGCTGTAGAAAACTATTGATCATATTTACAGGCTAATGTGGACATTATACAATAAAGTAAATCTTACTCATCTATTTAGTTATTGATACTATGACTTCTTATTGCAATAACTCTGAAAAAATGGACACTAATTTATAAGAAATGGGTAAACTATAGAGCATTAGTTAATGGAATGTCAAGGTAGGACTGAGTAGGGATAAAACATAATTTGATTCTATAACTACACTAGTAAAGTTATTATCTAATGACATTGGTCACAAGATCCCTGAGTAAAGAATTGCTTAGAGAGAATATTTATAAACTAAGAAAAAGCCATAAGGAAAACATATTAACAGTTACAAGTACATTGATCACCTCAGGAACAATCTCCCTTCTTAACAACTAACATATAGAATTATAAAAGCTATGTAAATGATAGAATGAATATATTCCACCAAACTAAATACAAGCTACAAAGGCAGAATTATATACATAGGATTTATATTCTATCAATCTAAAGCTGAATTCCTTTTATAAGTGAATAATATCACCAAAGGCCTAGTTCTAATTAGGACTAGATGAGTTATGTCCCAAAGAGTCCTCAAAAGTATCAATTTAAGCAAAACAGAAATTGATTTATTTTGTGTGTAACTCAGATATGAGTAACAGTGCTTGACTGCTCAGATGTGTGGAATCTAAGCTACCCCTCCTTTTACGTTAAACGATTCTTTGGACTTGCCTTTCATCTTCATAGTCCACGATGCAGTTTCAGTAACCATCCATCTACTTTCTAAGCAGCAGGATGGAGGGCAGGATTAAGATAAAGGCTCTTACAAGTTCCAGTATTGGTGGACAAATAACCACGTAGCCAGCGAACTGTAACACTCACTTCCTGGCCACAAATATAACAAGTAAATGTTCTTTGTACATTTGGCGAAGACTTCAGGGGTCTACAGAATTCATTCTCTAATCCACCTAAATCTGAGAACTATCTGATCAATTAGATGAATTGGTTAACTAAACACACATCATTCAGAGCTAACCTAAACACTTCAAAACAGATGTTTTCAAGAGTTAAGATAATGAGAACATTATCAGAACCTGCCCTGAAATGTTTGAATGTTAGAAATATGTTTTGAGATTTGTGTATTTGTCAGGTTGCACACCAAAGGAGTGTTTTGTTAATGACTGATAATTTTTGTTTCTCTCAAATATGAATCATTGAAGCTTCTAAGTATTTGGTAAAACCCTCCAAGTTAGCTTCTGCCAGTGTTTTTCATGTTCGTTGCTCCTAGAAACTAGCCTTGAGTAGCTGACTGAAGAGCTGTCTGGTTTTAGAATTGTACACAGAAATGTGAGAATGATGATAGGGAGAGGCAAACGGTATTTCTTACAGTAGAATGTTATCAAAGTGGAGAGCTATCCAAGCTCATTTATTTATTATTTTATGTCATGAAGCATTTATCATTAAGCTAAAAGACCTCTAAATACCTATAAATATCTCTTGGCAGCTCTTCACTACAATGGTTTTAACAGGAGAAAAAGAAGTCAAGTCAGAAGAAGGGTAACAACACAAAATCCTGTCTGAAGGTAAGGAGAGAAAAAGTGAGATTTATCAATTTCAGATTTCAGGCATTATAAACACAAAGTTGGAGGGATTTTCTTGAGTAAATTTCAGTACAGTTTTTATTAAATATTTCCTCAGAGATAAAGGTCTATCACATTAAATGCTAATTTTATTTAAGAAACACTTTGAACACCACATTTATGTGTGGTTTATTTTTTTTTGAAATTAGTACGTTTACTGTTGCAAAAGTGAAAGTTGTTCTACTTATTATTTGTTTATCATGTCCTATATTTGCATTAAATATTGAAATTACTCTAGCTTTATTTCACCTACAACATCATAATTCTTTTTTATCTGTTGATTATAAATGACTTTGAAATTTGGTGGGTGTCTTGACTACCTCATCCATCTGGACAACCTTTGCTTTGTTTGTCTATGATGAGGCTGTTTTATAAGGCTATATTCCTAGAAGTGAACTTGTAGGTATCAATGGCAAAATAAATAATTCCTCATATCCATGGGAGATTAATTGATTGCCACCCAATGGATATGATAAGCTTTCCAATTATGTGTCCATTTGTAAATTTATATCTGCATTTCTTGTCAGACTACAAATGTGTGATACTTTGCATTCTCTATTGAACTGGTTGTAATATCTTACTGATTCTCTTATTAATTAATAATTTAAATAAAACCTTTGGTACATCTTTAAAAGAATTCTTTTTAATCTGTTGAATTACACTCAATATTATTTATAAAATCTATATAGTATATGACTCAAACACAGCTATCCCTATGAGTTAGTTTAGTCCATTTATATGTGTTTTCTGTAGCACGACTGTTCACATACTTTCCTTAAGACATTAATATTTGATCATGTTTTATGTTATAAACATATGATTTAAAGTAAAACAATGTACTATAAAATATATTTATTGAGAAACTATTATAAATTGTAAATCAAGTGTTATTACTGAATTGTTTATCATTGTAATATTACAATCTTCATAAAGACAGTTGCAGTCCTGGATACAACCTCATTATTTTAGGTATTATGTTACTCTAGAATTTTTACTTAAGTATTTCTGCCCACCTCCCCAATAAGAATTATCCAGAGCTATCTTTTTGTGTTTTATGAAATGATGATACTTTAATGTTTTTTATTTGAAAAAAGGTAGGGAAGGTCTTCTAGATGACTCAGACATGTGAAAGCTATAAATAAATTAATACTTTAAAACCTTTTCCATCTCTATACATAATCGCACCACAATGAAAGTCTTTAGGAGATCCCTAAATGAGATTAAACTTCATCATAGTGATTTGCTGTACTTACTTTGTAATTAATGCTTTAGGGAGGGGTATGCAGGGCCTCCAGGGCCACGCAGGAGTTGTATTCCTAGACAGATGGAACTACCAGGGACTGTAGGAAGCAGGCTTTGTGCTCTCAAAAGGGTGAGGTGCTGTCTGGTTCCCTTCGGGTTTGTTATCAGCTTGTTTGAACAGTTCTGCAGGCTGGCAGAGAACCAAAACCCATGCAGCAGGATAAGCAGAAACTGCACCTGGTTAGTCTGATAAGGAGGATTGTTGGCTAGGGAAACTTTATCCTTAGGAGCCGAATGGGGAGGGAACGTGTGGCTAGGCCATATGAGGTCTTCTCATTTTCCCCCATTTGTCTAGACAGCGCATATATTGTGCCTTAATTTTAAGCCTTGCACCATAGGAAATCGGCATTGGCATGGACTGGTTGAGAAAACAAAATGTTAGACTATGTCTTAGAAAAGCCTGTGTGTTAGTCCTGACTCTGATTATATATATATTCGCTGCATGATTTCAGAAAAATCTTCCCACTTCTGAGTTTATTTTCCTCAAGAATATAACAGGAAAAATAATACTTGTCCTCTCTCACAGGGTGTTATTTTTTTATTTCTAAACTTTATATTTTGAGAGATCATTGTAGACTCACATACACTTGTAAGGAAAAATACAGAGATACCATTTTTACACTTTACCTAGCTTCCTCCAGTGGTAACATCCTGTGATACAATATAAATTCAGTACAATGTCACAACCATGACATTGACATTAATACAGTCAAGATGCAAAACATTTCCATCATAAGGGGTACCTCATTTTGCCCTTTTATAGCCCACTGTCTCTCTTACTTCCTGTTCCTGATCTATCACAACCATTTCTGTATTTTTGTCCATTTCTACATTTTGTCACTGCAAGAATATTTTATAATTTAAACCATATAGTATATATGACCTTTTGGATTAATTTTTTTCATAATTCCCTGAAGATTCATTCAAACCATTCTGTATATCAGTAGTCCATTCCTTCATGTTGCAGAGTCGTCTTGCATAGTATGAAAGCATCACCCTTTTTTTTTAGTCATTTACATATTTAATGGACATGTGGGTCATTTCTAGTTTCTGGCTATCATGAACAGAGGTGCTATGAGCATTTAGGTACATAATTTGTGTGAATATAAAGTTCTTATTTCTCTCAGATAAAACCCAAGAATATAATTCCTAGGCCGTGTGGTAGTTTATAAGAAACTACCAACTGTTTTCCACAGTGGTTGTACCATTAAACATGCCCATAAGCAGTATGTGAGTAATCCAGTGTAATCACATTACAACCAGCATTCCGTGTTGTCAGTTTTGGGGGGGTTTTTTGTTTTTGTTTTTGTTTTTACGTTAGCCATTCTGATACAGTGAGTGATACTGTGGTTTTTAACTGGCAGTTACCTGATGGGTAATGTTGATCATCTGTTTAAATGATATTTTTGGGGCACCTGGCTAGCTCAGCCGGTTAAGCATTCGGCTTCAGCTCAGCATCCAGCTTCCGCTCAGGTCATGATCTTACGGTTCGTGGGTTTGAGCCCCACGTCAGACTCTGTGCTGACTGCCAGCTCAGAGCCTGGAGCCTGTCTTCAGATTCTGTGTCTCCCTCTCTCTCTGACCCTCCGCTGATGGCACTGTCTTTCTCCATCTCAAAAATAAATAAAAAGCATTAAAAATTTATTAAATGATCTTTTTATATGCTTGTTTGCCAAATGTGTATCCTCTTTAGTGAAATACATGTTTATGTCATCTGCCCATTTCCAAATTGGGTTGATTTTAGGGATAGGGTTTGCTCCTGTTTTGTTTTGTTTTGTTTTGTGTTTACTGTTGCATTTTTTAAAGTTCATTATATACTTTAAATATGAGTCCTTTGTCAAGTATGCTGTTTGCAAATATTTTCTCCCAGTCTGTAGGGTGTCTTTTCATCTTCTTAACTGAATCTTTTGAAGAGCAAAAGTTTTTCATTTTAATGAAGTCCAATTTATCCATTTTTCTTTCTAAGGATCATCATTTTGGTGTCAAATTTAAGAACTCTGACTAGCCCTAGAACCAAATATTTTATCCTATGCTTTTCTTTTAAAGTTTTATAATTTTTCATTTTATATTTGAGTCCATGAACATATTTCCATAATAAGGTATGTGAATTGGTTCAAGGTTCGTATTTTAGTCTATGGATGTCCCATTACTCTAGCATAATTTTATGAAAATGCTGCCTTTCCCTCATTGATTTGCTTATGAACCTTGTCAAAAAATCAGTTGAGCGTATTTGTCTGGATCTATTTGTTGGTTCTCTGATGTCTCTTTGATCAGTGTGTCTATCCTTTCACAATACCACATTCTCTTGATAATTTTACCTGTATAGTAAGCCTTAATAATGGATAGAGTGATTTCTCCCACCTCATTTTTTGGTCAAGATTATTTTAGCTGTTTTGTGCCTTCTGTTTTTCCAATATTCAAATAAGCTTATCTGTGTCTACAAAAAGTCTTAGGAAGAATTGAATTAATTATATAGATAAATTTCAGAATTATCCAAAAATTATCTGAAAATTCCAATCCTTCATCACCCTGGATCTTCCCATTTATTTGGTCTTTGATTTCTTTCTTCAGCTTTTTGTAAATTTGAGCAATTATGGCTGATATGAATTTTTAAGTTTTTACCTAAGTATTGTATTTTCTTTGAAGTGATAAAAGTGATATTATGTTTCTAATCTGTCTCCCACATGCTCATTTTTAGCATGTAAAGATGAGGTTGGTTTTTATAATTGATCTTGGATTGTTCTCTGCAAACTTGGTGATGTCGATATTATGTTCTAGGAGGTTTTGGATTTTTTTCTTTTCTTTTTTTGATAGATTTCCTGGGATTTTCTCCATAGACAAATCATGTCACCTATAAATACGGACAGTTTTATTTCTTTCTTTCTAATTTATATGCTTTTTATCTCTTTTTTTCTTCATTTAATACACTGCTCAGAACTTCTAGTACTATTTTGAATAAGAATGATAAGAGATGACCTTGTTCCTGATCTTAAGGAACAATATTCAGCTTTCATGATTAAGTAAAATGTTTGTGGAGTTGTGTTATGGATAGTCTTTATCAAATTGAGGAAGCCCACTTCTATTCCTGGTTTGCTAGGAGTTTTTGTCCTGATTGGATATTAGATTTCATCAATTGTTTTTCTGTATTAATTAATATAATCACATACTTCTTTTTTAGCCTGTTGATATGATAGATTATGTGATTAATTTTCAAATACTGAACCAATTTTGCATATATTAACAAATTCCCACCTTAGAATAGTGTAGAATTTCTTGGTCATGGTATAGAAATCTTTTTGTAGTTTGCTGGATTTGCTTTGCTCAAATTTGAAGAATTTTGGGTCTAGTTCATGAGAGAATGAGAGATTGTCATTTGTAGTTTTACCTTTTCCCTCCTCCTCATCCTCCTTTACTTCCTTCTTTGTATCTGGTTTGGTATCAAGGTAATACTTGCTTCACAAAATGGGTTGGCACATGTTCTCTTGTCTTTTATTTTCTAGGGAATATTGAGTAAAGTTGATCTTAATTCTTTTTTAAATATTTAGTAAAATTTAACAGTGAAGCCATCTGGGGCTAGAGATTTCTTTCTGGGGAATATCTTAATTAAAATTTTGTTTTCTATATTAATATAAGATTATTATCAATTTCACTTGGATTTAGCTTTAGTACTTGAAGTTTTTGAACAGTCGATTCATTTTTTTGTTTGTTTATTTTTTATAAGAATTTATTGTCAAATTGGTTTCCATCTAACACCCAGTGCTTCTTCCCACAAGTGCCCCCTCATGACTATCACCCCCTTCCCCCTTCCCCCTCCGCCTTCAGCCCCCAGTTCATTTTCAGTATTCAGTAGTCTCTCATAATTTGTGTAATGTCTTTATCTCTTGTGATTGTCTTTGGTCTGAAGTCTACTCTGTCTAATATTATTAATATAGTTCTCACTTAAAAAAACTATCTTACATATCTTTTTTCACTCTTTTAGTTTTACTAAAAGAGTAGTTTTAGCCTACTTATGATGTGTTTGAAATTAATTTCTTAGAGACACCATATAGCTGGATTATGGATTTTTTAAGCTACTCTGCCAGTCTGTGTTTTTTAATCACAGTATTTAGATTATCTACATTTAAAGTAGTTATTAATATGGGAGTGTGATTTGTTTTCTATTTCTTCTATTTCTCATTCCTCTATTTTTTCTTTTTTAACCTTCCCTTGGATACATGGACATTTATAGAATTCCATCTTTTTTGTGTACAGTATTTTTGAAAATATTGCTATGTATATATCATTAGTGTTTGATTAGTGAGTATTATAAGTTATATTATACATATATATATAACTTACCATAACCATTATTGACATCTTATCACTTCAAATGAAGGATGGGAGACCTCTTTCTCCCTACTTTCAAAATGTGATTGTCATAATTATTTTCTCTGTGAACATTGAGCACCACACCACATAATTTTTTCTTCAACTCTCTCATAATATTTTAAAACCGCATGAGAAGAGTGGTGCCTGGGTGGCTCAATCGGTTAAGCCTCCAACTTCAGCTCAGGTCATGATCTCACAGTTTGTGAGTTTGAGCCCCACATTGGGCTCTGTGCTGACAGCTCAGAGCCTGGAGCCTGCTTCTGATTCTGTGTCTACCTTTCTCTTTCTGCCATTCGCCTGCTCATTCTCTTGTTTCTCTCTCAAAAATAAACATTTAAAAAACAAAACAAAAAACACATGAGGAGATCAAATCTATATATTTACCCCATGCTCACCCATTGTCGTGTCCCTTGCCCCAGACGGCTGGGCAGTAAATCTTTGCGGGTCCCTTCCTGAGGGAGGGAGACGCAGGGAGTGAGGCAAAACGAGCGTTTTCCGATCAAGCCCCCGTTTATTAAGAAAACACGTATCTTATAAAGGTTTCAAGGCGGGAAACTGGCCCAGGTTGGTTGCCAGGTAACAGAGTCAAATGATTATTAGAAAAAGGGGAAACCGAAACTGAAACTCCGAACACAGCATCAAAGGAAGCGCCCAGACTTTTGTCCCCAATAATGGGCAGGGGAAGATTAGCGCTGCATAAACCCGAATGTGGTTTGATCTTTTGTTCATTTTGGCTTTTTTCATCTGGCTCAGTCTGACTCTCTGAATCCTGGACCAGGAAATGCACTCTCCTAGCCTCCAGATGTAAATCTTGTTTTTTTGGTCGCTCCCTGGAGAGCGATATGTCCTTGCCTGAGGCGGCCAAAACTCGGCAGCTCCCAACAACCCATGATATATATTTTTTCATTTCTGAAATTCCAAAACTATTCTTATCATTTTCTTTCTATTTAAAACATCTCCTTTCAGCCATTTTTTAAGGGCAGGTTGCTAACAACAAATACTCTCAGTGTTCCTTTGTCTGAGGATGTCTTTATTTCCCCTTTATTCCTGAAAGATAGCTTTGCCAGATATAAAATTTGGGGCTAACAGATGTTTTCCTTCAATGCTTAAAAAATAGTGTGTCCCTTGCTTCTGGCTTTGATAATTTCAATGAGAAATCCACTTTCATTTGAGTTGGTGTTTTCTCTAAAGAACTTTTTCCTCTGACTGCTTTTAAGATATTTTCCTTTGTCTTTCATTTTCAGAACTATAATGATCATGAGTCATGGAGAAAATTTCTTTTTTTTCCCCTTAAATTTATTTATTTTGAGATAGAGAAAAAGTGGAGAAGGGGGAGGGGCAGAGAGAGGAGAGAGAGAATCCCAAGCAGGCTTGGTGCTGTCAGTGCCGAACCTGACACAGGGCTTGATCCCATGAACCATGAGATCATGAATTGAACCAAAATCAAGAATCAGATTCTCAACTGACTAAGCCACCCAGGTACCCCTGGAGTGAATTTCTTTAGGTTTCTTATATAGGCTTTACACAGCTTCTTGAATCTGTACACATAGGCTTTTCACCAAATCTAGAAAATTTTCATTGATTATTTATGTGTATCCCTTTTCAGGTCCATATTTTTCTCCTTTCCCTTGTGTTTCCAATATTACAAATGTTTGATTTCTGTTTTGTCTCACATGTCCCTGAGACTATGTTTAGGGTTTTTTTGCTTGCTGCTGCCACTACCTCTCCTTCTCCTTCTCCTCCTCCTCCTCCTCCTCCTCCTTTTTTCCCTCTTCCTCCTCCTCCTCCCTCTCCTCCTCCTCCTGCTTCTGTAGTTCAGATTGAGTAAATTCTATTGTTCTCTCCTGAAATTACTGATTCCATCTCCTATCATCTCACTCTACCATCAAACCCCTCTGGCATATTTTTTATTTTGATTATTGTATTTTATAGTTCTAGCATTTATATTTGGGTCTTTTTATAACATTTTTCTCTCTGCTAATGTTTTTATTTTTGTTTTTTCATTTGTTTCGAGAGAATTTGCAATGAACTATGGAAGCATTTTTTAATTTTTTTTTTTTTGAGAGACAGTGCAAGCAGGGGATGGTGAGAGAGAGAGGCAGACACAGAATCTGAAGCAGGCTCCAGGCTCTGAGTTAGCTGTCAGCACAGAGCCTGATGCGGGGCTGGAACCCAGGAACCATGAGATAATAACCTGACCCAAAGCTGGACACTTAATCGACGCCCCTGGAAGCATTTTTATGATGTCTTCTTTGAGATCTTTGTCAAATAAGTCCAGTACCTTGGTTTACCTCTGTGTTGCCATTAGTTGATTGTCTTTTTCATTCAAGTTGTGATATTCCTGGTCTTTTCTGTAGTGAATAATATTTGACTGCATCCTGGACACTTTTGATGTTATGTTATGAGGCCCTTGATTATATTTAAATCTTCCCCTGTAGCAGCCAGCATGTGGGTTCTGGCCTATTTTTGTTGGCTATAATTCCAATGACAATTTCATTTTCTGAGCCCACACAATTCTATTCTGGTCTAATTTGCTCTTCTGGTTCTGCTTGAACTCTGGCTAATGGCTGTTTCCCTGTTGGATGCTTCTAGAGAAGTTGAAAGTTCTTCTCTGGGCT
Source organism: Suricata suricatta (assembly GCF_006229205.1). Lineage (NCBI taxonomy): Eukaryota > Metazoa > Chordata > Mammalia > Carnivora > Herpestidae > Suricata > Suricata suricatta. The sequence continues at coordinate 81,752,374 of NC_043706.1, forward strand.
CCCAGGTCTCTTAGATGGGGTACACTGAATCTGATGATGGAGAGTATTTTACCCAGTGTCCTTCAGCTTCCTTTTAAATCTCTGGTGCATAGGAGGAAGGAAGTACCTACTGGATTGACTTTTCCCACTGTAAGGTAGGCTAGCCGTATTTCCACTGTTGGAATAGATGGCCAGTGTGGCTCTCCACCACTGGGTAAAATGTGGAGAAGCACTAGGTCTGTCAGTACTGCCTGTGCAAGTGGAGGGACCTCCTGGTTGCCAATGAATGTGGAACATGGCCTGACAGGAACAATGAGCCCCTCCTGCTGGGTGCCCTAGGACTGGGTGTGAGCTGATCCATGTAGATTCTGTTGTTGCTGCTGTTGATTCTAGCAGATGAAACTCACAGGCACAGATGTCAGGTCAGCAAACATGGGCAGATCTGATTGCTGTAGCCAAGGTATGGGTCTTCCTGTTAGGTCCCTACTGGCCCTTCCCTTTTCCAGTTTCTTAGCCAAAGAGACCAGGCTTGTTTTAATGTCTTGTTTCTCTCTCTCTCTCTTTCTCTCTCTCTCTCTCTCTCATGTGTGTTTGTGTTGTCCTCTATTTCTTTTTCTTATTCATATTTTGTTTTGTTTTCTATGCCTGTTGGCAGTTTGGGTAGGTGGTCTTTCTATCACTCATCTAGGATAGATGGGAGATAACAAAGAAAACTAGAGAACTATCTGGATATTGTTCCAATCCTGATGTCCTTTAGCCATTCTATAGGCTTCTTTACACCTTACAGAGTCTTTTCATGTTTGTGGAATTATTTTCAGAATATTCATTAATATTTAGAGGATATAAATAGAGAAAATCAAATCTAAGCCAACTTGTCTCAATAATAGATATACAAGATTATTTCTGACATTTAAAAAATACTGTTGCATGTTCATTCTTTTGGTGAACAATTATGAACAAGACAGTGTCTGTCCTTGTTAGGATCAAATAATATGATAATGTAATAGCAACTATTAAGGTGAAAAACAGGTAGACTGAGATCATTTTTATCATTACTGAATTAAAGAAAGGTATTCATTTTTTATAAAATAAAAGAGTAAATTTTAGTATCCATCAATCTTCATTGTAGGTATATCCATTAATTATTGTGACCATCTAGATTTTGTGATTTTTGCCTTGATTTATGTAAGTAATATTATCTCCATGTATCTGTGGCAAAATTAAAATATATTGGAACTGCTTTCTAATATAGCATGGTTTCAAATAAGTGTTTATATAAGATATTTTTAATTATTTATTATTCAGCTTTCAAAATATGCTGGTTCTTTAAATGGGTTTACTTGGCTTGCTTGTTTCTTGATATTCTCTATAACTTGTGCTGTTTCCTACATAAGAAATTGCATATTTTGGTACATTGTTTTTTTATTTTCACCATATGTTCCTTGCTTGTAGAAAGTAATTTATCCTTGAAGATATGGTCTGTCAAATTCCAGGTTCTATTTAAGACAAAATTTGATTTCTTGATTGATTTTATTTTAATATGTTTCCTTGATTAAATTTTCTATATGGTGTTTTATTTTATTTTAATATTCTGTGGAAAATGGTTTATATGTCCTGATATGATCATCTTTGACAATTTTATTTTCATTTTAGTTATATTAAAAACTAAAAATTTTACATTCAGCTGGGACTCTTGAGTAAAAATCCATATAGATACAGGTTACATGTATCCCTGAGATTTAGTTACCGAGAAAGCAGAGAGTGACATTGTGACATTTTTATGCTTCTAGATACTTTTAGTTGTGTTTTACACTTAACTAATAATCTTCACTGTCAATATAAGAGACAACTCCCATCATCCTCAAATTACCAACTTGGTAAGCTGTTTGAATAGGTCTATATTTCAACTAGATCTATATTACAAATACATCATATAAATGTTAGACTGTTATAATACAAAGACCCCAAGATACCATATCTTTGCTTAGAGAGATAACTTCTCTCTCATGTAACAATCCACCCTACGTGGCCCTGTCACCTACCTGTGGCATTGTTCTCGGCTTCATGGTCAATGCGGGATTACTGTTACATCTACATTCCAGCTTGTGAGCAGGGGAAAAGAGAGGCAGGAAGTACAGGACAAGTACTTTTCTTAGCAGTTTCATCACTTCCTTTCATATGATTTAGATAATAACTTAATCCCCATGGTCTAGCCACACATCTAGCAAACATCGCACATCTGGCTACAAAGACGCCTAGGGAATATTGTGTCTAGCTAGGTATTTACATGCTAGGGAAAAATTGAGAGAACAGATTTGGAGTACAACCTGCAACTTTCCCCAATTTCTAATATTTTAGTCTAGATTTCTCATCATTAAACTGAAAAATTGGATAGGTCATCTCAATAAACAGAAGATAAAAGACTTTAGACACAACTTTTTTACTGAGAAGCTGAACAAATACTAAACTCCAGTTGTGCCATACTTATCTCTGAAGTCTAGGTTTAGGGAGTCTCTAAAAATAATATTTTTGTGGGTGGTAAATAAATATACAAATACTATAATATAGTTATACTCTGCACTATATCTTAAAAGCTTTAGAATCCAAGGAAAGCGTAAATGTCTTTATTAAGACTGTGAAGGCCTTTTTGAGTTTCAGTAAGTTTCTATAAATTTTTATTTTCCTTTCAATGAGAGTTTGGGTGATTCTAATTTCAGAGTTATGTGACAAACCAATAATCAGACAACCAGTAAAACCTAATAAGAGGCCCTGGACCTCAGGAAAGCCCCCAAGCCTCTATAAACATGTGCAGAAGCATTTGGCTATCCTAACTGCCACCAACCAAATGCTTACATCCCTACAATTAGAAACCAACTTGGAAACTCAGATACAAATATGAAAGCCAAATTCTCTGCTGAAACAAATGTTTTCGACTGAAACAAATGCTTGGGTTGCTCACATGCGCCCAAACCAAATATTTTCTTGTAATAAATTTGCTTCCAAGCCATCCATACTCTGCCTCATTTATTAACTAAACCAGACTTGATTTATTCTACATGTTTATTCTGCTACATTTTGATGAAAAAAGATGAAATTCCTACTGACTATGAAATTCTATACTTTGTTCTGGAAACAATACTTGAGGAATAGCACCTTCATGTACACTATGCCCTCTGCCTGGAATGTTTAGCATAATATCTATTATTTATTCAGTTTTCATCTCAATCATAACTTTTTCAAGAAAACCTTCACTGTCTCAGATAAATCTTACCAACATTGTACATGTATTCTTGTGATTTTTGTTTAATGTCTATTTCTCCCACTGCAAGGTAAGTGAAATAAGGGTAGCGACTGTGAATCACGTATAAGAAACCAGCAATAGATTTGGGTTAAATAAATGGAGGGATAGTGTGTAACTCGCAGGATTGATTTGAGAATTAGATAAGTTATAGCATATGAAACACTTAGTGTCCAATACATGGAAAGCAATTATTTTTCCCACAAATAATAATTTAATTAAAAGGAATAATATATTTTCTCCCAATAAACTATAAGCTCAATGAAGTAAGAGTTTTTCATACTAATGTATGTCAGGGATATAACACATTTTCAATAAATAAACAATAAGCAAATGAAAAAAAGAATGGAATCCAAAGAATGCAAGTGTATCTTAACTTTAGAGAAAAATATCTCAGTTTTATCAGTAGGCCAGGAGAATGACTAAATAAATTGTGTGTATGTATAAAATTCCTGTTTCTTTGAACTGTATTGATTGATATAATAACTACAGAAGGGGTGTGAAAATGAAGGTAACTAGGTGAAGCTTAAGTCTATTTGCACTAGAACCAATTTGGAAGCACTGTACACACTTCCAGAACTTTTAGGACCATTTGATGAGGGTCACTCTTGAATCTATTGTATTTCTATATGCCTTACTTGAGACTGACTTACCTTGTGAAATACCTGGAATGAAAATGAGGTGACTGGAATCAATTATGAATATCTCTAAGCTTGAAAAAGATAACTAGGACATATAAATCTTTGGTTGATATCACTCATTAGTACACATAAAAATGCTTGAAACAGCTTTTGGTATAAAGAAAAACATGATAATTAAAAACATAGTGAATCATAACAATGGGTGTTACTAGTAGAAAAGACATGAAGACAAAAAAACCAGGAGCACCGGGGTGGCTCAGTTGGTTGAGCGTCCAACTTCATCTCAGATCATGATTTCATGGTTTGTGAGTTCGAGCCCCACATCACTCTTGCTGCTGTCAGAGCAGGGCTCTTGGGATCCTCTGTCCACCTCTCTCTACCCCTCCCCTGTTGTGCTCTCTCAAAAACAAGTACACATTTAAAAAATAAAGAGGGAGATGTAGGCTGAACTTCTATGGCACCTAAAAAAAAAGACAAAACAAACCAAAAAAGAAAAACAATGAAAAGGTAGAAGAAAGAGACAGAAAGAAAGAGAGGCTAGGTCATTGAAAATTCTGCAAAAAAAGATGTTTTTCCAAAGGGCACTGAAAATGGATGGAACATTGGATATTAAGGTTTCTTCATGGCAATTCTTGTGTTTCTGGAATATGGTATAACTTTGTCCTACCATGTTAGTAGTGAAATGGTGGTGTTCTGGAAAGGAATGCATAGTATTGTAGTTGGGTGTAAAGTTGATTGCTCAATGATGGATATCACGTTTTGATAGTTTCTTTCAAAACTGAGGCAAGAGTAATATATACACTCCCCTAATAACTACTGAAGAAAGAAAAGACCCAGGCTGAGTCATCCTTTACATGATGCCAAACACAGGAAAAGCTGGCTGTGCTCCCCTGCACCAATGTGTTGATGCAATTGTATGTCTTAAGCCATTGAGTCTGTTGTTTTAAAAATGTCTATGAGACTTGTGATGGGCACCGGGTGTTGTATGGAAGTGTTGAGTCATGATATTGTATGCCTGAAACTAATATTACATTACACTGTATGTGAACTAACTGGAATTTAAATACAAACTTAAAAAAATACTTGTGAGATATTTTGTTCGATTTTCAAATATGTGATTAGAAGCTCCCGTCAAAAGTTTAGGCCTGTTTGAGCAGACAGCTTTCAGTGGTTTTAAGTTTTTAAAATATCAGGGAATATAGGGTTTCTCTTTGGGTTTTTTTTTTTTGCTTCATTTTTATCTAAAGCATTCTAAATATTTGGATTTTTTCTCTTATTTCCATAATGAAGATGCCTGTATGCTTCATGTTAATATTCAATATATTTTCAATGCAGCTTTTTGATATTTGTCTCTTTAAGAACTATTGAAAGAGCAATATATACATACACATTTCTATGGAGAGTTTTTTAACATGATATATATAAATGACTTACAACTTTTTTCATATCCTAATTATCCAATATTGAAAACTAACATTATTTTGTCAATATCATCTACATGGGGAAACATTCTCAAAAATTGATATTTAAATTTTTCCATTGTAAAAGCTTGAGTTACAAGATTTTAAATATTGCTTAAATTTTTAAGACCATTATTTACAGCTTGATTCATTAAAAACAGAATGTGCAAGAGCTTATTATGCATATATGTAATATGGAAAAAAAGTAAAATATGCCCATTTCAGGAAATAAAAGAAAAATAAATGCTGGAGAGAAATGTGAAATAAGGGAAAATATACAAATCCCTACTATAAATCCTTATTTGGTGAAAAAAAGATGGGCCGTGCAAAGGCTCTATAAGACCTCAAAGCCAGAAAAAATAAGGAAAAGACTTGCAGCTAAGTTACACATTGTTAGAAGAGGTCCTGAGGTCCACACTGTTAATTTACAACATGTTTATTCAGAAAACAATTCTTTTTTTTTTTTTTAACTAAGTGCTAAGAGGAATCATTTTCATTGGTCCTGATGAGAGGCTGATGTGAATGTTGCATTCAAGAATATCTCAACTAAGAATACCATGAATATTTCATGAGAGATTCCTCTGATCATGTATCAGTGAAGTCCAGTGTCACAGTTTCAGTTCGCATGTCAGAAAAAGAAGCCTAGAATGTACTCAAAATGTTGCCCAAGTACAGAATGTACTTAAAACGTTGTCAAGTACAAATGATCTGGTCTGACTACAGTTGCGACAAATTGATTAAAAAGTTTTTAGTAAAAGATAATTTTATGACTGCTTGGTATTTTTTTTCTGAGATAAAAAGCATCCATTAAGTGTTAAAGATACAAAATAACATGTATATTCCTATATAAACACAGATATATACATATATATTATGTATATTACATAGTCTAATAATACTATGAATACCTATTACCAGACATACTACATGAGAAATAAAACATTTCCATTATTTTGAAATCCCTTTCAAGACTTTTTTCCATCCCATCCTCTTTTCTTTAGTGAGATAACTTAATCCTGAATTTCATGTTTATTGTTTCTTTACTTTTATTTATTATTGTACTAAAATTATTTTTACCATTAATAATATATATTTAGCTTTTAATAGTTTGTAAGTTTATATAAATTGAATCAACTCCATACATTTATCTGCAATTTGTGGGGGGGGTTTTGCCTTCAATTTCATTCCTGAGATTCAACCATTTATTTCTGTATATCTGTCATTTATTCATTTATACTGATGTGTAGAATTCCTTTATGTATCATTGTTTATAGATGCAGCTGTTCATGAACAATTGATATGTTTTCTATTTTGGGCTAAGATAAGTAGTGCTTGCACGAACGTTATGTTACATGTCTCCAGGAACATATCTTTTTCTATAGTAAATACCAAGAAAAGTATTTGGCAGGTCATTGATACACCCATCTTCAGCTTTATTAGATTATAGCATTTCTCCCCTAATTGTTGTACTAACCTAAAATCACCATCAGTACAGCATTCCAGATTTTCCGTTCCTTCATCTTTTCTTCCTTTTGTCAAACCTCTTTTATTTCTGCAAATCTCCAGAGTCTGAAATTGTCTTTCATTGGCTTAAAATAATATTTCCTTGGTTACTAATAGTTCTAGAATATCTGCATGTCTACAGGCTAATTTTCATATGCTTATTCAATACTTTTGACTATCTTTTTAATAGTCATTTTTTCCTTTATTATTTTTCAATTTGGCCAGCTATAAGTTGAAAATATTCTTTCTGCTTCTACCTTGGCATTTTATTTTCTATTTGCTAATTTAAACAAATGAAATTTTAAATATTAGTATTGTCAAATTATCCCTATTTTACTTTTGCTATTGATTCCTAAGAAATTAATTTATCTGTATATCCTAAGAAATGTTTATCTGTATTTTCTTCTACAATTTTTATTGCTTTTTCTTTCATATTAAAATTTAAATCCACCTGGAAATGATTTACTTATATCCCTTAGACATGAACAGAACCAATATCATTTTTTTAAGTTTGCCAATTCACACAGAACCAAAGCTAGCTCCATGATGAATCAAAATCCATGTATTTGTGGATTGTTTTGGAGATTTTTATTCTATTTCTTGCTGTTTTCTTGGTTTATACACCAATGCCACTGTCTTGTTTGCCATAATTCTTTAATAATTAATGGTGTCTCATGAGGTATTTCCCCTTTCCTTGTTTTTCATAGGAATATCTTAGAAAACTGTGGCATTTTATCTCACATATAAACTTCAGAATCATCTTGACAAGATCCACAAAATAAACTAGGGACTTTGATGTAAAATGTATCAAATCTATAAATCCGTTTGGGGAGTATTGACATTTACATGTAATAGAATCTTCCCATCTTTGAATCTGGTGCATGTCTCAATTTATTTGTCTTATTTAGTTTCTCCCAATAAAACATTTAAAGTTCCTTCGAAATAGCATGTTAGCATTCTTCTAGAAACCTTATTTCTGATGTAACTGTAAATGGCATACTTTTAAAATTATGTTGTCTAACAGAGTGTTTTGGTTGTTGCTAGCATATAGAAATGGGGCTGAGCTTTACATTTAAGATTTTTAATACAACAAATAGTAAAATATTGTTAGAAATTATAGCTTATTTGTATACTTTTGTTTTTTATGGAGATAAGTATGCCACCTGTGAATAATTATACCTTCAACCTTATGCATATAAATAAAAGTGCAAAACGAACATTGATATCTACTCTGTCACATTTAGAGCTCTTGACCTTGCTACTACACCAAATAAATGTTATGTTTTAAATGACAGTATAAAACACCCTCGTTTTTCTAAAATTCTTTTTCCAAGGATAGATTTTTAAAAATCACAAAATTGAGCATGCTGGTAAGTCAAATTGCATCTCTAATTTTCAGTAAGACCTTCCACTCTGAATTTAGTATAACTATATTTATCATGCTTTGTTTTACAATCTATTATTCATCTGAAGTATTTGTAGAACAAATATTTTGTATCTTATTATCTTCTTTCCTTTAGTTTGTTGAAAACTGCTAATTTTACCTCGGTTTTAGGCTTAGAAAAAAATAGTACCATAATAATGCTTCCACGGTGTTTTATATTTTGCAGAGAACATTTATTTTTTGTTTTTTTTTTAAATGTTTTTAACACTTAATTATTGTTGAGAGACACAGTGCGAGCAGGGGAGGGGCAGAGAGAGGAAGACACAGAATTGGAAGCAGGCTACAGGCTCTGAACTGACAGCACAGAGCCCGATATGGGGCTCGAACCCATGAATTGTGAGATCATGACCTGAGCTGAAGTCAGATGCTCAACTGACTGAGCCACCCAGGTGCTCCTGAGAACATTTAAATCCATTATATCAATTGTTCATATAAATTCTATGAATTGAGATGTTATTGCATTATTTCACAGGGGAATAATTTATTGAATGTGATTAAAAATAGGGGAAAAGGGATGTTGGAAGCCTATATCATATTTATTCTATGTTAAGCACATGCAGTATCATATCATGATTAAATTAGAACTGACTTGTTTTAAAGGGTAAAAGGTGTTATTAGGAAAATACCAGTAACAGGACAAAAAAAAAATGCTTGTTCCTCATTAAGCCCCATCTCACTTTTTTAATGATTGAATTCCAGAAATATTAGATGTTTCTATAAAACAAACTTCCCTCTTAAAGAAGAGTTACCCTGATCAATACTCAATAGGAAAAAAGCTAGAAAGTCACATTTATTGTTGATATAATCCCTCAACGATACATAAGTGAAACTATATTTACCAAAGCACATAGGAAATGAACTCAGAAAAGGTATCAAGTATTAATTCATACATATTCTCTCACCTAATCTTCTTGACAATTAGTGATATTTAGGGGCCACAGACCAGAATTAGAATCCATGCACAGGGAAACTGACCTAATTTTCTTAGGTTAGAAATATATATTTATTCTTGTACTCTTATTGAGCCAACTGCAAGAGGTCTCTTTTTGTCTCTTATGTGGTTATCCATCCAGTGCACACAATATTTCCTTTGCAGTAGCATTTTGTGTGTGCTGTCGAAAATCAGTAACCTTGAATGCTGCATGCGGTGGTAAGTCTACCAACTGTCAGACAGGGAGGGAGAGGAGAATTGAGATATTGCATTTTAGGCATGTGTCTGAACTCACCATCTAACGCGGAATAAATGAGAGTAGCTCTCACAATGGTGGAGTATAGGGGACTTTTAAATAGGGAGTTTAATCTCCTTTAGAGCAAAGCCACACTCTCGGTTGCCCTAGGTTTTTGGCAAGATTCCCAGAAGCTGCAGTCATTCATGAGCCACACACTCTGTTCTTAGGAAAATTGCATTGGGATCTTCACACAGTGCAACCAATGCTCTCATTTTGGACGCTTCATCTGTAAAAAATCCCCTCACACATGTATATACACGTGCATGGTACTTAACTCAGCCACCACCAAAGAATGGAGCACTGCTGGGATTTGAACCTGTGGTTGCAGGAAATTCAAGTATTTCAAACCTTATGTGTCGGCTATAAAACCATTCCCTCTGGCTGATTATTCTGGAATTAAAATGTAGTTTATGTTAAGCAAGCTTGGAAAATTCCCAAGTCAAATAGGCTTATTTAGAGATACCTGTTCTACTCTCTCTGCAAAAGCTGAAGCCATAGCTTTATTTTACCTCTGGTCTTCTTTGACTTTTGTAATGTACTTCATGTGCTCATTCCCACTCAGCTCTACTTAGAGTCACAATTTTCTGTGAGATATATTTATTGTGACTAGAGAATAAAATGCAGTATATACTATGTATTTACTTATTTAAATTCTTAAGCTATGAAAAATTACCTTTCACTTCAAAGGCAAGGGACAATCGCTTTTACTACTTAGTGTTTGTTTAACAGAATTAGACTTGAGATTGAGTTTTGACTGATTAAAGTAAAATGGCTCCTGAGACCAGTGTGTATATCTTTTCCTTATGCGATATTTTTGTGGCTCTGTACTTTTGATTTTTACATTCATTGAAGTCAGTTTCCATAATTACAGCTGCACTCTACTTTTCATTCATATACTAAAATTTTGAAAAATTAAATTTTATACAATTTCCTAATTTGGAAAATGCACAGCAGGGGTACTTGCAGGTCAGCTTTCAGCTATATACAAATTCCTAAATTTATATAAGTATCACTAAACAAACATCTGCCACCACCACCACTAACAGCAGAAGCAGAAGACAATGTTTATTCATCCTACCTCTTCATGACATACAATTTTGCTAATAACTTAAATGAAAATAAACAGATTCCTTTTAAGCTTTGGCCAAAAATATTTATAGCAAGTAAGCTATTTAGTTATTGAAATTGTGTAATCCTTAGACAGCATTAACTGGCAATTATGAGGGAGTTCTCCACAGTTTCATGTTTGCACGCAGAAAAGTCAGATACCCTAAACTGCTGCTTTCATTGAGTACACACTGGTTGTTCTGTTAACCTCTTGCAAATACTTGTAAAGACATTTTCTTTGCTATTATCATGTGATATTTCCTCAGAGCGTTACCCTCACCCTTTCTCCAGGGCTGAATGTGTTTTTGCAAAACCGATTTCATTAATTCTGCTAACATTTCTGTGATTCAAAAAAAAAAAAGTGGCAAAGAGGGCAGGTGGTGCTCTGTCTCCTCATCTGACAGAGAGAGAAACTGAGGTACTCAGAAGGTGAAGGAGCCTGCAGATGGCTTCACAGCAGGTAGAGGGTGGAGCCGAGTCTCCTGCCTGCGGAGGAAGCGTTTCATCTGTTCCCAGGCAATAACACATTGAACTTTAATTCAAGAAAATAAAATGGAATATTATAGGAAAAACTTAGCAAGCTCTCATGCCTCATTTCTCCCTTACCATATTTTGTACATCCATGTTTTCCTTGGCTGCGTTTGCAATTTACATATTGGAACTGAAGATGACTTGCTGTCTCCAGGATTAGTGCATTTTTTTCTTAACTGGACACTTGAGAAAAGCAACAAAAACCAGAGCCAAATTCCGTGTGGCCTGACTCAGTGGTCTCCAGCAAGGTCAATTTGATGTTTTCTGCTGTATTTATGATTGACTATGAAGCTATGAATTAGAAGACATGGGTAGAGATAGAGGGTTTCTATTAAGACATCTCAATTTTTATATCAGTGAAAAACTATAAAATACTTTATAGAAATTAAAATATATATTCTATAAATATTCAGCTATCTTAAAATATATATGCCTCATTGATATTTACAACTATGAAACAATAATATAAATCAGCTAACTGGAAGATATAGAATGCTGTCTTTGTGCCAAAAGCATGCTACTATAAACAGACGGAGATTTTAACACCGTTTAAGATCCTACATATGATAACAAATGGGAATCTAGAATACAGTTTCTCCTGCCCAATTATACAGACCTTTGACAAAATTTCTTTCCACAAATATTTCAAATTGATTTGGAAAATGTAAACAAATCCAACTCTTACCAATATTATAATAATTCATTTAAATTAAATAACTAAATTGTGAGTTAAAAATGTCAAAACTGGGAACTCCCTAATCAAATATGATTGCTTTAATTTTAGTAACAAAAGTCTAAAGCAATCATCCTTTAATAGTAATCTTTCACTTTCTAGTCCTTTCATCAAGCTGTATAAATATAAGTATTTTCTGAAGAAATGTCATCAGGGTCATTTAAACTTGAAAATTGAATCAGATTTATGTTTGAATTCACATTTTCTTTGTAGTTTTTCTTATGATATTACATTTGTTTTTCTGAACTAAATTTATCAACCTTTTAAATTTCTTATGCCATAAAATATAGCATCTTCTTAATGGGATGTATTTGATAGTCAAAGCTGATTCAATATGCATTTTTATATCATCTGTTTGATAGAAAATATATTAAAATATAAAAATGCATAGTATAAAATATAAAAAGTATATTATTGACTCAGTGTAAATTTCACTTCTAAAAAATGTTGCCACATGGTTTAACTTCCTTAAAGTGGAATACTAGAGAAATTTAAATCTCATTAGAACTTATAAAATCTAATTTCTTATCTTACAAAGACTACTTTGTCTGGCTTATTATTTGGCAGACATTATTGTAAGTTAAGGGGATAATAGAGGTATTTAATAGTTCCTGCAAGTAATATTTAAAATTTCACAGATGCCATAAAAAGCAGGTTTTAGCATTTTACTTCAGCATTTTTCTATATTTTAAAATGGATAATATTAAATCTAAGAATAAATATCAGCACTGGAGTAAAATTTAACATTTCTGCAAACATAGTTATTTTACAGATCTTCTGTAAATTTATTAACATAATAACTGTGATGTGAAACAAAAATAGGAAAATTGTGGTGACAGGATCAAATGGAAGAAACCGAGAATAAGATATTAACTTTAGAAATAATTTCTTAAATGAAGATGATCTTATTAGTAACTAAACTGGTAATGAAATCTGTATGAAATAATCAGAAACAAAGTAAAACACATTATTACAAATATATATCCTGATTCGAACATGGTTGCTAAAGAGCTTATTGGCATTAAAACAAACCTGGTAGAACAGCTCCAATTGTCATATCTGTTCAGACATTTTGCAAAGTTTTGACATTAAAAAATTCGCATTTTAAAAATAGAATGAATAGGAAAAATATCAAGGAGGGTTTATTTTATTAGACACTGTGACCAGGCATTTAAAACATTTTTTTATATTTGACATACATAGGAGAAATCGGTATCTAATTTTTTTTTGTCAACTTGCATTGCACAAAGAACATAGTTTCATGTTCATCTCACACGTGTGGCAGTCCTCACTAAAGACAACTGCAGCTAGAAACAGAGAGATTTCCAGCATTTCTTGAAACAAAGCAAAGTAAGAAAGCTCAAAGCTTATGCAGCAAATGTGACATTTGCCTCAAGTTAATGACCTCACTCCCCGTGTAACTATAAATGATAACAGCAATAACAAAAAGAGCATGACTGTTACAATGACATGCTTACATGCTTTTTCTGGGGGAAGAAAAAACCAGTGCAATTTAAAATGAACTTTTATTTCAGAAATCAAGCAAAAGACATACCAAAACAAACAACTAAAGAAAGAAACAAATAAAAACCAAAATTCAAGTTTTGGAGATGTTCACTCAAATATTCAAAATGTATATGGGGCATTTTTCTTAGTTCCTAAGACATTTTTTACCTTTCTTCTTGTGTGAGTTAGATGCAGGTTAAAAAAAATTAACAGCTTGAAGAGTGCTAATTAGAACCAATTATAATTTCATTGACCTGCCACCGCTCACTATGTCCTGGTTTAAAAAAAAAAGGGCATTTTGCTTTATGCACATGTCTGACTGGGGAAGCTTAATATTCAGCACATGTACATGAAGTAATCAATTAGCTAGCAGTCTAAAGAGAACAATAATCTATGCAATTCCTTTTGTTAATTTCTAGTTAATAAAAGTACAGTCATATTTCGATGGGATCATTTGATTCATCAAAATAGTGGCTATCTAATATATAAAATTGGTTTACATGTCAATAAAAAGACAAAAAAAAGCTCCTATATAATTTATTCATTATGAAATCATAAAAATGCTGCAATGAAGAAAGTTCCTTTGAATCAATTCAGTTCTCTAGGAAAGTAATTCAATTTTAATGTAACCTACACTAGTTAACAAAAGGTATTTCACAAGCTTTGGTTAGAAATGCAATACAGTAACCTAATATTACCTTACATCTAAGTTTAGCAGCTACCATTTCATACTGTGCTCTATGTAGTTTAAAAAGTTGTCTACTCCCATCTAGTGGTCATATTGTTAAATGTCCTTTCAAAAATTAGCAGTGTGAATGGTCTGTATTAAGGCAAATAGAACTGCTGTTTTATTGTCAGAATTAAATAATTAATGCAGTTAACAACATCTGCATAGATTAAGTAATTCAGGCTCATGGGTTTTGTTGATAGCAGTAATTTTAAAAACAGCATAAAATGGTTTTAGCCTGATTTATGGAGCATAGCTCATGCTGCCGGAGCTGCATGGAGCTCATTGACTGGAAAACTCCCAGGATCACTCAAGAGAATTGCCATAGTTCTATAGTCAACAATTTCTTATGAATATTTTATAAAAATGTCTATGTAGAAAGAGAAGGAAAGTTCAAGCAATGAGGTCCTCTGTGTACAGCAGAATTCTGGAATATAAAAATAGATGATTGATCTCTTGAAATCCTTGTAAAAAAATTAAGACTGTCACTTTTCAAAATAAGCACTTTAAAATTTTTATAATGTAATCTTGATTTTTTGTACCAAAATGTAGACTAGAATAGCATTTGTTGTATTAGTGATATCTTCCTTTCCCCCCAAAAATGTAAAAGCTGAAAAGAAAAAGCAAATTGCATTTTGTATTTCAGCAAAAGGAAGTTTATTTTTTTTTTATTATTTTTTTTTAATCTTACACTAACATGGAAGCATGTGGCTCGGATGCTGGAATAATGGTGTTTATTCACACATATAGGTATTAGCTACCTGGAATTCTGAAGATGCCAAAAGACAATCCGGGAATCTTCTTAGGCATGGATGTGGGGCCAGAAGGATTGACACGGTGAGGAAAGATTGCTCTGTTTCAACCGAAAGGATCAAATCTTCTAGTGTCTATGCAATTTCTACATGATAGCCACTCACGAAGCTTCAGCTGAGTAGAGATGTGACCAATTATGAGCTAATTACTCTGCAGAGCAGATCGGCTTATTTTACCCACTAAAACATACTGAGCATTTCTATACAAATATCAAACTACTTTTTTCTACAAGAATCTAGGATTTCTATCTCCAGTTAGAAAGACAGGAGAAACATGCATCACTATGCCAAACAAAGGAATGGTTGAGTCATAACGCAGTGACAGAATTCGGAGAAAAGAAACCACAGTGGCCGAGAAAGCTTCCTGGGAGTGGACTGATTTGATCTGGGGCTTAAAGAATGAGTATTATTTGTGTAAGAACCCAGAGCATAATGGCTTCAATAGCGGTAAAAATGCAAAATTTAAAGTAAATTAGATATGTTTGAGGAAGAGCTAGTAGATTATTCTCTTAAGAATAGAGAGAGTTCATGCCCCATGCCCAGAACAGTGGGGGGAAAGCATTAGAATTTTAAGTCTCTTGGGACAGACTAGGAAGGGTTCTGAATGCCTTGCCACACAAGAAAGCTGAATAGGCTGAGGTTGGATCCATGTTTTCCTTGGATATATAAAACTTAAATATGAAAAGATCCAATTTCCAAATCCTTGCAAGATGACTAGAAAGAGAAAATACGGGCAACATGTTTACTCACATTAAAACCACAAGTGTTGTGCCAGTGGTTAGTTGATCGAGATTAATTGAAAATTTATATTATGGAATTCACTTTTTGATTTATTCATATATGCATCAAATATTTTTAGCATCTACTATGTGTCAAGCACTCGTATGAGTATTTACATAAGGTTTATAGTTAAGTGCTATTTAAAAGGATTTATGCTAGGAACATAATGCATATTAGTGGCAACATGCAGTGATTTTTTTTTCCATTTCTGAAAGACAATGTAAATACTTATTAAGTATTCTAGACGTTTTGGGACTGAATACAAAACCTAATGCAGATTTCTTATATGTAATTTATAAAATTATTTGTTCTCTATTCAATTTTGAGTTAGTTACCTGTTAAATAGAACCACAACCAAAAATAAATAAAGCTAGTGATTGTAAAGAACTGATATAATAAAAAGAACAATGACTATAAATCACTTTGAAAGCAACTAAATTATCTCACAACTTGAATAACTACTATTAACCAGTGACTTCGAGCAGGACAGCTGAGATGATTATATCAAGCTTTTTTTTTTAATTGATTTGTTAGCACTTCCTTCTCTTTCAGAATGTTTCTCCACCACGAATATATATGAAATATAACATAAGGAATATTTTAAAATATCTCTTAAATGTAAATCTTATGTATGTCACATATCAAAGTGCAGAGACATGGATTAAAAAATTTACATATAGGTATATAAATATCATTGATATATATATATAAATACATAAAGTGAATAAATATAATTTTTAAGCAATATCTTTGGAACTCAAACTGAGTTTTTTAGTTTCTAATTTCTAATATATAATAGTATAGAATTTTATCCTCATTAATAAATACACAAATGCATTCATGTTGTAGTAAAAAATACTTCTTTGTGAGTATTAGGCAAATAATATTTAGACAAATAAACATATTAGTTATATTTAAAGACACAATTCCACATAAAGTTAGAAGTCTCAAAATGGAACATACTCCCAATCATGCATATGTATGTGTATGTGTGAGTGGTTATTTTCACAAGCCTGATTTCATGCTGTAAAATAGTCCACATTTTGGACAGATATTAGAAATGGAGGAAAAAATTACTCAAATCTTGAAAATGACCACTTTTACAAACATATTTTGTAAAATATAACATTTTTAAGTTTCACCAGGATGGCATTTTAAATCTTTTGGCTGAGTGATCTTACTAAGCTCCTAAGAGGCATGTTTTCTTTTGCTGATCAGTCAAGATATAGGATGATTCAAGGACTTTGATGTGCTTTTATCAAGCTACATCAAGCCTAAAATCAACTCCATCAAACAAAGAGATTTTTTAAAATTTTGTTTTCTTAGGACAAAAAAGAAAGCATATGACGTTGGATTAAGAAAAGACAAAACCCAAACTGGAAAGTTTGCTTATAATAGACAGGTGAGTCAGAAAAGTGGGGTACGGCATGGTGAATCATTCAGAGTGGCATTTTATTTAGCTGTTTTATTTCAAGCTTTATGTTTCCCCTGCTTTTTTTTTTTTTAAATATCGTAGCAAAGAACAAAGGCGATCAAGAGGGAAAGCAATATAGTCATTTAGTAGTAATTGGTAGAGGAAGCTTTGGGGTTAAAATTAATAAAACCAGCATGATGCACATTAAGAATGTATAAATATTTAAGGAACTACAGCCTACTTGGAGATGTAAACCTATTAGCAAAACTACTTAATCTAGAGATGCAAATGTTTCAGGTAGATAAAACAAACACAGACTGTTTGTTGGAAAGGTGATAAGTTTTCATTTTAGTAGTGCTTTATTTCATTAGAATTTTTATTGTCAAAATAAAGCATTTTTGGTGTTTTGTATAAAAAGTTTGATGTTGCATCTATGCAATTTAGAAAATAGAGCCACAAGTGAAAATCATTGCATATACTTGTTTTTCCTTGCTGGTAATATTGATACATAAAAAATTGTCAATGGGAATTATACATTTAAAGGTAAAATATTTATTCTTCATTTATAGCATGGCAGATAATATGCAAAATAACCTGAAGTAATTAATAAATGAAATACTTAATGAAAACAGTTCTAAATAGCTACTATTCTATTTTCTCTCTCAAAATCTAGTATAGAGTTTTGGGATATAAGATGCAGTGATTAATGTTAAATATCTAAATGAAAATTTAAAAATAGAACACTTGACTGAATGCTTGTAATATATATGCATGTTCAGATTTATTTAGACAAGAGAGCTGACATTTTATAATTTTTATCTGAACCCTTTTGTATCACACAGCCTTGAACTTGACAGTGCTTGGAATTACCACTATTATATAAATTAAATTCTCATTCACATCAAAATACATAAATAAGAACATTTTAAAAATCATCTAAGCCAAACTAAATGTCCAAACATATGGAAATGTTCTATTAGATTAGCAATTTCATCATCTCATATGACCAGTTAGAATTGGGTGTACTGTGAACAGGTATCTGTCTTATATCAGAATTCCTTACAGAGATCTACGTTATGGTATTTTAATACTGAATTCCTGTGAAAACATAAATTCATGCCAGGAGATTGCATCTATACAGAACATATACCCATATCCAGACCAGTCCATTCAAGTCCCTACTTACAAATTTAAATTTGTATTTGTGGAAACACCAAATAAATGTTCTGAACAGAGAAAGAGATGATAGAATAGACAATAATGGTAGGTGAATAAATCAAAGCTTTCCTTTCCATTGACAGAGCACTGGGGAGCAGTGCTCATAAATGGGGGTTGTAGTCGGAAGGTTTTCTCTCTGATTGATATTAGGTACTATGTGGGTCAGCAAACAAGCCTAGACAGTGATCCATCAAGAATACCTTGTCCCAAATATGTCAAATATTTAAGTTTTGTGTTTTTGTTCATGTTTTCCACATCTCCTCACTGGCCTACTTTCCTTTTTAAAAAAAAAAAGGAAAGAAAAACTATGATTCTACAGCATTAATTTTTAGCTCTTGGCAACACTCAATATTAGATTATTTTCTTGACATTATCTATCTTTAAGATTACCTTAGAAACCCATGTAGTTAATATAAAAAAACGTTGAGGTTCCTTTTTAAATGAAGCATTTTTTTTATTTGAAGGATAATTTATAAAGAGAATTATTACAGCATTTTAGTTTTTTTCTAAAAAGTAAAACATTTTAGTTTTCCTAAATTCTGCTCCCAAGTTTCACATTATGTATATCCTGATGAACAAAATGTGAATGAAAAAATATATCACTTTTGTCTTCATGCTAAGAACTACATCATCTCAAGAGTAATCATTTGCATTCTGCTTTTATACTTTTTTTTTGTAAGTGGAGCAACAGGTCCTTGCTGACCTATCACTTTGCCAACCTATCATTTTTCCCAAATAGAAAATCTATAAATCATACACATATAAGAGAGCTTATATTAAATGTGTAATACATGCTAAAAAGGAGAATCCCTATTAATTGACACCCAGTTTAGGCAAGTAAATCTTATCTATCAGTATCTAGTATACAGTAAAGAAGTAAACTTAACTCTATTTTACAATAAAACCAAAACCAGAAAGTCACAAGTATCTCTAGCATCCCTCCAAAAATGTGTCTCACGAGTTGCACGGAGTGTACAAAAGGTCGGTCTTTCTTTCTTTCTTTCTTTCTTTCTTTCTTTCTTTCTTTCTTATGTTTTATTTATTTTTGAGAGACAGAGACAGAGCATGAGCAGGGGAGGGGCAGAGAAAGAGAGACAGAGAACCTGAAGGAGGCTCCAGGCTCCAAGAAGCTATCAGCACAGAGCCGGACGCTGGGCTCAAACCCACGAACCGTGAGATCATGACCTGAGCCAAAGCTGGATGCCCAATTGACTGAGCCACCCAGGCGTCGCACAAAGGGTCTGTCTTGAGTTGCAGAAGCATAGAAAGATCTTGGTGTAAGGAGCACATCTGTCTCATACAATCTTCATGAAAACACTGGTAACATGCCCTTCATAAGATTCCCACTGACACATTTCTGGTCTCTATTGATTTATACCAACTCAATTTACCATCAGATACTTTTTCAAAAGTTCTAAAACATATACCTCGCAGAGCAATAAGGTTAGAAAACAAGGATGTGCAGACCAGCCTTCTACCGTGGATGCCCAGAGAGATGATTATCCAATCAATCCATTCAAAAATTCCACTTATGTAAAGTGTATAATTGTTTTGCATTCTTTATTATGTGGAAGAAGCACTGACCTTCTGTTGGTGGGGAAAGATATTAAACGGTAATTCAGTTGCCATAGATAAAAATTACAGTTGAAGGGTGGCTGAGTGGCTCAGCTGGGGAGGCACCCCACTCTTGATTTCCTGTCACATTGTGATCTCACAGTTTGTGGGTTTGAGCTCAGTGTTGGACTCTGAGCCTGGTTGGGGGTCTCTTTCTCTACCCTGTTTTCTAAATAAATAAACTTAAAAAAATTACAGCTGAGGTCTACTGAGCACTTATGTGACAATTCCAAAACTAGAAACTAATTCTTCTAACTCATTATGTTCTAGAGTTGAACTATAAGCACAGGTTTCAAAAATCTGTCATTGTAGTTGCTTTGGTTTAAATGCCTCAAATTATCAAGCAAGAAAAAGGCATTGCTATTTTGTGGTTTGTGCAAAATAATGTATAGATGATTTTAAAATATATCACTTATTAGTGCTCTCTAGTGAAGGATTTCCTGCTTTAGTATTCTGGAGTCACAATAATTTACTGATAATTTTAATATTAATTATGGGGCACCTGGGCAATTCAGTCAGTTGAACATCTGGCACTTGATATAGACTCAGGTCATGATCCAAGGGTCATGAGATCAAGAGATTCTCTTTCTCTGCCCCTGTGCCTTGCTTATGTTGTCTCAAAATATAAAATAATAAAATAAAATAAAATATACTTAGATGTTTTTACTGAGGTCACATGAGCCTTGGGAGATTCCAAGAAGAATAACTGTATGTACAAAATAATTTTTTAAACATTTTTTATTTATTTTTGAGAGGCAGAGACAGATCATGAGCAGGGGAGGGGCAGAAAGAGAGAGGAGCACACACAGAAACAGAAGCAGGCTCCAGGCTCTGAGCTGCCAGCACAGAGCCTGACACAAGGCTCGAACCCACGAACTGTGAGATCATGACCTGAGCCAAAGTCAGACACTCTACCAACTGAGACACCCAGGCGTCCCTGTACAAAACAGTTTCTGAGGCCATGTCCAGGCATAGAGAAGAGAACAAGGGAGTAAAAAGTTTTGAAGTTGAGACATGACCTGTGAACAACTGGGCCGAGGTGGCAGGAAAAGTATTATCACAGATATCTCCTTCATAATGAAATCTGTTTAACCAGAAAAGAACAATGACACAGTTAGGATAGTCACCAAACAAAAATAAGAGGTGGAACCTGAGATAAGAGAGATTTCATGAATGGTGCATATCTTTCTTACTGTACAATTAATAGATTTTATCTACATTTTGTAAATCAGGATAAAGTATTATAAGCATATTTGATTATATTTAATACAATTAAATTATAATTAAAGGATTAAAATATTAATATAAGAAAAATTAATGAATATATAACTTCAAACTTAGGAGAGTGAATCAGGTAAGAAGATTGGAGAAATTAAATTATTTAATTTTTTTTCAACATTTCATGACAGAAAACTCATTATTGGTATTATGTAAATTTTATAAACAAGGAATGCATCTTAAAACATGGTATATGAAGTTCTTAAGGAAGCACTAAAAACTCTAAAATAAAATTTAAATTTGACTAGAACTTCAGACTATATATTATGTGCTACAAGATCTGGTGTTAGACAGAGTGTCTTTTGTTTCCCTCAACAAGAAAAAGGAAATAAAAGATGAGGCACTAGATATTTTTGACACTTTGAGGGAATTATCTACCAGTGAATCAATGAAGATAAGTTAAGTGGGAGAAGATTATAGAATTTAGGTCAAGGTGGAAATGACTGAGAAAATTCAAGGGACAAGGAAGTCACTTTATCAGACATTTCTTTTTCATTTTATATGATGAAAGTAAATTCTGAGGTCATATTTAGAAGTAAAGTTTCTTTATGTTATCTTGTCCAGCGGAAGAAAGAATAGCAAACACATGTACAAATATGCATGTGTGTGTGTGTGTGTGTTGTGTGCACAGGTGGCGCACAAATGTGTAGCAGTGCCCAATCACAGAGAGCCTCTAGTGGTGATGGTGAGGTGACAGGACTTGTCCTACAGCACCCTTCAGGCCACTGGAAAAAGGAAAATAATAAGCCTCCAAGAGTTTAAATCCTTTTACCAGTATAATATAATATACTGGCTCTACTAGACTAGAGAAAGGAAAATAACATCAGAGATAGAAACAGCTAATACTGTTCCGAGACATGGAATGAGACACATAAATTTATTTCTTCTAATGGTGCGTTTTGATAGAAAAATAATCATATTTGGGGCTACACATTATAAAACATAACAGAAGTAGTAATAGCTACCATTTTTAATTTTTTATTAAATTTTTATTTTTGAGAGAGAGAGAAATAGCTTAAGTGGTGGAGGGTCAGAGAGGGAAGGAGACACAGAATCTGAAGACAGGCACCAGGCTCTTAGCTAGCTGTCAGCATAGAGCCCAACATGGGACTCGAACCCACGAACTGTGAGATCATGACCTGAGCCAAAGTCAGATGCTTAACCGACTGAGCCACCAAGGCACTCCAATAGCTACCATTTTGAGCATGAAGTATTGATTCCTATGAATGAATAAAATTGGTGATAGAATTTCACAGCTGTGTTTCCAATATCATATCATGTAAGAATAATGGTCAGAAAGCATTTCTATCACATCTTTCACTGATGCACCAACAATAAATATCAGACTATGCAACAAGTGGATGTTGTATCAATCCTGACACTGTATCTAAAGAAGTATAGGCAGGGTTCAGTGATGTATTTCAGTTTCCTTATCTGTAAATTGGATAATTTTGACATCACTTCTTCATGTCTATCAAATGAGATAATATATTGAACCTATCTAGTATGGCCCATGGAATGAAGTAAGCATGCTATAAATAGTAGAAACAGAAGAATAATAAAGGAAAAAAATAGGACTGGGATGTCAGTAATAATGAATAACTAAACACACATAATTTTAACCTTCTGTTTTCAGAAGCCATTTCTATTAAAAAATTAATGTATATACCTGATAAAAATAGAGAGAGCGCAAGTGGAGGAAAGGCAGAGAGAGATGGAGACAGAATTTGAAGCAGCTCCAGGCTCCAAACTGAGAGCTGTCAGTACAGAGCCTGATGTGGAGCTCAAATTCATTGGCAGCGAGACAATGACCTGAGCCATAATCAGCCACCCAACTGACTGAGCCACCCAGGTACCCCCAGAAGCCATTTCTAAAAGCCAAGACTTTTGGGGGCATATGTTATACTTGTGATCTATACAAGCCACCTACTCATGCAAGACCTCAGTCTCTTCCTCCTTTAAAGGGGTAATAATGATGGTTCCTAGCTCTTAGAGCTGTGAGGACTGATTTACTAAGCATATGGAAAGTGCTTAGAGAAAGGCTGGCTAAGTAAGTGCTCCATAAATGTTACTTATTAATGTTCTTTGTAATAGTTTCTCCCCCCAACCCAAAACCATTCATTTATTTATTTATGTATTTTTAAGTATATTTATTTATTTGGGGGATACAGAGACAGCATGAATGGGGGAGGGGCAGAGAAAGAGGGGAAGAGAGAGAGAATCCCAAGCACTGCTAACTGTAGAGAGTCTGATGCAGAGCTTGAACTAACAAAGCTGTGAGATCATGACATGAGTTGAAACCAAGGAGTCAGATGCTTAACCACCTGAGCTGCCAGGTGCCCCCAAAGCATTCATTTAAGAGACACAAAGTAGCCCCTTTAAGATGGAAAGGAAAAGAGGAGTGCAAGAAGAACAAGAAAAAGAAAAATAGATGCGATTTGGAAAATAGTATTCATTTGCTATGCTTCCAAATTTTGGATCCAGATCTCCTTTTCCTAACCTCACCAAATTATTTAAGTAAAATAATAATAACTTCAGTAATACTTATAAAGTTCTTATGTCTAAGCCTTTTGTTGAGCACTTTACTTGATATATAGGATTCAACCCTCATACCACTAGATGTAGGTACAGTAATACCTCCAATATTGCAGAAGAAGAAATCAAAACCTGTAGTAACTTGCCCAAGGTCATAGAACTATTAGTTAACAGAGTTGAAAGTCAAAGATGACTACAATTAAACACACTCAGTTTAAGTATTTATGGTCCTGTTCAGAGGATCCCCAAAGATCTCCAGTTTGCAAGTAATGTTGAATAAACAAATACCCATGTTTCAGGTAATGGCAATTTGGGAGCTGGATGAGCCTAAGAAAGTCCCTGACCTGCTCGTTCTCCTACTCATAAACCAACTGTATAATTGGTTGTTAGCCATTAAGAGGTTTTAAGCTATCTAAAAAATGATGTGGATTCTTACTGAAGGAGGTTATAAATTTTTTTTCAGGTCTCCATTAAACTGAACTAATCCTCAAACAAACACACTAATTTTATAGAAAGTTATCAAAACCCGTAGAATTCCAGAAGCATTGAATGTATATTCCATAACACTGCAATTACACACTCCAGTTAAGTTCTGAATAAGTAGCTTAGGATAATGTTAGTATCTCATTCTTTTTTTTTTCTTTTATAATCACTTTAAAAGGAAGCTCTGGATTTCTGGCTCTCAGTTGGAAGGCAGCTTAATTTGGCCAAATGAAACCATTGTATAAGAAAAGGTGGCGACGACATCCACTTCACAGAAGCCTAGAAATCGAGAAATCACAAATAGTTCACATGGCTAAAGAGAGAAAGTGCTTAATGATTTAATGTTTCTGTTTCTCTTTTGTCTTTTACTCTACATTCTTTGAACTACTCTCAACACCATGCCATTCTCTTCAGTTCTTCAATTCCACAGATTTGAGAGACTATGGGAAATATTCCCAATGCTTTTTTTCTCCCTATTCCCCCAAATGATATATCTTTACATGTTATAACAAAACTTTACACATATCATTCTAAGGTAAATACTATTTTTTAAATATTTAATGTTTATTTCTGAGAGAGAGAGAGAGAGAGAGAGAGAGAGACAGAGAAAGAGAGAACATGAGTGGGGGAAGGGCAGAAAGAGAGGGAGACAGAGAATCTGAAGCAGCTCCAGACTCTGACTGTCAGTACAGGGCTCAAACCAGCGAACTGGGAGATCATGACCTGAGCTGAAGTAGGACACTTAACCAACTGAGCCACCCAGGAACCCCGATACTATTTCTTATGAGAATCCTAAGTAATAATAATGGTAAAAGCTAATATTTACTGGGCGCCCACAGTGTCATATACTTCCCCATGAATATATCATCATCCCATTTCTTTTACATGAGATTAATTGTGGTATAATTTACATGTAGGAACAGTCACTCTACTTAGGCATTCAGTTTGATGAGTTTTATGAAATTACCACTATCAAGATATAGACTATTTCTGTTATCCCAGAAATCCTCCAGTTCTCCTTTGTGTTCAATTTCTCCTCCGACCCACAATCCTCTGTAAACATCAGTTTGAAAGTCTATCTTTATTGATTTGCTTTACCCCTTTTTAAATGTGAGGATGTTCATCTTCCAAAGGCCAGAAGAGAGTTAAGTGGCGAGTGAGTGGCAGAACCCACATTCCATCCCACATCCCTCTGACTCTACAACTCTTACCGCTATCTACTTTACGCTGCTATGTCTTCATAGTGTAGTTTTTCCTGTTAATAATTTTAAAGAACCTCTTTAAATATAATCAGTGTAGAAACGTATCTCACATAGTATGATATATGTTAAAGCATTATATTAAGATATGGATATAACCCAGTTACCAATTGCTAAAATTACATTAAAAATAGAGAAAACATAAAGTGAGATCTCAACATGGCAGGATTATTTTTGAGATATCAATTTATGTTTTCTTCTGTATTTCCCCTTCATCCCTGTTCAAAGCAGAGATAGTATAAGCAGACTCTTTGAAATTCCATGCCTCAGGATGTTTTGCCGGAGGAATTACAGACAGAGTCAGAAGGCTTTAAAAACCAGAGACTCAGAAGAAACAATGCATATGTCTGGGTAGGAGAAAGAGAGATGTTTCGGGGGACAAAGAGAAAGGAGGACTTTTTCTAAAGGAGGAAGGAAACTCCTCCTTTAGAGGAGAGTTCTAGAATAGCTAAGATCTGTGTCACTTAGTGGCAGCAGTCTATAAAAGCTGATAAGACTTGATTCTTCATAAAGCCAAAACACATCACTACTGGTGTTTCCAATGACACCAATACATCAAAAGCAGAAATGACAACGCTGCCAAATCATACATGGCCACATTTAAACAAGCTGAGAAACTGATTTCTTATTGGTAAGCTGTGGATTGACAAATAGATCTAAAAGGTATAGGCATTTAATATGCACTGAACATGGATTAATACATTTCTATTAATCCTATTTCAGAACTGAGGGAATTAAGACAAAGACATGCTAAGTTCTTTGTTGAAGACCAAGCATATAAGTAACTAAAAGGAAGAAACATGATTTAAACCCAAACATACAGGATTCTTACCTGAAAGCTTCTGTGGTATACCACCGAAGCTACCTAAATTTAGAGATCTTGCTTTGAAGCTGGAAGAAGGAAAAGAACTAATATGGACAAGTACTGAATTTTCGATAATACATTAAGATTTTGGGTCAGATTTAGATTTTAGTATACTAAAAGAATAGAAGAATGTATTTCTATATCACTGAGAGTGTAGACATAAATAAGTTCCTAATACATTAGCATTATGCAATTTGATATGCTTCTAAGGATCAGTTAAGCATTTCAGTGGAAGTTCCTAATAATATTAAAAATTGATAACAAGACATTCTGTGCTCATGGATTGGAAAAATTAATATTGTTAAGGTGTTTATACTATTTAAATCAATCTGCACATCCAATGATGTCTCCATCAAAATCCCAATGAAATGTTTTATGGAAAGTAAAAAAAAAATCCTAAAATTCACAAAATCCAGGTCGTCAGATTGATCATGAAAACAACAAATCTAGAAGCATCACAATTTCTAATTTGGAAATATTACAAAGCTACAGTGGTTTAAAAAGTATGGTACTGGTATAAAGACAGATACAAACCCATGGAACAGAATAGAGAGCCCAGAATTAAACCTATACATATATAGTCAACTAGTCTCTGATAAAGGTGACAAGAATACAGAATTTGTAAAGGATAGTCTCTTCAATAAACGGTTTTGGGACAACTGGATATCCACATGCAAAAGAATTAAATTATATTTCTATCTTCTACCATACACAAAAAATAAACTCAAAATGGGTTAACGACTTAAGCATAAGCACGGAAACTTTAAAACTCCTAGAAGAAAACAGAAGGGAAGTGTTTCTTGACACTGGTCTTGGCAATGATTTCGTGGTTATAATACCAAAAGTACAGGCAACAAAACCAAAAATAGACAAATGGGATGGATAAAAATAAAAAGCTTCTGCACAGCAAAAGAAACAACCAACAGAATTAAAAGACAACCTACAGAATGAGAGAAAATATTTGCAAACTATGTATCTTGATGATATTGATTTCCAAACTATATTCAATAGCAACCCCCCCCCAAAAAAACACAGAGAAAACCCAAAAAACATCCCAATTAAAAATGGGAAAATTATGTGAACAGGCTTTTTTTTTTTTTTTTCAAAGAAGACATCCAAATAGCCAACAGGTACATGAAAATGTGCTCAAAATCACTTATCATTCAGAAAATGCAAATCTGAATTCGAGATATAACCTCACACCTGTTAGAATAGTTATTACCAAAAGACAAGAGATAACAAACGCTGGTGAGGATATGCAGAAAGGGGAAGACTCATACACAATTGGAAATGTAAACTGATACAAACACTATGGAAAACAGTATGGAGATTCCTAGAGAAATTACATAAAGAATTACCATATGATGCAGCAATTCTGCTTCTGGGTTTTGTAGCTGCAACCCAGCAGACTGTAAGCAAAGGGTGGGTGAAAGTGCATGAGACCAAAGAAAAGACTTGGAGACAGTGACATTTATAAACCAATAGGTTTATTGGGGGAACTTATGTGCAGATTGTCTAGAAGCAGCAAACTAGACAAAGCATCTGCTACTGCCAACTACGTACAGCAAACTTTGATCTTGTATCAAGTTAGCCAAACGACTATCTGTAGCACTTCCCTTTCTTGCACAGCTGGTGTTCCAAGGAGATCAAGGCCTGCCATCTGGACATTCTTTGTTACAAAGAAGACTCTTTAGGTTGGTTAGCCTCAAAGCCCCTGACTTTGAATGATCAACAACACACTTCTATATGTTCTGTTTGATTGGAATATATAGAGAACACGGGATATCTGCAGTCTCAAGATTGTGATTAACAGTGGCATTCAGGGTGCACCGTGTACAAACCATCCTTCCAACACGGATCTTTTTATACCCAAAAGAAACAAAATTATTATATTGAAGAGATATCTGTACCTCTTCGTTCATAGCAGCGCTAGTCATAATAGCCAAGATATGGAAACAATCTAAGTGTTTATGGAAAGCTCTTGGAAACAGTCCATCAGTGGATGAAAAAAGAAAATGGCATATTATTCAGCCTTTAAAAAAGGTTGTCATTTGCAGTAACATGGATAAATATGAAGGGTATTATACTAAGTAAAATAAACTAAGCAAAGAATGTCAAACACTACATTTTTAACTTATATACAAAATCTATATGTCATCTATCTACACACAAACACACACCCACACATGCACGCACACAAAGATACATGCATACATAAAGTTAAACTCAGAAACAAAAGGAGAAAAGTGTCAGGAGCCTGTAGGTGGGGGGAGAGAAGAAAACTTTGGTGGAAGTTGGTAAAAGGGTAGAAACTTTTAATGATAAGAAAAATAACATCTGAGGATCTAATGTATAACATTGTGACTGCATTTAAGACATTGCATTGTATGACTGAAATTTGGTGAGAGAGTAGTACATAAATGTATTCACCCAGTATCTACCCTGCCACCACAAAAGGTAAATATGTGAGGTAGTGGATGTGTTAATTAAGTCAATGGGGGGAATCCTTTCACAATTGTAAACATATATGGAATCATCATGTTGTACACTTTGAATATCTTACAATTTGGTTTGTCAATATACCTCAGTAAAGGTTAAAAAATTTTTCAAACCATTAAGAAAATGCTATATTCATTAAGTTTTTCAGCAAATACTAATTGAGCATCTATGTACTATCTAGGGTCTGGGGGACAAAAAAGATAAATAAGAGAGAGACAGACAGACAGATAGACAGACAGAAATTAAAACAACCCCTTGCCCTCTTAGGTCTTTATCTGAAGAGAGAATATCAAGAAGTTGACAATATCAAAGATGGTAAGCATCATGGAGAAAAAAACCTTGCAGGAGTATTATGAGTATATGGGAAGACTTTGTTGATTATGTGACTGTGAGGAAAGACAATGCAGCAGGTCTGATTGGACAGTCTGAGCAGCTCCAGGGAAATGTAGCAACAGGTTTAATTCCTGGTCAACCTCAGGAAATATGCCCCATAGAATGTTCTTTGTTGCCAGTTGACGACGTTTTGTACATTCAGAGCAATGGAATGTGCTTCACTAGCTTGTCAGGGCCTATCCAGATTGTATTGTGCAGTTATATAGGTTGATGATACACCTGACTTCATTGTTGGGTCTTGAGTTTGGCTACCATGCTATGTAAGGAATTCTACATAAAAGCTCCCAACTCAGAGACTAAAACAGACATCCCTGGCAGAGACACTTTACATATGCCATGACTATGTTTTGGAGAAGAATCAGTGTTTTGAAAATTCTTCTGTAGATTGGAGCTGGGCCCTGGTGGAGGGGCACATATACAGCTTATTCTGTGAGAATTGGTTATTAGGTACAGTTCTGTATGACATTCTTGGTCTATACGCCATGTTAGTTTGAAGTGATCATGCCCACTCTTGGCAACCAGTCATAATTGATTAGACCAGGTTGATTATTGGTCTGTAAATTGATCCATTTGATTCTTTCTCCTGAGAATTAGAATTTAGGACAGCATGAGTCTCAGCAAAATATTCGAGGAGTAGAATATGGAGGAAGCATATATCCGTCACTAGCAAGGCTATGCTTTGCAAACTGTGGTAGAAATTTTGAACTGCAGAAAAAGAAAGAAAGAAAAGATGCAAAAAGTGGTAGAGATGAAAAAGCAAGGAGCCTCGGCTTCTGGAGTTCATAAAAGCAAGAGAGGTAATGTTAGTACCTTGTGAGACCCAGGTAGAGAGGGGACATCACAACTTTTTGAGACCTGTTGTCTATCAGTAGCTCTCAAATATATCATCTGGAAAGCTGTTAAAATGCTGCTAATTTGAATGTTTATGAAATTCCCATGGATGGTAAAGCTGCTGGTCCATGGACCCCACTCTGAAAGGGGCTGGAATTGGATTTGTAGCACAGTGAATATAAATGGCTAACAATGAAATTTAAAATTGGGTTTGGATCCAATCTCTAAATGACTGCATATACCATGCCAAGAAGACTTCAGAGTATTCTATAGGAAATGGTATGATACTAGTGTTTTGTTTTGTTTTTTATTCATTTATTTTTAATGTTTATTTTAATTTTGAGAGAGAGAACAAGCAAGGGAAGGGAAAGAGAGAGGTGGACAGAGGATCCAAAGCAGGCTCTGCACTGAGAGCAGCAAACCTGATATGGGGCTTAAACTCATGAATTGTCAGATCATGACCAGAGCCAAAGTCAGACGCTTAACCAACTGAGCCACCCTGACACTTCTCTTTTGGTTTTTTAAGCATAGTTGCATAAAGATAACCCTGTTATCCAAGTGGCAAATGGAAGGGACAAAGAGCAAAAAGAGATCAAATAGGAAAATATTTTACAGGGAAGTATTGAGAAATACTTGTTTTCATGCCTTACAAAGGAATAACGTTTGGAATATTTCTTTTAAATTTCATATTGAACACAAGTTTTATGTTTATTTCTGACACTTGAAAAAACAAATCACCAGGGTTTTTTTCTTCAAATGGTTGCAGGTGCGGATAATTAAATATACCACACTTGCATTTGATTGTGTGAGCATTCTTATGTCTACAAGTGATTCTAATCAACTTCACTAAACACGAGGTGGGGGGAGAAAACCTGTATAATTAACAAAACTTTATGTACAATCATTAGGATTTAGAATTATAATTCATGTTACTTCCTAATTATTATTTTTATCCACTTGGACTTCCATTTTTTGTAGAGAACAATAATTTATGAAATGATCAAAATACTTTTCATTCTTTTTAATAAAACAATTAAGGAATGAACAGAACACAGTCAGAAAAGTATTTTAAATAATAAACTTCTGCCCACACATAATGATTGATTAGATGAAACAACATTTCAAGTTATTTGTTCGCGTTAATTTTTTGGGGGGTTATTTTTATATGAATAACTCTTTCTTCATCTTGCACTGATACACCTTATCTAGAATAGTGAGTTGAGAGTGAATGAATCTGTTAGTGCACAAGCTGTACTTACATATCTGTTCTACCCAACCGGAGCACAGGAACATGTATAATATATAATACAGCTCATTAGTAAAGTGAAAAGCTTTGAAGGTATAAAGACTGAGGATAAATCATTGACTTCATTTCAAGGCTTAGTGTCATCATCTATAAATTGAGGTAATACTTTCTTCCTCACAGAGTTGTTGAGAATTAAATGAGGCAACATATGCATAGATCCTGATGTGTACTATATTCTAAAATGCATACTTGCTGTTCCTATAACACTTACATAAATGGGATTACTCTCTGGAAGAAGTCTTAACATTAATGGAACTGTGGTATGCAATAAATTGCAATCATGTTACTTAAAATTTTCACTGTATTTCAAATTATGCAATTTGAATAAATAAAATGTCACAGATGGGTCAGAAAAAAACAAATACTGAATTCTGGAGGACAAGTAGCACTAGTTAAATTATTCAACCCAAACTTTTTTTTTTACTCTAGACCGAGTAGAACAAAGAATCTGAAACCAGAAAGATTCCAGGGCCTTATCTCTCAAAATTCTCAGTCATAGGTTTCATGTTATTATAGGGACTCCATTTTCAATGAATACATCAAGTAAATTCTCTGAAGCATTTTTTCTCAGGTGCCACTCTGAGACCTACTACATGACTCAGCTGTCTGAGAACAAATGCCAAGTGTCTGCCTCTGTATACTCAGTACCTGACTCCATGTCTAATATGCATTAAATATTCAATAAATAATTATATTATATAATAAATTAATAGCATATCAAAACCAAACTAATTAATGCTCTTATTGTTTTGGTAACTATTTCAATTGAGAGTTGTATGATGTTTCAGTTTATTCTGATTTGTGACCTGTGGCAAGAATAATAATAAGGCAAATTCATTTATTTTAAAATATAAAAAGACTTAAATGTGTTATTTTCTTATATTTATGCTTATTCTTGGACTTTTTCCACAATGCTGAAATACGAAGACATGAAATCAGAAACTACCAATTTCCGATATGGAACTCTGTATTAATCTTATTCCTTATAATTAACTTTATTTGCCAATTGATACAAAACAGAAAGTTAATCCCTTGTTTCTCCTTGACCAGTAAACTTCAAGCAGAAAAAGGGTATACAGTTGAAGTTCCTGGCTGGATTGGTTGGTAGAACATACAATTCTTGATCTCAGGGTCATCAGTTCAAGCCTCACATTGAGCATGGAGCCTACTAAAAAAAAATGAAAAGAAAAAAGAAAAAGGGCACATGATTAACATCTGAATATTGATGAAACTAAGGATGCTAGCCAACAGAAAGAACTACCAGATAAATAATCAATTAATCAGGATAACAATAGATCTGCAATACAGTCAATAAATGGAAAATGAGCCTGAATATAAATTTTGTTTGTCTATGATATCAAAATTTTACTTTCAGTGAATAAATGTTCAATTTATCCCCTGAAAGTGATCAATATTATACTTGAAGATAACATTAAAATTGTGACTTTCATTTTTAAAATCAGGCATTTTATGTAAGTTATATTTTAAATCTACCCAAATCACTAAATTTTAAATCCTGTATTAAAAGGGCTTTAAAACCACCCTTGAACCTGCTAACATTATAATCTTGGACAAATAATTGAATGCCTGTCTTCATGTTATTTTGGGGATTTGAGATTTTCATTGCTTTCTGATCATATATTGTTACTTTGTCTTCAGGAAGTATATAAATTAGATGTTAAAGGACCAAAACAAATTTTGACCCTTTTTATTATTGAATTAAGGATTTGACCCTTAATTTATTGAATTAAAGATAAAACTAGGTGATGAAAAATAGACTGTTGAGCAGGTGAAGTCCTAAAAAGGTGTATACGTTTCAAAGAGACATCTGGTCACTATGGTCTACCAATCTAATATAAGCAGTCTCTTTCAACCCCCAAAATAATTCAAACATATAGTTAAGCTTATAAAGAGGAAAGAAAATTTTCTAGAAATAAGAAGAAAATTCAAGGCTGGAGATTTTATTGAATAGCGCGTGTGAGTTTTCAGAAATTCTGATCACCTAGAATCACCTAGAAGGTGACTTGAAACCTCAGAGCTGCCTGGTTGTGAAACTATTCTAAGCATGTTTTTTCCATGTCCCTCGGGAATGTTCTAAGGTAGTTGAATACACCACTGTAAATTTCTATGGGAATAAAAAAATAAACATCCAGAGGAAGCTAGGACTCCAAGCTGAGGGGGTCTATAAATATGGAATCTAAAATCATGTTATCTAATTATATATACAGAAACTCAGTCCCCACATTAACCTAAAAATTATATGTAATGGACAACATTCATAAAGGTCATGATAAACTTGGTGAAGTCCTACTGGAGCACGTCTTCAATTCAAAGCAAGAAAATATGCCCAAAGCAAACAAGTGACTCATGTTGGGAATGAGATTACAAGAAACCAAAGTACCCAGAACAGAGGGAAAACAACTATGAGGAATAGAGAAAGAATATAATCAAAGTGAACAAAAGTAAAATGTATAATTTAAAAATAATAGGGAATAGAATAACCCAGGGAAATAACCCAAATAACCCAACGTCAGCTCAGGTCATGATCTCACAGCTCATGGGTTCAAGCCCTTTGTCGAGCTCTGTGCTGACATCTCAGAGCCTGGAGGTATGTGTGTGTCTCTCTCTGCCCCTCCCTCACTTGTACTCTATCTCTGTCTCTTTCCAAAATAAATAAAACTTTTGAAAAATTAAAAAAGAAATTACGGATAAGAGGCGAGAGTATATATTCAAAGCCATGACAGAAAATTCAAGAATTAAAAAAAAAAAATTATGCATGAGTCCTTAGGATGAAGAAGTACACAGAAAACCAAACAACATCTATAATGAACCCATATCTGTTTTGTAATTAAAATGCAGATTATAAGAAACAAGGGAAAAAAATCTCAGGAAAACAAAGAAAAAACAGATTATCTTCAAAAATTGAAAGTTATTTTATTGCAGAATTCTCAGTAAACATTTGAAGTTAGTATATGAAGTAATATCTTCAAAGTGTTTAAGAACAATAGTGTCTACCTAGAAATTTATACTAAAAATATATCATTCATAAGTAAAGACAATCCATATTATCAG
>NC_043706.1:81786990-81790643 GCF_006229205.1 Suricata suricatta
TTGAGGAACCTCCACACTGTTTTCCAGAGCAGCTGCACCAGACACGTCTCCAAAGAGGACATCCAGAGGACCTACAGGCACATGAAATGATGCTTAACATCACTCATCATTAGGGAAACACAAATCAAAACCACACTGAGATACCACCTCACATCAGTCAGAGTGGCTAAAATGAACAAATCAAGAGACTATGGATGCTGGTGAGGGTGTGGAGAGACGGGCACCCTTCTACACTGTTGGTGGGAATGCATTATGTGATTTTAAACAAAAATAATGATATTGGCAATAATAACTTGAAAAACTAGAATAAGAAATTAAAATTGATCTGTTGTTTGATAAGTATGCATATAAAAAACTAAGCTTAAGCAGTAAATTTATTAAGTGTTTGTATTAAAAGTCTATGCATGACCATTAAAATAAATGAGTTGGAATTTCATTCTACACTAAGAAATCAAGCATAAGTAAGGCCAAAAATATCCATTCCAATGGAAGACAGAATGGGAGTTCAAAAATCAGAGCAGAGCCTAGCATATAGAACAATCTAGATATTAATATGTTTAAATGTATCTAAAATGGTAACAAAAATAGTAAACTTGGAAAAACATTCAAGTAGGAGAATATGTATACTATGATATATCTGCCGTTTATATCTTCATATATCAGAACTGACAGATCTCAAAAAGACTAAGATAATAAACAAGCTGCAGAATAAATGTATCATGACATCATCCTATAAAAGACTTCAAAAGAGAACAGTTCTGTCTCTAGAGCCCCTGTAATTCATAACACATACACCAATCCAATATATTACTTATAGATACAAGTAACACTGATAAAAATATTATGACATGGATACACCTCAATCTCAAGATAATGGTTGCTTTTGTGAAGAAGGATGTAGAATGAGATTGAAGACAGGCACAAGGAAAACATCATTTCCTCAATTTTATCTGGAATATTTATTTAAACATTTATTTTAAAAGGGGGTGCCTGGATGGTTCAGTGGGTTACGTGTCTGACTTTCACTCATGTCATTGTCTTGCGGTTCATTGGTTCAAGCTCCCCCTTGGGCTCTGGGCTGACAGCTTGGAGCCTGGAGCCTGCTTTGGATTCTGGGTCTCCCTCTCTCTTTGCCCTCCCCCACTTGTGTTCTGTCTCTCTCTCTTAAGAATAAACATTAAACAAAAATTGATTTAAAAATAATCTTGAAGTTATCAAGGTAAAAGCTAACATTTATTACATTTTAGCAGCATTTACATGGGTATTTGTAATGTTAAACTTTGGACTTTCCTTTGTGCTTAGGTACATAATAATTATAAAATTTTAATGACATTTTGAAATAATACATTTTTCTTTACCTACCTGTGGAATATTGGGACATTAAGTTTTCTCCAGCAAAATATGGAGGTAATACAATAATACATACTTCCTATTGAGAAAATCAATACAATTATTGTTATAATGCTTTACTTTTCAAATAAATAGTGTTATATCCCAACTTTCAAATTACTAGTTCCAAAGGAATGTCAAACTACTTACATGTATCTGACAAGTCTGGATTTGGCTGAAATCCAGTGGTATTTGTCTATTTTAAAATTGCAGGTGTTATTTATACCATGTGCATGAAACTACTTATACATGTCAAAATTGCATTTTCCTTGTATTGTCTCAGATCACTTGGAATAATTTTCTCAATTGCAAGGATCCGATTTCCTATGAACTCATGCTCTTGTAAATCTGGGGAATGTCAGCTTTAAAAAAACTTGTGTCTCTTCATAAATAAAAATTTATCCATGGGAGTTTCATAGAAAGTACTGTCTTCCATGATAGATGTAAGGCTCACTAGAATTATGAGTGAGAGTGAGGGATAAAGTTAAGAAACTGTACAATTACAAGCAATAAAGGCCCAAATGAAATTAAGTGTTAATGAGTCTGGCCTTAATTGAGTTTTACTCCCACTGCTAAACTCTTTAGTGAAATATATTATCACATAATTTCTTTTATGATGCATTAAAATCTGTACTATATTAAAGCATTAGTTATTATGATACTTAAAAAAATATGACTTGCTTCATTTCACAGTATTGTTTATCTGTCAAACTCATTATCACAGCATTGCAGTTGTTTGTCAGAACTCCTCAACCTGGGAAATAAGTTAATTTAGCTATCATATTCACAGAAATTGCCTTTTCTAGTGCAAGATTTATTTGATTTTAATTTAAAATCCTTAGTGAATATCCTGATGGGCCTGTAATTCCACATTGGAGCCCTCCATTCACATGGGGCCAGAGACATGGATTCAGAGGTGACCCCATCTTTTTTCTGAGAATATTCAATTTTCAATGAATTTTTCACATCAGCTATGATAACCTGTGTCTACAAAGGTGGTTTGGGAGTAATAGTTTCAGAAGGGGGCAAATGATTTTCTACACTTGATATTTAGTAAAGTAACTTTACAATGGACTCCACTTACTCCCCAAATACCACAATCTAAACATGATCAAAGGCGGGGAGCCTGGGTAGTTCAGTTGGTTGAGCATCTGGCTTCAGCTCAGATTCATGGGTTCGAGCCCCACGTCAGGCTCTGTGCTGACAGCTTGTTCAGAGCCTGGAGCCTATCTTCAGATTCTGTGTCTGCCTCTCTCTCTGACCCTCCCTTGCTCACACTGTCTCTCTCTCTCTCTCTCTCTCTCAAAAATAAATAAAACATTAAAAAAATAAACATGATCAAAGAGTCCAAGAGTAAAAACAGAAGCACTGCATTCTATTGGTCAGTAGCATAAGGGTTTTAAGTTGGTTTCTTAAACTGAAACTTCAGCATCTCCTCTTCTTCATAATATTTAAAAGTGTTCTGGAATCACAGGTCTGAGAGAGTGGCTTTCTGTTCACAATCCCGAGACTACTGTTTCCTAGATGTAGAGTTCTGTTAGGTTTCTTTCATAGCTGGAAACAGTGCCCTGGATATAGTTAGATAATAAAGCAAAACAAAAAGAATCATGAATAGATAAATGACTTATGCATAGATGTGTACATAATGAATAAATGAATGAATAAAGGAATGGATAGAAACATGCCCAGTCTTGCCAAGCTTTAGTTTCCTTATCTATAAATAGGGAAATGAGATCCCTAACATGAAGAATCATTATCAGAAAAAGAAATAATGCATTTACCTGGAACAAAGTAGAAGCAAAAATAATATGGAATACAACTTGAGTAAACTAATATTATAATCTGGCTAGTCGTGCGTTGTTTCATACTAATTGCTGGCTGAAACATTCTGTAGAACAAGACAGTGGTCCAGTGTAAAATTATGTAAAATCATATCCACTAAAGAATGTCAGTATAATCTCCCATAAGTAAACTCTGTACTTTGCAAATTTTAACCTCAAAGTCCTGTCGCTGTCACTGTCCTGTTTATGGCATATCTTTTATAAAACAGAAAACACTAGCCACATAGCAAAGAATGTATTTGAGAAATCACTGAACATTACACAGCCTCACTACTCTGTCCGCTCTGACACTTCTTTGATCTTTTAACATTTTAGAGATAATGGTAAAAGGTCAAAAGTTCTGAAATACTGAGATTCCTTCTTAGAATAGAAAATATATTCACTTGATAAAGGGGATGGAATTGGCTACTTTTGCAGAAGTTC
>NC_043706.1:81790743-81798202 GCF_006229205.1 Suricata suricatta
GTTTACCATGTTCTTTACTCCTAAAGGCCTTGCATTATTTGTGTGCATGTCAGGATATTTTTTTTTCATCTTTTTTTAATTTAATCCATGACCAAACACAAATCCCTGTTAAAGGCAATCTCATATGTCACCTATTCTATAAAGCCCCCCACATCCCAAACACTGAATGGACACTCCGACTGTATGAATGGACTAAATAAAGGAATGAATCACTTTCTACTTTGTGAAAGACTGTGTTCATAAAACAAAGTTTTTGCTAATCATGTATTTATTTCTCATCTGTATTACAGAAACTTTAAACCCATCATGTATTTACCAATATATTACCAATATAACTATTTCTGGCTTATGATGAGCAACATTAATGTGTGAGAAATGAAGGAAAAGGCAACCAATATATATGTTTAAAATACTCATACATATACAAGCTATTAAATTGTAATGGATAAAATAGATGATTCTTAGTGAACATGGAAATGTGTTTTATTTTTCTATTACTATGTAATAAATTTCCACATATATGTGGCTTAAAACAGCATACAATTACTATCACACAGGTTACATGATTCCAGAGTCTTGGAATGTCTACTTAGATTCTCAACTCAGCCTCTGCAATTTAGACTGGTTCGTAGCTATAAGCCTCTTCCCATTTCTAAAGGCCCATCACTTCCTTGCCATGTGGCCCTCTCCGACACTTTCTCATAGGCCATCTCACAAGATGGCAGCTTGCTTCTTCAAAGATGGAAAGAAAGAGTCTCTCACTTCAGAAAGGGTCCAGTCCCTGTTTTAGGAACGATCACTTGAGTAAGTCAGGCCCACCCAAGGTAATCTTCCTTTTGCCTCACTCAAAATCAGCTTCTTTGGAACTTTAATTATTATCTGCACAACTCTTCACCTTTGCCATCTAATGTGGGTTAATCTTGGGAGTGATATCATATTTTCAGATTTTGCCCACATCCAAGGGATGGAGATAGCACTGATTATATCCACAAGGTGGGAATCTTGGAGTCATTTCAGAATCCTGCCTACCACAAAATGTGAGACATAATTTAAGGTTTGAGTGCATAGAACATGAGCCTGTATTATAAACATTCTAATTTTCCCTCCAGGCAAAGAGAAGTTTGCACTTCCCAGCAGATCTCCCTTTGAAGTTAGGAATGGTCATTGTTTTAATCTTTGCAATGAAATGAGAGTAGAATGCATGTGTCACTTCTACAAGGAAGCTTTAAAAACCAACACACAATTCACCACATTCCTCTCTCTATGACTTAATGACTGTGAGAACTTGTGTTGAGATGAAGCCTCTATTGACCTCAGTCTTCAGTGATTTAGTGCAATGTCTTTCTTGAAATGAGCTTTAGAAATGCAGCATACATGCAAAATGTTTGTTGTGTTAAATACTAAAATCCTGGGGATATTTGTTACTTAAGGTCAGTTTTGTCAAACTTGAGTCATATGTGTAACCACTTACAGTTCATATGTTAAGGGATGTCTTAGTCACTTAGGGCTACAATAAACCAGAATGTTCTCTCAAAGACTACAAGAAACTTGTAATGAGAATATAGTGAGAAAGGAAAAAGAGTAGATTGTACTAGAAAAAGGGACAAGTCATGGGAAGCTAACTGTTGAATAAATATCATATTACGGGGGCATTGGATAAAATGTAAATCAAATAATGTGGATATGGTTTAGGAAAGTCATTAATATGAGATTATGGGAACAAGTCACTAGGGGACAATAATCAAGGGGCAGCGGTTCAAAGGAAAAGGCAGAGGACATTAATATTGTTCTCCATCATTGTACAACTTAAACCTTAGCCAATTGTTTCTCCCCAAAACATGATCTATAAAATCTGTTAAACTATCTTCCTTCCCATTCAGTTGTTTGTAAATCATCAATTAAAAAATATGTGTTGCAGTTGTTCAGTATTCTTCTAAAGCTCTATGAAGGAAGGTACTTTCTAGCTATGTTTATCTGGAAGTTAAAATCTGAAAAAAAACAAACAAAAAGAAAACAGTGGTCTGGATGCCATTTGTTAAGAATAGTAGTGTGTAATCACTGTTTACTTTACCTTTTCATGGGCGACCTCTATAAACAATCTGATCTGTTATCCCTCAAGACTGCTACTAAAAGTAATTAGAGCAATAAACATTAACTAATGTAAAAAATGGTGGATAGGGATTTAAAAGAGTCATATTCTGGATCCAGAATTGTTATTCACTAAGAAATATGTGATCTTATATAAAATAAATAATTCCCCTGTGCCTTTTCTTTTTCCATATAATGGTAGAGATGTGATTATTTGACCTAAGGTGTCATTTTACATCTGAAAGTCTGAAGTTCTACATATAAAGTAGTTTCCAAGAAAGAACTTTAGGTGAGAAAATAGAGGGAATCTGTGCCTGGAAAAAGAATAAAAAACTTTAAAAAAAGATATCAAATTACTTTTAACTTTCTGTACTCATTGTTTTCATATCTGCTCCATATAGTCATACATAGGCTTCCTAGGCTCTTCAGTGTCTTTTCATCCTCCTGTATGTGGATTCAAAATCCTTGGTGGTTAGGAAACTGAAAGGTCAATAATATTATGTATAATAAAAAGTTGGCTGACAGCTACATTCAGCTTATTAGTCATCTAATCTGTTGACAAAGAAAACCAAAAACCTACTCATCAGCTCCCATAATGAGAAAACAGAAAGCTTTGCACCTATGTTTACAACACCCATAGAGCAAAGTTACTATTCCAATTCCTGTACATTGTCGAATTGTTTCTCTCCAATACTTGATTTATAAAATCTGCCATACTATCCTGCTTTCCAACTTATTTTGTGAATCATGTGCTTCAGAAGTTATGTGGTACAGTGTGTTAATTGTTTTACCCAAAGCATAAGATAAGAAGGAAGCTGTTTTCTAGCTCTAACTGTCTAAGAACATTTGCCTTTACACTCGTGGATGCTGAGCACTGGGAATGAGAGATGTATTCTTTCATATATAATTATGATGTGGATATAAACGGATATGGTGGCGCTTTGGGTCATTTAAATTCAAGAGCCACTATGGCTCTATGCCCTCAGTTCCAGGAATGAACTAAGCTGGCTTTGGCTTCCCCATGACTAGCTATAAGCTCTTTTTCTGGCTGGGCTTACCTGAAACCCAATCTCAACACAGTATATTTCAAGGTATTATACTTATGTCCTGAATGAGAATTTCAAAATTCAAAACTCCCAAAGAGGCCTTAGATAGAATTTCTCCTTCACTCCTCTCTCTTCCTTCTGATATCTTGTTTATTTGGAGTAACTTTTCCTTCATAGAGAGGAATCCTATTGCAAAATAATTTGTTGTCAAAATAACTTATTTGTAGGGGCCCTGGGTGCTTCAGTCAGTTAAGCTTCTGACTCTTGATTTCAGCCTAGATCAGGATTTCATGTTTTGTGACTTCAAGTCCCACATTGAGCTCCATGCTGACAGTGTGCAGCCTGCTTGGGATTTGCTCTCTTTCTCTCCCTGCCCCTCCCCTGCTTGCATGCACCATCTTTCTCTCTCTCAAAATGAATATAAACTTTAAAAATATAACATATTTGTCTAGCATCTGTTAATTTAATCTAATATTTAACTTATGATAGGCAATGGGGATAAAAGCATATATTGTCAAGTTAAAAGGTTTTCTTCTGTTTTGTATGAATTTCACAAGAAATTGTGTTTCTAATAACTTTACCTTATTTTAATTTGTATATTATTATATCTGCCTTCATGCATTTATTACTTATGTATGAATCACAACTAAGAGCATTTGTAACTAAGTTCCATAAATATATTTTCAAGTTTGTGTATCTGAGAGAGAGAGAGAGAGAGAGAGAGAGAGAAAGTGCAAGCAGTGGAAGTGCAGAGAGAGAGGGAGGGAGAGAGAGAATCCCAGGCAGGTTCCATGCTGTCAGTGCAGAGCCGGACATGGGGCTCAATCCCACTAACTGTGACATCATGACCTGAGCTGAAATCAGATGGGATGCTTAACTGACTGAGCCACCCAGGTGCCTCCATAAGTATTTTAAATTTAATAAGTGCATTGTTTCTCTAAGACGATCTTTATATTTCTGTTATTATTATTGGGGCAGAGAGTCTTATGTGACCTTAAGATGGTAGAGTCCACAGGGTTTTGGAATGGTATTCTTTTGGCTTTCCATGATAAATTTGGTGGTAGGTTTGGCCCTTGATATGGTTTTGTTTGTGTTCTTTCTTGTTTGTTTTGACTTGACCATGCCAGTTTTTAGTAGCTGATCATACGTCTAGTACCTTCCCCATTCTTTCTGTCTTTCCATTTTTTTTCATATGGTTCTCCTCAATTTCTGTTAGGTGTAGCTTCTCTTATTCCATAATGGATCCCTAGGCAGATCTGCCAGCCTCATCTGACACAAAGAAGGTGAAAAAAAAGAAAGGAAAAATAAAGCCCTTTCAGAATAATGAGAAATTTTCTTTGCTTTTGTCTGGCAAAAAAGGCCAAGTAGCCAACCTCTCTTGTCCTACATATTTCTGGCTTCAGAAATGGAGTTGCAAGGCAAGAATGACATGGAGAAAATTCAAATCCAATAGTTTTTAGTTGCAAAACATCTTCCCATTTCATTCAGGACAAGATAAAGTTTATATCTGATAAATATGTTCAGTGTTAGGGAGAGAGTGTCTTTATACATTCCCAAGGGATCCTATACTTTGTAGGATAAAACAGAATCCTTTGATCTGCTTGAAGGAAGGCCTACAAACACTTGCTTTATATGATGCCTATTTACTTTAATAAATATATGGAAAGCAGAGAATAACATACTATTTGATAATAATTTTAATGACAAGCGTAAAAGCAAAACTACAGTCATAGTTCACATACATCAGCTGAGCTGGATTTATTGAAAATCACATGTAACATAAACTAAATGGCTGGAGCCATTTAGTTAACATAAATTCAGTTTATGTCCAAAACAAATTAACTTTCTTTTATCAATGAACTTTTATCCAAAACCATTTTATTTAGTCCAAGTGTCTGGTGTTACCCTACATGAACCAAGCAGTTTGACTATAATCACTTAGAGAATTATGGACAATTCTGTCTAACAATGGAATTCTTCATGTGGATATTTTGTACATTTCATC
The DNA here is from genome assembly GCF_006229205.1 of Suricata suricatta. Lineage (NCBI taxonomy): Eukaryota > Metazoa > Chordata > Mammalia > Carnivora > Herpestidae > Suricata > Suricata suricatta. The sequence continues at coordinate 81,795,883 of NC_043706.1, forward strand.
TATCAACTAATAAAACCCTCTAAGAAGCCTGATGGTACAAGCTACACATAAGCAAGAAAGATAAAAGGAAAGGTTAACACTTTTTCAGCATCTGTCAACACTGTCTCCTGTTACATTTGATCAACTTTAAAGTAAATGCAAACACATGATATCATTTACAGTAATAAAAGTGAATGCCACAGCAGCTACTCTGCTTTTATCTATTCTACAGATCACTCATCACAGACTGCCATGGGGTAAGGGCAACACTGCTTTATGGTGCATCTCTGGCACCGACGCTCATTGCCACAGCGCTTCAAGGCTGATCATTCACCCTATAACTAATGAAAGGACCCACCAGTGTGCATTTCCTATTTGAAACCTTGAGTAGGAAGCAGAGGAGAGAAACCATGCTGTTCTTCATCCCTTACAAAGGTGAAAACAAAGAAAAAAGTTAAAAACAAAAATAAAACACATGAAAAGTAGCACATGACAGGAGCAACTGAACATGCCATTGCTTTCCCAAGGATTTAAATGTATTTTCAGAGTCAGAGATACCTCTTCTGATAGCAATGGTTGCCAAAATGTGACCCTGGACTAGGAGAATTAGCATCACCCGGAAGATGATTTAAAACACAAAATCTCCAGCTCCACAGAAAACAACTGAATCCAAAGCTCTGTGGCTGGCACCTAGCAATCTGTTTTAATATACTCTCCAGATGCTTCTGATACACATTACTATTTGAGAACCACCAGTTTAGGGAAATGCAGTATGCAGTATATTGCTTGTGAGTTTTCCACAGTTTCTTATTACAGCTTTGATTATAAATGGCAAAGTTTATAGAAATGTAAAGGTCTGACTTTTTTAGATAAGAAAACACATTTTATTCACTTAAATGTATGCATCCTATAAAATTGATCTAGTAATCTCAAAAGATATAATTTATTTCCCATATATTTTATCAGTGAACATTTTAATTTGATTCATATAAAGCAACATTTGGGAATTTAAAAAACCCTGTGCTTCCTTCTTACACAATGTGATCATATAGCATAAAGTGTATTTGACCTGGTGGCCAATAATTTGAATGATATCCAATGCAATTCTGATCTTAAAGTTTGAATGTAAATCGTAGTCCATATTTCTAAGAATTTTTATTCTGTTTTCACTTACCCTTCCCGGCAATGAAGCAAATTACATATGATTTATGTAAACATGATATTTGAAAGTCCTTTAAAATGAGCTTTAGAAGAAAGAATATTAAACTACGGGGTTCTGGGAAACTTTCTAACCCCATCTTCCTGCAAACACCTTCTTGAATGCCTCTTTGGAATGAAAAGGAATACATCCTAGAAAGTACATTTTAGGTCTTGTTTCCTAAGGGATTGATAAAGCAGAAAGCAAATGTTCCTTTGGCATGGACAGGAGAATCTAAATATCATAAACAAGGCATGGGCGAAGTCATTACTTAAAAGCTCTCTGCAGCTTACCCAGCCTCTGGAGATCTACGAACTTTCTTTGGTAAAAGCTGAACTATACTGTACTCATAAGTTCTTTGTTGGCTGGAACCATCCTCTCTTGGCCCTAGGGTTGACAGAGTGATGCTGTTTGCCCTTGCTGAAATCTAGGGGGAAGAGACACCTCCCAACTTTATGGGTCAGCAGAGAATAAATGATATGTCAAACTACTCATCATTGGCTCACAAGACATTATCACTCTTATTGCCATCACTAGACACTCAATGATACTGTAGCCTGGCCAGGGTCAAACCAGGCAGTTAGAGAAAAATAATTAACCAGAAGAAACTCAGAAAAATGAAAAACAAGATTGAACCCAGACGGAATCTTATTGAAATGTGTTTTAGGAAAAAGGTAAAACTTTACGAAAAACAATAGTAATTAAGTGTTTTCAAATAGTTCACTAAAATATTAACTTAGAAAAATGACTGTCAGGACACTTTTATCAAATAACTTAATAAGAAAATTGACGCTGTTGAGAACTGAAGTAGGGGCCTAAAAGATCAAAACTGTATATCATGACACTGAGAAAAATCCATTGATAAGAGAGAAATGAAAAGTATTGGAGGATATACCAAGGACTTTACTCATAAAAATATTTAAAAATTTAAAGAAGAGAATGTAACACCTGAAGACAAGCTTCTAGAGAGAAAATATATGCTGATCTGATGATAGAACTAGATCGTATTGCAGTTTCACTTAACAGTATATAAAATGCTGTATTGTGACAGGTATCAATTATCCATTTGATACTGAATCAATTTTTCTTAAGCACTACTAACTGCTTGCTTTTCTTGAAGCTAGATCATTCTGAAAATTTCCT
>NC_043706.1:81798302-81853215 GCF_006229205.1 Suricata suricatta
TGCCTATTAGTTTTCTTGATTGTTTCCTTTGCCTTGCAGAAGCTTTTTATCTTGATGAAGTCCCAAGAGTTCAGTTTTGCTTTCATTTCCCTTGCCTTTGGGGATGTGTCGAGTAGGAGATTGCTGTGGTGGAGGTCTAGGAGGTTTTTACCTACTTTCTCCTCGAGGGTTTTGATGGTTTCCTGTCTCACATTCAGGTCCTTCAGCCATTAGAAGTGGGGGTTTTGATTTTTTACTTTGCTTTTCTGTTTGGAGTGTCATTGTAACTACTGTATTGTAAATGATGGAAAATAATTGCATATGTTAAAAAAATAAATTGTGTTACATTAAAAAAAAAAAAAAGAACTAGATCTACAGGCTGAAAAGTATTCACTGAGGATTCAAAAGTCTCTAAATGTGTCTTTAAAATTCCTGAAAGATAAAGGGACTCTCATGCACATCCACCATAAAGGCAGGGCCAGAAAAAAAGAACCAAACTGACTTGGGACTTCGAATCTGCAACACTGAGAACCATAAAGCAGTGCAATTAACTTAGAGATTTCTGAGCAACAAGACTGGGCCCAAGAATGTTATGTGAAGTGAAGAGAAGTTATTTGCACATATATCCAAATACTCAAAGGGCATTTCAATATTGTGCCTAGAAAAGAATGCTCTAATCTCAACAGGAAGAAAGAGATAAAAGAATATTATTGATGATGAGTGATGCATCTTGCAACATATGCTGAAGTCTAAATTGACTGTAAATATGATTGGCAGTTTGAAAAAAAAGTGATAAATAAGTGTTTGAAACTGAACTGAAACTTGTGTCCAGTTTGATTGTATCAAAATGGAAATGACAGAAATTTTAAATCACAGGAGAAAACACATGGGCACATATTTTTTACTTTATAGCAAGAATTAGGGTCACATGGGTCTTTTTCTGTGGTTGTTATTGCTTTTGTTGATTTTGTTTTTGCTGTCCTATCATACTATTTTGTCACTTTTAGCATATTATTATCTCATGGTCATAGAATGTCTACTGTAGAATGAGGTATCATATTATTACAGAACAAAGAGGATGCAGGGAAAAAAAGGCAGGGGTTTAAATGGTAATTTTCCTGACGTATCTTTATCTTTTCTTCAGGACAAAATATTTCTTATAGTACAGTAACAGCCTTCCCCTAATTACTCATTGGCCAAAACTGGATGCTATGGCCATCCATACAATTCATGTCAAAGGGGACTATGATTATATAATCATTTATGATATGATTATGATTGCCTTAGGCTAACAAGGACTTACCTACTGGATGCTTCACTCCTCAACGAATCCTGGAGAGTTCCACGATCAAGGAGAAGCTAACAAATGGTTAAGTAAACTCAACTCCCAGAGTTGTTTGTCATATACACCATTATATATAATTTAGAATTAAAAAGTTTTTTAATAGCACCAGAATAAACAAAGCATTTGAAAGGATGTGAAGAGTGAAAAGTGACAACACTGTGAAAGTCTCAGTGTGTCTATTTGTGTGTGGGAGAGTTCTAAAGAATTTTGTGTATTAGTGTGAGGGAAAGGAAAGGGCAAATGCACAGTGTTCTGATATTGGGAATAATTATTTTATTCTGAAACTATGGTCAGTATGACCTGATGCAACGTGGGAAAGCAGTAAATTAATGTGTCTTAAATTTGACAAATTAGAATCTAATTAATTACCTTGTACCCTGTTGAGAGAAGCAAACTGGAAGGAAGAGAAATGAAGAGGAGACCTCGGGGGTCCTCCACTCTAACTGTATATTAGAATTTACTGGGTAGCTTCTTAAAACCCTGATGTTTTGCCACAACATCAGACCAAATGAACCTGAATCCTAAGGCTGAGTGGAATTTGGGCATAAGTATGTTTTTAAAGATCCCCTGATGATCTCAATGAGCAACCAGAATTGGTAACTACTCTTTCAGAAGAAACTCAAGGTATAGTACAGAATTCACTATTAAATTTTATAAATTCTTTAAACAATCATACTTTGAGCACATTCCATATGCCAGACATTATACTATCATGGGTGATACAGCACTGAATGAAGTAAAGTTCTCATTCTCAGGACTTGGACCTTCACATGGAAGAGACAGACACTATTCATGCAATATTAGATAATGATAATAATACATCACGTAAAATGAGGGAAAGGGAAGGCAAGTCGGCCTAAGGAAAATCTCTCTGAAAAGGGGAGATCTGATCAAGATGGAATTACTGAGGGAACACCCCAGAGGCAACCACCAGGAAGGGGACGAAGGCAGCAAGGAGGAGAAAATATGATGCCTTGCATCCAGAGCATGTCTGACCGAGGGCAAATAATGGTGAAGAGAACACTCCATACTTCCATTCAAGAGTAATGGCAAAGCATATCTGCTTTCAGACCTCGGTTAGAGGTTTTACCATTGGGGGGTATCGCTCTCAGAACTAAGGTATATTTATTTCAACAGGAAAGAAATGCAGCCCAGAAGGGAGGAAAACATTTTAATAAACTTGGACAACATACGAATAAACACTAAGTGAGCTCTTTAGTTTTAATCAGCATTAATTAAAGACTCATTTAGGATACAGAATTCAAAACCGAATGGAACAAAAATACTATAATAAAATCCCACAAAATATAGAAGACTAAGATGAGAGTTGAAGTCTTCTAATGTCCTTAACTGTTTAAAAGGGGATGGTGTTCTTGATGAACTTCAGATTTCAAGTCAATTATATAATCTCTTAAAATAATGTAAATATAATTAATAACTTGAAAATGAATTTGGAAGAAGCAGTAGAGAAATATGATTAATCAATTAGATAGTAGGATGAGCAAAATCTTCAAAGAGGCAAGGAAGCTATAAAACAAAGATGGCAAAATATATCTGAGTTGTGGATGCATGTGTTTTGTGTCTTATTAGTAAATAAAAAGAACAGATAGAAGATGATGAAGAGTTACGATGGTGTCACTAGCATTGAAGACCTGTGCTATTATATTTTAAAAGATATTAAAAAGGACTGCCTGGGTGGCTCAGTCAGTTGAGCGTCTGACTTTGGGTCATGTCATGATCTCACAGTAGTGAGCTCGAGCCCCACATCAGGCTCTTTGCTGTCAGCATGAAGCCTGCTTGGGATCCTGTGTTCCCCCTTCTCTCTGACCCATCCTGCTCACACACTCTCTCTCTCAAAAAAGTAAACATTAAAAAAAAATTAAAAAGACAAACCAGTATGTAAAACAGAATTGAAATAATAAAGGATAGCTTACTTAATCAATGATATTGGCATTAAGTGGATGTCTATAATATGGGGTGATAGGTGAGAGGGAAAAATGCTGATAAAATGCAAAAGCTTATCTACATTACTACTACACTTATGTAAAAAAGTGAGCACACCCATAGTCATCAGGAAGTAGAACATATACAGAGAATTACAGTGAAAATATGAGAAAATCTGCCTTGAATCTTTTCAATTGCTGTAATATAATTTTCCCAATAAAATTATATTATAAAGTAAAACAAAAAAATGGCTAAAGGCAAGTACATTCCTCTGAAGAAGTAAGTGTTAAATTAGATGCAAACTAAAGGATGAACAAAACTGATATCACCTCCACTGTGCTAAGCACTTCCATCTAGGAACACGAGCACAGTGTCATTCATTTATCATGAACCACATATAAATTACAATTCATCTCTTAAAGATGAGAACACAAGATTTTTTTACAGTGTAGTATGGTTTCTTACCCTTGGAGAATGTTTCTCAAGAAAGTCATAAAATTACGTATCATTTTTGCAATTGGCCTCTTGGCCGGATACTATAGTGTGCTTTGCTCACTTTGTAGTGCTTGGGTACCTAACAATAAAGAATAGTAGAATGAAAAACCTTTGGTAAGTATACTTCAAAGCAAATAAAAGTGATTTTGTGGGCTACACATTTGCAATTGCCTTTCTTTACAACCTCTGGAGAGCTCTTTAGCGTCACTTGAATTAGGACTTTGGGCAAAGAGCCTGCTCAGAGTGAAACTGCAATGATACTTCCTCTTGACCACGGTACATTGCTTTTCTGTCCCCAATGCCAGGCTCTCCAGCAGTGTGAGCAGTCAGGAAGCGCCACTAAAATATAGACAATAAAAACTATGAGAGTTCCCTGAAGCAGATAAAAAAAATTCATGTGCATTTTCTCCTCTTTTTTTAAAATATAATATTGAAAAGAAGATAAGCTCATCAGAACTCAGGGTATCTTTTGCATTTCAGAGATTTATCTGTAAACACCATACAGTTCTTGAACAAGGCGATTTCCTTGCTACTTTGTTGTCGCATTTCCTATTTACGATAATTTGGGGACACATTTCGGAGCGTGACTGTTTATTTCAATCAATTCCATAAGTGTATCTTGATTACAGAGGTGGAGAGCTGTGGAGAATAGCATTAATTTAAGGACAGGCCTGTTGAGTTTGTTAGCATAGTTAGTATCAATCTATCATCTGTGTATGGCCATACCACTGAGAACATATGTTAGGGGGTGAGGTTCAAAGGAGAAGAAGTTTTGCTTTTGTTTTCATTGTTGTTGTTTACTTTACATATCAATTTGCATGCATTTCTCCCCAAAGAGAAGTCTGTTCAGGTTTATGTCAGAGTTCTGGGCCATTTACAGAGTAATAGCATTTGTGTCTTCATATGCATGTCTTGTCTTTCCATGTAAATTAAAGGCTACTTCTGATGGCTGCAATCCACTTGTCATAAAATAAATTAAATCTTCGTTAGTCACTTCTGAAGAATTATGAGTTCACTTTCCTAGAAAAACACCTCTGTTTTGGGGCCATACCGTATGGCTTACCCTGTCCTACTCTCCTCCTCTTTGGGCACATTCTTATCCGGTTTTCATTTCACTGTGAATTCACAATTTATGTTCAAGATTCATCAGACACCCCCAGTCAAGGCCCAGCACCTCTCCTCTTCTATGGCAACCCTGTCCGTGGGCACAGCCTGGACCAGGCCATAAGCGGAGGCCGCCTGGGATTGAAAACTGTAAACTGTAACTAATGGCCCCTCTTTTGCCCTAACTTCCCAAGGTGACCCTTTCCTTCCCAAACCCATAATCTTTAATCACATAAAGACCTTTATTTGTCTGGGTATCAGTTTCCTTTTGGCTTTGTGTCACTCCCAGAATTCTTAATTATCTAACCTGAACAGTGAAGTGGTTAATTGTGCAGACTCTGGAGACAGACTGCTTGGGTTTGAAACCTGACTCCAACATTTATTATCTGTGTGACCCTGTGAAGACACTTCGCCTCTCTGACCCTGATTTCCTCATCTGTAAAACAAGGATTGTAAGAGCATTCATTTTTTTTAAAGAAAATAAATGTTTTAGATTTGTTTGATCTTTTACAAAGGAAAAGGTGTCTGATCCTTTATGAGTGTTTCAGTGGAGCAAGAAAATAAATGATTATGATGGTTTTATAATTATGAAAATACCACTTTTTCATAAAGATAAAAATTCACCCTATAAATGCAAATCGTTTCCTTTCTCCCATGTATTGAGACTACATCCCAAGGGCCTCAAAATGGTTTTATATAAGAGTTAGTCCAGACTTTTGTTCTTAAAGGAATTAAACTAGTCACAACATTTTTTTAAATGCTAGGCATATGCATTTAAAGGTTTATCCCCACCCTCGCCTTTCATGTCATTTTCAGTCACTCTAACCCACACCAAAGGACAAAGAATGTAAGCAGGCTGAGATCATGACACGGAACATGCCTCTTTTGACAGTGGCACTGCCATCCCTCCTGTATAGACTTGCAGGAAAAACTGGCCCAAGTTCCAGAAGCTGAGCTTTGTCTCCATTTGCTCGCCGGCCAATTTAGCCGTTGGCAAAGGAAAGCTCAGTCAGGCATTGCTTCAGGAGAGGAGGTTATGGAGAAGATCAAAGGTGATTTGAAAAATAGGATATCTGAAAACTGGCAGTTCCTTTGGGTAAATCTGCTTTTCTCTTGAACAGGATGTTTTCTGTAAGGCCTATCTTTACCTGGAGTATTACATGGCTACATGAAACATTATTTTCTCACTCCACCCACAGAGGCTGTCAGGACAGCCTCCTTTCAAGGAAGAGTAGGAGTGAGAATTATTGTTTTGAAAACACTATAGTCTTGAAGTCTTCCTGAAAGAAAGTTCCTCTGTAATTTTTGCACATCTACCCAAGAGAGACAGAGGTGCTGATGCATAGGAGCACATGTACCCCAAGGTTCATAGCAGCTATGTCAACAATAGCCAAAACATGGAAGGAGCCTAAATGTCCATCACCTGATGAGTGGATCAGGAAGATGTGGTATATATTCACGATGGAGTACTACATGGCAATGAGAGGGAATGACATATGGCTATTTGTAGAAAAGTGGATGGACCTTGAGGGTGTCATGCTAAGCGAAGTAAGCCAGGCAGAGAAGGACAGAAACCATATGTTTGCACTCATAGGTCTAGCAGGAAAACATGAGAGACCTAATGGAGAACCAGGGGGAGCGGAGGAGGGAGAGAGAGTTGGGGAGAGAGAGGGATACAAAACTTGAGAGACTATTGAATGCTGAGAATGAACTGAGAGTTGAAGGGGAAGGGGGAGGGGGGAAAAGGGGTGGTGGTGATGGTGGAGGGCACTTGTGGGGAAGAGCACTGGGTGTTGTATGGAAAACAACTTGATAATAAAATATTGGAAAAAATAAAATAAAATAAAAATTTTTGCACATCAAAGTGATAATGAAGTGAATTCAGGTGTATATTTTTTAAACTAAAAAGTTAAACTCATCTTAAATTCTAAAACTGAACTATATTAAAGAGTTTGAAGATTTAATTATGCTTTACTGTAGGGCATTTTGTCTTCTAAATCACAAGTTTTAAATGGCTGTCTATTACTCCTGCTTTATTTCATGTTGAGTTTGCCTTGTTCCTTCACTTTATGAAATAGATTTATTACCTTTCCATTTCACAAAGAAGTTAGCTTGTTTAAAATGTTTGCTTACATAGGATTGCATATTGTTTTGTGGTTCTTGAAAAAAAATAGCATCAGTTGAAAGCATAAACTGTTCTGCTAAGAGGTTATATTATTTAAAAATCTTACCAGAAATCACTACTATTTGATACAACCCAAACTAGTGCATTATAAAGTGCATGAGGTTTTTTTTTCCTGCTCAAATAGGAGTAGAAAATAGTGATATAATGTCTTACTACAAGCGTATATCAAGGACTAATATCAAATTTTGTACAATGACCTCAGTGGTAAGAAAAAAACCAGTATATTCATGAATTTGTATCAAGAGTTGCCTTCTATATCAAAAACAACTAAGCAATTACTTACCATCTAGAATGAACATGTATGAGACAAAATTTAAAGAAGCCCATACTCAAAAAAATTAGCATGAGGACTTTCCTATAATCATTAGCCATGTTCATTAAATTTGTGTACATGTGTGACTATTGGAATGAGACTGTGAAACAAGGAATCCAATAAATAGCTAAAAGAATTATATTTACAAATTTTCAAAATCACAGCAGAATTTATTTTGCACTATCTATAACTTTCCTCATATCTTTAGCTCTGTTAATGGCTAAATCATATTCTGAAGATCATCAAAAAAGGACATTTCAGGATATCACACCCAATGTATACTAGATTCATCTTCAATAATTTTTTCTTAAATTTTAAAATCAATTTCCTTGTGTTATATTTACCCAGAATAGTGGTGAGTTAGTTTCTCCCATGTTATAGTCCATTACTATTTCATTGTTGACCTCTTGAGGGCAAAGTGTGCTCTCAGACCTGATTTTAAAGCTATTCATTAATACGTAGTTTCATTTCTGAAATATCTTTATAGACTCTTTAAGAAATTACTTTCTTCAAATATGTAGAATTTCATCAGGGAGGAACTAAATCCTTATATTGATATCTTAGTTGATAATGCTATTAATAATACATTATTAACACAGTATTTGCTTTTTAATTGCTACAATCCATAGCTGTCACACTTTACTGCACATGATTCTCCATTTTGTACATATGCCTTTCTCCTTTCTGTTTGTATACTAAAGTTCTTTCCCAACTGTAAAGTATGCTCTTGTGGTATTACCAATTACAAAAAAAGAAAAAGATACCCGGGTAAGATGATACATATAGGACATGACGGAACTAACAAAAGAATTGAACAACTAAAATTACTTTCTTAAATCTCAGAAAACACTCTTACAGGACACTGGCCACTTACTGTCTGACTCATCCTGAGACCAAGTCTACTGAATTTCAAGCTCAGTATAATCCTTCCTTTTGGTATCAGTTCTCCAGACTCTACCTTATCATTTGGAGGAGCACCTCATCAGTCCCTGAGACCACGTTTCCTGTCCCGCATCAAAAGTGAGGACTTTTGGATGCTGTGCATGATATGAAGCCGAGGGAGTACTCATAGCAGCCCTTCAGCTCACCACACTGTTCCAATAGGGATGTGCCAGGAGGACAGTGCCTCAGGATGCTGGGCACCTCCGGGGCAGCTGGGTGGCTCAGTCAGTTAGGCGTCCAACTATTGATTTCAGCTCAGGTCATCATCTCAAGGTTTTTTAATTTGAGCCCATATGCTGCTCCACACTGACAGCGTGGAGCCACTCTGGGACCCTGTCTCTCCGCCTTCCCAGCTCACACATGGGCACTCTCTCTCTCTCTCTCTCAAAAATAAATAAATAAACATTAAAAAAAAAAAGATGTTGGGCAACTCCTTCCAGAGTCATAAATGAGAAGGGAGTCAGCAAAATACCTTCTATTTTCATCCAAGCTTTGCCATCTTAATAGTATAAATTTAGAAAAGGACCCTTTTTTTCCTTCAAGATAATCCCCATTTGAGGGGAAAACATAAACGAGAACCCTACAATCTGTCTCATTTATTTACAACGCTTTCTTCACCATGCCTTGGAACAGAAAGCATGAGTTGCTCTTTTATTGTTTCATGTCTTTCTTCTTTTAAGTCTACCCTCAGATTCAACTTATTTGGCAGAACAGTATACCTTCCTTCACTTTTCAAGATCCCATCTGTTCTTCCAGGCTTGGCCCATGACACGTTATCTGAGAACTAGGGAGTTGAGTAAATCCTTTTTCACCACAAAGCTTGGTTTTCAAACTAATGTCTGGCTCTGAGCTTAATTATCTGCCCTCTTCAGTCTGGGGCCCTGAAAGGCCCTCCCAAATAAGGTGATGGGAGTTATCAATAAAACATATGTAAGAAGGCAAGGCAAGAAAGCAAAGAATAATATTTACAAAATATCATATTTGCTATTTTCAATACAATTGGTACAGAAAAGTAATGACTTAAAGTGTTAATCAGATTCACTCCCATTCAATAACTTCTGCCTACAGCTCCTGTAATAGTTTTTGAAGGCCACAGAATCTTTCAATTAAAAGCACAGAACTTATAAGCATCTGGTTTCTGCTCAGGTCGTGATCTCCTGGTTTGTGGGTTCAAGTCTTGCATTGAACTCTATGCTGACAGCTCAGATCCTGGAGTCTGCTTTGAATTGTGTCTCCTTCTCTTTCTCTCCCCACCCTCCCCACTTGCACTCTGTCTCTTTGTCTCTCAAAAACAAATAAGTGTTAAAAATTACTTTAAAGAAAGCACGTAACTTATGATGATATGTGGTGAACTAAACATCTAATCAAAGTGAACCCATCCAAAAAATTGCAATCATAAATTTGATCATATGGATCATAGGAATAACTACAAATGTGTTTTGCTCTTAACTTCAAACTCATTTTCATTATTGAATAAGTAGGTCAGAGATGACTAACTGGTTTCAACTCATAGGCCCATGCTGATTGCTAGTAGTTTCTGCAAGAAGCTTTGTGTAGAGGAAAATTATAGTTAAACCGTATTCTTATCCATGTTGCCACATGGTGTCATTAACATATATCATTGTCATATATGGCACACATCAGACACATATGACATCAGCGGATTCTACAAATCCAGTTCCCATGCTCCCCTTAAATTGGCTACCTCTCATAGACATGTTCTTGCCCCAGATTCATTTGCAAATCAGCATTTTTAGAATCTGTTTGAACTCATTCAGAGTTGGTCTTTAAATTACAGAAATTTAGTGCTTCAAACATGTAGTGTCCTTAACTCTACTACCACTGCCTCAGTCAATTTTCTACCTCACTGATATTGCACAATCTGTGCAAATGCTGGAAATTCAGAAGCTTGCTTATTTTTTAGTGCGAGTAAGCTCTCCTAAGGCCTCCTTAAAAACAACTTTTACAAGCAGTTTTTCACTACAAATACTTTGTTCCATTTATTAGAAAAGTTTTATAGCCTTCTCCATTCATTAAATATTTATTGAGTGACTACTATATGTATGCAATGTTTTAGTTTAGTTTCAGTGGTGCCTGGAAGTCTTTTTCCAAATATATATAGCCACACTTTTTTTTTTTTTTTTTGCCTCCTCCTATCATACTTTCTCCCTAGACTCAAGGATTTAAAGTATTTCCCTTGAAAGGAAACACTGCCCTGTGAAGTTTGTAGTTTTTAGCAATTCCTGTTCAGTCTAGCAGGAAATATATAGTATTCTAACCTTGAAGAATATTTTGTAATCATTTGAGTCACCGTCATATTATAAAGGGTATTTTTTCTTGTCTCCTTTAATATGATAATAATGTCTAATTTTAAGAAGTGCATGTCATTCAACGAAAGCCAGAAACTTTACAGCAGACCATGATTAAAGAAAGAAGAGAGCCAGACTCAAACATGGGGTATCATGGTCCCCAAAGACCCATAACTATCTATTACAGTAAACAGATAAGTAAACAAAAGCTTTCAAAGCAACTGATGTGTGTGTGTGTTTAAATATTTCACACTTAAGTGGAATCAATCAAGAAATAGCAGGGGGAAGCAACACAATATAATGAGATATGTCATTTCAGTCAAAACTTGTAGAAGTAAATTGAAAAAAAAAAAAAAAAAGAAAGAAACAGAGATAAATGCCCATATGTGAAATAGACAATTGGTGATTTGAAACAAATGGTTTAAATCCACCCACAGGTAGAGGAAAGTACGGGCTCCATCATTAAAGTATTTCCTTTTCACCACCTGCAAAGTCTTGGGTCCCAGTTGAATACAGAATAGTGTGTTAGGCACGTCCAGCTTTCACAATCACGGACTATTTAGGGTGGTTGAGCAGATGTCCCACTTGAGATGATGGTTGAGCACAAGGCTGCAATCATTTCACAGGATAACTAACCTACATATGTAGTAGATACAAAAAATTCAACAACTCCTTTTTTTCCTCAAGGGAAGCATTCTTCTCAAGAAATGCTGCTATGCCTGTGAAATTGTAAGTTTATATTATTACAAATACTGAAAGGTTGTCCAATTAGAAGCTGATAGAACCAAAAGTGAACAGTTGTGTTAAAAATACGAATAGTCTTGATCACCTGGGCTACCTTGGTAACATTTGTCATGCAGTACTTTAAATGGTAAATGTGGTATAGAAAGCATGAGGATGAGTTACAGGAGCTTTATCATAGGCATGAAACCGTGACAAGGTAAGCCAGTAGGTGGTACAAGGAGACATAGTATCAATAGATAGAAGGGTCTCTGATCATTCATGGAGAAGGACATAATCTGAATTCATATCATTTATAACATTTTCCTCTAATATCTCAGCATTGTTCCTTATAAAATCTTTTTGCATATCCAAAATATTGGTTCAGAAAATAAAATGCAATTAAATGGTATTGTATAACATTTACCACTGTGTACCATTGGATAGCACTATGGTATAAATCACATTAGTATTAATACTACACATGAATAGATCTTTTAAAAGAAAACTAGGAAGAAATCAATGTTACAGACTCTTAAGTACTTTTAAAAATGTAAATAACACTTTGTTTTTAATTAATATCTTTCATAATTTATAGGTTAGAGAGGCCTTTGTAGTTTCAAAAAAAATCCTGCAAAAAAGACTGTACTTATTGTATTACTTGTCAATATTCCCAACCTGAACCCACCCTAAATGTCCCTGGTCTCTCTAAGATACCTTGTGTGTAAACCTTCATTTTTTTTTTAAACCCATTGCTTGCAAACATTTTTTGTTTGTTTTTAGATTTTATAAAAAAAACAAATAAGCATCAGTCACAAGGCTAGTTTTACAAGCTTTTGTTCCTTTCTGCATTCAAGATGGGAGAAACATAGCAACAAACTCGCACTTATCCTCATCACCATATAAGGAACATAAAATCTTTAAAGCATTAGTGGCAACGTATTTTCTATTGGTCAAACAATTCTATGGCACCAGGAAAACAGATACTGATAAAGATAATGAAACTGAACCTCATATTGATCAAGCAATATCCCAGGTCTTCAGCCAGCTACTGGTAGAGGCATGACTAAACACAATCATTTTGTTTGTTTTGTTTTTCTTTTCTTTTTAATCTTTAAAGTTTATTTATTTATTTTGAGAGAAAGACAGAGAGAGCATGGGAGAGGGGCAGAGAGAGGGAGAGAGAGAATCCCAAGCAAGCTCCATGATTGTGGAGACTGATTTGGTCGGGGCTTGAATTCATGAACCATCATGGATCATGACCTGAGCTGAAATCAAGAGTGGAACACATAACCAACTGAGCCACCCAGGTGCCCTGTTTTGTTTTACAAGTAAAGTGAAAATCTATTGTAAATAAATACAAAGCTACGTGCATAACAGTCAATCTCACAGACATTCATGAGTAAGAAATAATAGCCTGGATCACATGAGAACTTTGACTGGAAATTTAGAATGCACAATTACTCTCTTTGTCCATCAGTGATTTCCTTGTACCCCACTTTTTCTCATTCACATGGGAGCTATGTGGTCTCTTATGTCCCCGCTTCTATTTCCCCTTTGTGAGTGGTCTAGAAAGAATCAAGGTTTGCATTTTGTAAGTTATAAAAATTATTATTTAGTTAATTATTACCAAATGTATCAGTATCATCATCACTATTCAGCAAAACTATTATAATGAATTACAATGACAAGAATTACAATTCTTCTACTTCATTTATTGTGAATCATATGGGAGTTTAGACATTAAGTACAGTGTTATTAGGAAGACAAGCCTCATTTTATCAGACATATAAAATTTGGAGTCCTGTGTACACTGATTTAAAGGTCAAGCTCTGAAATCAGTTTTACTGTAAGTATAAACTTAGGCAAGTGACCTGACTTCTCTGAGTCCAAGTTCTACATATACAGAAATTCATTAATCAGGAGAGTGAGTCAAAGCCATTAACTAATGTAAAGAATTTGGAACATGATTGGGCCCATAATTATCACACACAATATATATTACTGCTTTTATTCTTGGTTTTATCTATCTAATTGGATATTATCTTTATGTTTCAAAAACTCTCCAGTCCTTTAAAATCTCTTAAATTTCCACAGGAAATTTTCTAGTTTCATGTAATATATTAGCTCTAACTCAAAGAAAATCAAGAGATATTTTCTTTGTCAAGTTTTCAAAACATTAAATTTCTTACCCTAAAATATTTTCCTTTTATATAATGGCTTACTAAAATGCATACACACTCTGGCTTATTTTTAGGATTTCAGTTATGTAAGACCAATGTATATATTTCTCTGTTTTTTATAGAAGCACTGAAAAAGCAAATTGTTTATATGTCAAGCTATGTTTGGAAGATTTATCAATTTGAGCTTTACTGAATTTGAGTTTTGGCCAAGCACGATTCACAGAGACTTTCTAGCTGGAACTTTTCTAAAATGATACCTCAAGTCCTCATATAATATTCTTGTTTTCATAAATGTATTCCAGGCCACATGTATTGTATGTGTATAAACCAAGTAATGTTATATAAAACATAATATCTTCAAAATCCTTTCCAGACATGTCATTATACCTACAACTTCTCATTTAAAGGAGAGAAATATAATAAGTGGTCATGTGATTTCACTGATCCGACACTAATTCACATCCTAATACCTTCATCTAAGTCTTCAGTACCAAAATGGAGTCTCTGTTCTTGGCATACAATGAATCTAAATTTTGGAGATAGACTGTGGAAACAACACTTCTTTGACCTTAGGCAAATTATTTAATATCTCTGAGTTTCAGTTTCTTTATCTATAAAATATATATGGTGCATATATATACATAGATAAAGGGGTGATACATATATACACATATATATTTGACAAATATTTATCAATTTGATATACATGTATAGACATTTGTTTGTATCAAGTAGATTTATATAGATATGAAACATACGCACATATGTACAATATATACATATATACATATTTAATATAAATACATATAACATATGCAATATATATACACATATATATGTGTGTATGTGTGTATATATATACACATATGTATGTATTTGTAGCTATGTGTGCATAGCCTTATACATAAGGCTTGCTACAAGCATGGTGCCTAGCATAGAAACTGACAAATACTAGACAATTAACCAATGTTTTTAATTTGATTGAGAAGCAAACAAGAGTAACAATACTGTGTAATTCTTTGAAAAACAAGATATCCAAAGCTGATAGGCCTTTACACAAAGCACAGAAGAAAAATTATCCATTCTCTATGAAGACATTTTTCTAAAAACCAAAAAATCAAGTACATTTTATATCTTTGCTGGAATGCTCTATTTCTCATGGATACTACATTGACCTAATTCAAATGTAACGGCATGAAAAATCAATGAGGTCTTCAAGGTCAGAAACCATATGAATCAGAAGAAATTGATGTCGGTATTGATGCACCCTCACACTTTAAGGTCTTCATATTGAAATGAGCTGAAATTATTGCAACATCATTAACTGACCCTGAAAACTGATATGAGCATTATTTGTTTGAATGTATTTGTAACATTATATACTCTAAAAGCCTCGATAGTGTGAGAACTTTTGTATAATCCCTACCCTTTACCTAGAACACTCTTACCCCAGAATTCACCTTGCTCTGTCTCTCATAATCAGATCTTTGAGCCGATGTCGTCTCCTCTCAGAGTGCTTTCCTGACTCACTAACCTTGCACACCCATCACTCTATCCCTATAACTTGAGTTTCTTTTTTCCTCATAAGTCATCATTGCTTGACATTATATCATGTCCTAGGTTGTTTGCTTCTGGTACATATCACTGGTAAAATAGGTATTATTTTCCTGCTTGACCATTGTCAAGAGTAGAAGAGTAAGAAGATAGCCAAATACATATGAGTCCTTAATAAAGACTGTTAAGTGAAGGTTGGCTTTCTGGAAGGAGAATAAAATTGTAAAACTAAAATAAACTATGCATGTGTTAGAAGTAAAGCTAAAGTGTGTGTGGATGTGTACAAGGTGTGTCATACAAATGCAAGTGTGTATGTTCCTTGATTTATAAACATGGTTTATTTACATCTAAGAAAATAAACTTTACTTATATGCAAAATTTAGTATGCTTTGGACAAATGTTTACAACCATAAATTTACAACCCCATCTAAGATAGAAAGCTTCTAGCAGCCTAAAACAACAACAACAACAATAACAAACAAAAAAACACCTTTTGCAGTTAACATTGTCCACTTCCTGACCAAGTAAACACTGACCTGATTCTACCATTTTAGATTATTTTGGTATAAATTTCATAAATATAATTGTACTCTCTGAAAGCTGACCGCTTTCACTCAAAAAAAAGGATTTTTTCAGTTGTGATTAATTCATGGTGTTGCCTGTAACAGAATTTTGTTCCTTTTTATTTAGGACTCGTACACAGTTGTATGGAATATACCAAAATACAGTTGGCCTTTGAATAGAACATTAAGGCATTGACTCCCCATTCAGTTAAAAATCCTTAAAGAACTTTTGATTTCCCAAGAACCTAACTACTTATAGTCTACTGTCAGCCAGAAGCCTTACCCATAACAGACAATTAACACAAATTTTGTATGTTATGTGTATATATACTGTATTCTTACTATGAAATAAACCAGAGAAAAGAAATATTATGGAGACAATCACAAGTAAGAGAAAATATATTTATGGTACTGTATTTATTAAAAGAAAAATCTGTATATACATGGACCCATGCAGTTCAAACCCATGTTGTTCAAGGGTTAACTGTATATTATTTCTTGATGATAAACATTTGGATTGTTCTTGGCTTTTGAGATTTATGCATAAAGCTTCCAAGAACAAGAGATTATGGGTAGACATATTTTTAATTTCTCTTGTTTGGAATTGCTAAGTCAATGTAAGCGGGTGCTAAGTTTTATAAGAAACTGCCAAACTCTTTCCCAAAGTGGTTTAAACATCTTTATATTTCTGCCAGCCAAATATGAGAATTTTGGTTTCTTCAGATCCTTAGAAACACTTGGTGGTGTCAATCTTTTTAACTTTGTCCCCTCTAATATTTGTATAAAGTGTTATTTTGTGTCATATTGTAGTTTAAGTGGGTATATCCCTAGTGGCTAATCTTTTCATGTGATTATTTGCCATCACAAATGTGCTTTTGGAAGTTGTAATCCAAATATTTTGTCTGTTTCTCTTATATGGGTGGTTTTTCCTCTAATTGATGAAATGTCAGCTTCCTTTCAATATTTTAAACACAAAATTTTTGTCAGATAAGTGTATTGGGAATATTTTTTTCTAGTCTATCTTTTATCTTTTAATTTTAAGGGTTTTTAAAGAACAAAATAAATCAAATTTATCATTTTTCTTGTATAGTTCTTGCATTTTGAGTATTATCTAAAAATCTGGGCCTACCTACAGGTTGTAAAGTTTTGCTTTTTCTCCTATGCTTTAGATTTCACATTTAGATGTATGATCTATTTTGGTTTGGGTTTTAATTCTTTTTAATGTTTATTTATTTTTGAGAGACAGAAAGAGCATGAGTGGGGGGAGGGAGCAGAGGTGGGTGAGGACAGAGAGAGGGGGAGACACAGAATCTGAAGCAGGCTTCAGGGCTCTGGGCTGTCAGTGCAGAGCTGGACAGGAGGCTCGAACCCACAAACCATGAGATCATGACCTGAACCGAAGACGGATGCTTAACTGACTGAGCCACCCAGGCTCCCCATATATGGTCTATTTTAAATTAAATTTTGTATAAGGCATGAGGTCAGAATCGGAAATGTATTTTTCATACCAATATCCAATGGACCCAGTACTGATTTGTTTAAGACACTGCCCTTTTCTTTGGGAATTATTTCCAAATTACCTTGGGATATTTATAGAAAATCAATTGATGACATATGTACAGACATATTTCTCTTCTTTCTGTTGGTATATAAATAAACCTACACTTGTGATAATGCCCTCTTGATTATGGTAAGTTTATAGTAAACTTTTACATCCTATTGTAAAAGCTTCTGCTCATTATTTTCCCTTTAAACATATTTTTTATTATTTTAGTTCTTTGCACTTCCAAATGAACTTTTATCTCAATTTATCAAGTTCTAGAAAATAGCTTTCTAGGATTTTGTTTGCAATTTTGCTGAATCTGCATGTGAATTTGGGAATAATGCCATCTTATTATTTTCTATTTTTAGTGTAGAATTTCTTAATACATCTGTAAATCTGGTTAAATTTAATCTGGTTAGATTGGGTGCCTGGATGGCTCAGTCAGTTAAGCAACTGACTTCAGCTCAGTTCATGATCTTGCAGTTTGTGAGTTTGAGCCCCACACTGGGCTCTCTGCTGTCAGGACAGAATATGCCATGGATCTCCTGTCTCTCTCTGTCCCTTTCCCACTTCACTCTCTCTAGGTCAAAATTAAACAATTAAAAAATTAATCTGATTAGATTTAATATGAAGTAGTTGAATGTTTTATTTTTTAATTTTAGTACCAATGTAATTAACATACAGTGTTCTATTAGCCTCAGGTGTGCAGTATAGTAATTCAAAATTCTATACCTTAATCCTCTTGACCTAATTCGCTATTTTCCATATCCACCTCCCCTCTAGTCACGCTCTATTAGTTTTCTGCAGTTCAGAGTCTGTTTTTAAGTAGTTCATGTTTTTAATGACATTTAAACTATTTTCCAATGTTCCTTTGCTAATTTGTATAAAAAATATAATTTAGCTTTTATATCAGTTTAGTATCCTGAGTCCTTCCTAAATTATTAATTTTAATAACTCTTTTCTTTTTCCTTAGGTTTTTCTATATAATCATTTCTTCTATCAATAGAGTATTATCTCTTTCTAGTATTTATGACTCATTTCTTTGCTTGCCTTATGGCTCCAGCTAGAGACTTTAGTATGATATGTATTAAAACTGTCAAGTGCAGACATCTTTCTCTCATTCCTGATTTTAAAGAGAAATATTCAATATTTTTCCATAAATTAATATGTTAACTATAAGGATTTTATGTGTGTTGCTTATATATTTAGGGTATTTCTTTGTATTTTTAGTTTCCTGAGAGGATTTTTCAACTGAATATGGGTTTAATTATATCAAATAATTTTTGCAGTTATTAAAACTATCTTATGATTATTAATTTTTATTATGTGTGATGCCTATTTTTCGTTTAATTTTGATTAATTTAAATTATTGTATTTTTTATTTACCTGGTCACTATTTGTCATCCTTTTGATTTATTGCTGGATATGATTTATTTACATTGTGTTAGTTTCTTACATACACATTAATGATAGTAATCTCTAGGTTGTTATAAATAAATATATGATAAATAAATAAATAAATATATGATAAAATGAGTCAACATGTAATCCTTGCTCATCTGTTTTCTGAAAGAGTTTGTATGAGACTCCTATTACTTCTCTCTTAAATTAATGATAAAATTTATCAAGCTACCTGGGAATGATATGATTATAAATTAAGTTAACTTAATTAATACCAAGTCATTTGGATTTTTTATTTCTGGTTCAATAAGTCTTAAGAAATGGAATTTTTCAAGGATTTTGTCTAAACCATAAAATTATTAAATTTATTTAAGTTATTCATAGTATCATTTTATTATTCTTTAAATGTCTGTAGTATCTGCAGTCATAGCCTCTCTTAAATTCCTGATAGTGGACATATTTTTCTCTTTTTTTATACTGATCAGTTTTCCTTGGGGTTTATCAATTTTCTTAATAATTTCAGATGGTGTGGGGTTTATTAATTGCTCTCAATTTATATTTTCTATTTCAATTATTTCTGCTCTTTTCTTTATTTTCTTTTATTACTTTTGGTTTTAATTTTCTAGTTTTATGTTCGTAAACTTAGATCACAGTCATTTAATCTTCTTAAAATTGTTTTCTCATAATATAAAAAGCTATCAACTTTACTATTAGCAATACTTTCGCTATATCTCACAATTTTGGGATCTTGTGTTTTCATTTTCTTTCAGTTCGATATACTTTTTTAAATTTCCTTCATGATTTTTTTTTTTGACCCATGAGATAGTTTCAAAATGTATTAGCTAACTTACCAATTTAGTTTCATTGTGTTTCGAGACCATACTCTGGAAGATTTATTCTTTGTCAGGATTTGTATCATCTAGCATATAATGTAAATCGTCCATGTAGATTTGCAAAGCATGTGTTCTCTTCACTTGTTGGGTAGAAGTCCTACATATGGTCAATGAAGTCGAGTTGATGGATAGTGTTGTTCTACACATGCAGCAAGTTAACAAAAGTGTTCTTCTGTTTCCTCTGTGCTTTATCCCTTGGGCTATTGTTATTATGTATATATGCCTATAAAAGAGAATAGGCTGTTTATTAAAAAATGTACATTTTGGCCATTATAAAATTATTTAATTATGTAAATAATAACATTTATATATTTTTTTCCTGTAAAAACCCAGTGTTCTTTAAGGGTCTAGGAGAAGAAGGAAAAATCACAGACTTTTTATTATTATTGAGGGATAATTGGCATACAACATTAGATTAGTTTCAAGTGTACTACTTGATGGTTTGATATTTGTACATATTATAAAATGATCACCACAATAAGTCTAGTTAATATCTGTCATCACACATAGTTTCAATTTTTTCTTGTGCTGATAATGTTTAATGATTTACTTATCTAGCAACTTTCAAATATGCAATACAGTTTTATTAACTATTATCACCATGCTGTACAATAAAGCCCCATGATTTATTTGTTTTATAACAGGAGTTTGTAAATTTTGACCCCATTTACCAATTTTTCCCTCACCTCTTCCATCCGCCAATCTGTTTTATATATATATATATTCTGTTATATATTCTGAGCTGTCAGCACAGAGCTCAACAGAGGGCTAAAACTCACAAACTGCGAGATCATGACCTGAGCCTACATCTGATGCTTAACCAACGGACCCACCCAAATAAGCCCCTAACTGCTTATTTGTTATCTTGAATTGTAACAGGAAAGCAAATCAAAAGAACCCAATCAGCAACCCATTTCCCAGCTGATGACACGCATGCACTCTCACATACAAACATAGGCCTAACCACATGTAGATCTATGTCTCTTGAGACTTTAGCTGCATCTGGATTTGCTGTTGAAGCCCAGGACTCAGGGAAGGGGCTCTCCTGATTACCCAAGTGGCTTTCCCACCATGTTCTCCCACTCATCAGCTCTCTGGCCCTTTGGCAGTCTCAGGATTTTGCTGTTCCCTGGAGCAGTGCACGTGGCCACTCAGATCCTTCTTCCTGTCTCTGATCTTAATCCCTGTTGGTCCAGGGTCCTGGGGATACTTGCTTCTTTCAGCTATTTTCAGTTTGGAATTCAGATTCATCTCCCCTGCTTTTCCATCCAAAGTGTTGGCTGTAAAGTCAATGATTGAAATGAGTTACAAATAATTTCATTTATGCTGATAAACATTTTCTTAACTGCCTAGTCACATTGATGTTGTAGAAACACAGTGACACTCACGGTGTACATCTTCTGAATGTTATGGATCTCTTTAGAGCCCGTTGACAATCTATGAATAAAATCAATGGTTCATGTTTAAACTCAAGTGCAGCATGTTACTCACAAGAGCAAGCTTTAGTGTCCATGCTGATTTGGTTCGGGCAGTTTCCGTTTATGACACA
Source organism: Suricata suricatta (assembly GCF_006229205.1). Taxonomy (NCBI): domain Eukaryota; kingdom Metazoa; phylum Chordata; class Mammalia; order Carnivora; family Herpestidae; genus Suricata; species Suricata suricatta. The sequence continues at coordinate 81,819,325 of NC_043706.1, forward strand.
GGTAGTGTCATCCCCACCATCGCTCTCAAACCAGATACTTCCTTTTCATGATGCCTCTAGTCACTAGCTCAGTAATCCTGCTCTTGATAATACTCCCCTTCCTCACAACTTCTGGGTGTGTCTCCAGCTGTCCCAGGAGTGGCCCATCATCCAGCATGTTCTAATGCTTTCAGTGCACGTAATAAACATGATGCCTAAAAACGATTAAAGGAAACCGTCCCTAAAACTCTGCTTGTACCTGATTTCAAAGGCCAGCCTACTATTCTATTGAGTACTGAAAAAAGGGGCATGTATATTTAACACTGTAAATTTGCAGTTTATATAGCAGTGCTGAACAAACAAACCTCCCATGTTTTGTGAAGAAATCAAACAAAATCACTGTGTGTTATCCACTGATGGTAAGCCTGTCTTCCTCTCAGTGGATGCCAAAATAGTGCTTTAATAACAGTTAACTTACAAAGTGGTTGCACTGGATGCTCTGGGAAAACAATTTTATGTCTTATTGCTCTCTCTTGGACTAATTATTGATTTCAACAAGTAAGTAAAGAACAGCTTCTCATTTTAATTCCTTCTACCTCTCTTAATTCAGTTTCCTTTCTCCTTTAACTTTATGTATATATTTACCACCAACATCACCCCCTGTGACAATAAACTGCACCATCCCTATCTACTTAGGTTCATGTGGGTTAAAAGAGGGTATGGGTCAGAATATGGATAGTTTAGGCAACTCATCCTCACTGCTAGAAAACTCAAATGTCATGGTTTGTTGAAAGCAGGTCAGTCCTATACCTAATATAACTGATAGCATATCAAACCTGTAAGTATAGATCATCATAGGGATTTCTAGACAACTTAATTCATTTGCTTCAATCCTAAAATATGTTTTTCCTTTTACAAGATCTTAAGTTTTTTTTAGATTTCGATTTGGGCAGTTTCCCTATAAATCCATCCCACTAGCAACAACAACAAAAAACCTCTAAATGTTTAGTTAAGTTTCCCCAAGCCTTTGTAATTGGGAACATAATATATTGAAGTATAACCACTATATCCTATTCTAATGTCAACAGGAACAAGAACTTACTCTTAGAGAAATGGTAAATATAGTCCCTTGTTTGTAACACCCGCTTCACACCAGGACCCAGAAGGTCAGAACATTGCTGCATGTTTGTTTAAATGTGTTCAATTCCAACTGCTGAACCACTTCTTTTCCCAAGTCCACAGTCCAGAATTTCAGGATACAAGGAAGAAAATGCACTGAAAAGCCCCCTTTACCTCTTGCAATGAAAATCTCTCCTGAGATGTTGGGAGCTATCTGAACTCAAGGTAGAGTGAACATTCCTGGTGAGGGTACAGCAAGTTTGCACGGTCTCTTGCCCCCAGCCAGCTCCCAGAATCTACCCTCCTGAAACTTTCATTTCTGCTTGGGCACCAAACCTCAGAGTGCTTTGCTGACTAGTGTCCGCAGCAGCCTGTCCCCCTGCCCTGTCCCTGAGGCATTATTGCATCTGCTCAGGGGAAAGATGAGTAAACTAGATACACCCTAATGCAACATATAATTTTCCCCTAAGCAATTAACTGATAACTGACTATCTTCTGGGCCTGGACACCTTTGTAAAAGTCACTACTGCAATAAAATGTATCAATCATCTTTAGGACTGTGAGAGCAGGCATTATGTCTCCTGAGAATTCTGTTTTTCTGGGAACTTTCTCTTAAAGTTATAAACAGCCTAATGACCCTTACTCCTAAAAAAACTGACCTTTTCTAAACAATGCTGTTTGCCTATTGGTTAAAGGTCGCTTCCTTAAGGCTAGATCTGAGGTTTTGTAAAAAAAATACCTATGACAACATGAGTGCCTGTAGCTAACTTTTTTATGACAATCATTACTACTAGAATTGTAACTTCTGCGGAACCCATGTCCTGGAAAATTGTAAAAATTATCTATGAGAAATCATTTACTGCTCTTTCTGATCCTTGCACCTTTCACCATAAATAAAGCTTGAGAACCAGACAGAGCAGAGATGCCTGCCAGAAGGGCAGAGATGCCTGCATGGTAATCAGGAAGAAACTCGAGGCTCTCTCGCTCTCTCTTGCTGACACCGTCCATCCTTCATGGGAACCCTGGACCTGCTGGAGCTGGACTCTGGCACCGAGCCCAATCAAAAATCTGATTTAGAACAGAAAGTGTGAAACTGAGAATCTGAAGAGGAAAATTAAACTGGTTCCTCAAGTCATCTGGAAGGTAAAGCTATATTGGTGGTTTCACATAATGAAAGTGAAGGTAGGGAAATTGCATGCTGGGTACCAAAGAGGAAAAGTCTATAAGAATTATAGTTCTGTATGCAGGTGGTAACATATGATTGCAAATAGTAACCTTCTTCTATTAGGAAAGAAGCGCCTACCTATATCTAATAGGTACGCTACATACGGAAATCCAGGCTTCAAAATAAAGTGTCAAAGAGATAAAATGCTATAAATTCTACAAGAAGTAGCTGAAGTCGACTAATCGAAGTGGGATGGTAGAGAACCATGGGGCTAGAATCAATATCAATAGAATCAATAATCATAAAATTATGAGGCAAAATAACAAGGATGGATTCTGCCTTGGGAACATGCTATAAATTACAGAGAGGAAAAAAATGAAATTTGAAAGGTAAACTGGAGGTATATGCTTCACTGGTTATGTAAGACAAAAAGAAATTCTTGTAAGGCTGTTTGAAGGGAAGAGACAGATGAAAAATTAGTATGAGCTTTTGAAACAAAATTAGCAAACAATGTAGAATATTGGGTTTTAAAGTGAGTGAGTTTAACCTAAGCCCTATGACTTGTGCAAGTTTTAATATAGTGTGTCTGATACTAATGACAACCTTAAATCTTTGGATTTTTTTAGTATTAGCTGAAGTATGTTTTTACAATGCATGTAGAAAATGACTAACCAATGTTGATGAATAGAACTCTATCTCTTTACCTTAAAGTATGTGTGTGCATTATTATGTTATAGATAATTTAATCTAACTCATGCTGGTTCATAGTGTGTTAATTGGTAAAATGCTGCTTTAATAGTATTCTCTTTTTCAGGGCACCTGGGTGCTCAGTGAGTTAGGGGTCCAACTTCAGCTCAGGTCATGATCTCATCATTTGTGAAATCAAGCCTCTCAAGTCAGGCTCTGTACTGACAGCTCAGAGCCTGGAGCCTGCTTCAGATCCTCTCTCTCTCTCTCTCTCTCTCTCTCTCTCTCTGCCTCTCTCTCTCTCTCTCTCTCTCTCTCTCTTTCTCTCTCCCTGCCCCTGCCCAGCTCATACCCTGTGTCTCTCTGTCTCTTAAAAATAATAAAAGTGAAAAAAAAAGTATTTTCTTGTTCTTGCATCTGAGAAAGGTTATTGACATAAATTTCTTGAACTGAAAGGTTTAAATATCCATAAATAGAATGCTGGGCATTGATCAACCTATGAATGTCACAATGCTAGAAAAGCAGATTAGAAAATTTTTTTCAAAAAATTACAAATCACTTTGAGAAAATAACACTAAACTGCTGCATGGAATTCTAGAATGTTCCAGTTGACCTGACAGTGCTTTCCCTCTAAGCAGGTGTCCACAAGAAGCCAAATTTGAATAAAAAGTTTAGCAACTATAGAACTGGAAAAGGTCAGGCACTGTCTGATTCCAGTGCATAAGGGCTAACCAAGATTGCCTTAACATTCTCTTCAGCTTTACTCAACTTTTAACAGACCTTTTTTTCTGACTATAAGCCCTTTCTTTTTCTTGGAGCACTTACTTTTGAAAAGTGACAACTTTTCCCATTGATTTGTAAATCTTCTACAACCCAGGAATGTCTTTCTCAAGAGCCTGGAAGCCATTCCTTTGAAATAGAATTACCTAGAAAGATAGTGCCTCTGTTTCTCAGCCTACAGGGGAGAATAGAAGCCTAACTTTGATAAATGCCAATTAGCAAGTCAGGTGGCCTAATCACATTGACCAACCTCTCCACAGGATCCTGCAGTAGTTTCCCACTAGCTCACTCAGTGCCTGAAAACAGTTCCACATTTTGTTTCAACAGAGTTGAATTCAATCTCTCCTCAAGCAACAGTCTTGATGTTTTATAGGACTGAGAGTTTGATCTATGCAGCTGCACATTTTGCACATTTTGGGGTTCTCCTGCCCTTGGTTAATGTCTTTAGTCTAATCTGATTTTTTTTTTTTTTTTTTTTTTTTTTTTGCTGCTCACTTCTCCATCAGTACGTCTCAAAGCCGGTTATTTGAATCATGTGAGGAATGCTTAAGAATGTTGATGAGGACTGCACCCAACCATAGAGTCAGATTTAATTGATTCAAGGTGGGGCTGGGTTATTTTATATTGTTTAAAATGGCCTCAGAGTATAGGAACTGACAAGACTGAGAAGTACTTTTCCAGAGGATAAAGTTTTTTTTTCTATCACACAGTACTTCTTTATGGATATAAATAAAATTGATAAGATCCTCATTTTCCAAATTAGAATTGCCTACCATTCCTGCCATTCCTGGGCTATCAGTAATTTACCGTAATTGTAGATCTGGAGCTTCTTAAATTCTTCAATCATATATACTTATTGACAACCTCTAGATGGTTCTACTGTGGAAACAGATGCCATTCATTATGACCAGATTTTACTAGTTAATATCTCAAAAGCAACTTTAATATCTAATATCTAGGCAGAGTAGAAGACCAAATTTACCCTCTTCTTTTTTCTTTATGTTTATTTATTTACTTTGAGAGTGTGTGTGTGTGTGCAGGAGGGGCAGAGAGAGAGGGAAAGAGAGAGAATCCCAAGCAGGCTCTGTGCTGTGAATGCAGAGCCTGATGCAGGGTTTGAACTCACAAACTGTAAGATTATGACCTGAGCCAATATCAAGAGTCAGACATTTAACCCACTGAGCCACCCAGGCTCCCCCAAATTAACCCTCTTCTTTATTTGGCTAAATCTATTTAGCTTTGCAAATCTCATCAAAAGTGTTGTATATTTTACAAAACTGCTTCCTTTACCCTAGTGCTACTCATAGATGGCAGCATTGGCATCATCTGAGAGCTTAGCAGAAGTGAGGACTCAGAGAACACAGCTCTATATACTAAACCAGAATGAGTGTTTAACAGGATACCCAGGGGATTCTTATGCTCATCAACGGTTGGCGTGCACTGCTTGCTCCCTAGTGTAGCTTTTGACCACTCCTTTGTGGTTCCGGAACAAAATGCGTTTCCCCCAAACCCAGCTCTTATCACACGGAAAAGTAACTTCGGCTTACTTGTTTGCCCCCTCTCACTAGAAGGTAAGTCATTTGACAATGCGGGGTATATGTAAGTGCTTTTTGTATTGCTAGTGTCCAGCACAGCATTTGGTTTTTAGTGGGTATACTTAGTCTTCTTAACTACTTTTCCTTAATTCCATTTATTTTTAATTCCATTCTTAGAATTATAGAAATAATATGTTATTGTTTTAGTTGATGTTAGTGATATGGAAAGTGTATAAAATAGAGAAATGAAAAAAATGAGCTTTTAATCCCTCAAAAACAACTTTTTGTTTCAGAAAACAGCACTCCATTTACTTTATGTGTTTATTTATTTATTTTTAAATGTTTTTTTTATTAATTTTTGAGAGACAGAGAGAGACAGCGTGAGCAGGGGAGGGTCAGAGAGAGAGGGAGACACAGAATCCAAAGACAGGTTCCAGGCTCTGAGCTAGCAGTCAGCACAGAGCCCGATGCGGGGCTCGAACCCACGAACCGTGAGATCATGACCTGAGCCAAAGCCGGACATTTAACCAACTGAGCCACCCAGGCGCCTCCGTTTACTTTATATGTTTAAATAGCTGAGTTCATGATATAAAATTTTGAATGCAATTTTTTTCATGCAACATATGATAAACACTTCCATGCTGCTACTTATTTTTCAAAACTATTCTTTTAATATCTATTTAATAATTTCAATGAGCATTTTAGGTTATTTACATATGCCCTCAGCCTTTCTTTCTTGTTTTAACGTCAGCTACCAGTCAACACATGCAGTCCCTCTGCCCCAGCTTTATTTTTTTTTAAAACAATTTTTAATGTTTATTTTTGAGAGAGAGAGAGAGAGAGAGAGAGAGAGAGAGAGAGAGAGAGAGAGAGTGTGAGCAAGGAAAGGGCAGAGAGAGAAGACACAGAATTTGAAGCGGGCTCCAGGCTCTGAGCTGTCAGCATGGAGCCCTACACAGGGCTCAAACTCCCTAACTGCGAAATCATGACCTGAGCCAAAGTTGGCCATTTAACTGACTGAGCCACCCAGGCGCCCCCTCTGCCCCAGCTTTAAAACAGTTAAAAACAGACTAATTGCTGTTTTTGTTTTTCTTACAGTTCTAATTTTTCTGAAACAATTATTTCCTTCTAATGCCTTCCCTGAATAGCTAAATAAATTAAAATCCTACCCACTGTATTGGACTCAAATTGCAAACTCTATAAAACTCGCTCATGAAAATCTCAACGATGTCTCTCCAAACTCCTATCACTTGCTGTTTTTTTCTATTACTATTATGACATTTGTTGCATGTACACTGATGTTGACTTCTAGTTACATTTACCATTTTATCCACAAAAAATTTATGAAGTATGTCCAAATATTATTATACTATTATAAATATTATTTTATATTTGTAATATTTATAGAGACTTGCCCATAGGAGATGCCAAAATTCTTCTGCTTTATCAAAATGTGCTTAACATACAAAATCCCACATATTGAATGTGTTTATTTTGATGAGTTTTGACATATGCATACACCTGTGATATCATCAGCATAGTCAAAGTAATAACATAGCCATCATCTCCAAAAGATCTGCCCTTGTATTTTTTTTTGACTCCAAAAAAACACTAAAAGCACAGACGACAAAGGTGAAAATACACAAATGGGACTACATTAAACTAAAAAACTTCTGCACAGCAAAGGAAACAGTCGATGGAGTGAAAAAAAGAACAGAATGGGAGAAATATTTGCAAACCACATATCTGATAAAGGGTTAATTTGGAAAATATAGAAGGAGCTCTTACAACTCAATAGCAAATAAATAAAAATTCATTAAAAATGGAATCAAGAAGGGGTACCTGGGTGGCTCAGTCAGTTAAGACTTCGACTTCAGCTCAGGTCATGATCTTGTGGTTTGTGGGTTCAAGCCCCTTGTGGGCTCTGTGCTGATAGCTCAGAAGGTGGAGCCTGCTTTGGATTTTGTGCCTCCCTTTCTGGCTGCCCCTCCCTCATGGGTGCACATGCACATTCTCTTTCTCTCTCTCTCTCTCTCAAAAATATACATTAAAAAAAATTTTTAATATAATGAAGGACCTGAACAGACATTTCTCCAAAGAAGGTATTCAAATGGAGAACAGGTATAGGAAAGGTGCTTGATATTGCTAATTATAAGATAAATATAAATCAAAACCCTCTTAAGAGATCACCTCAAACCTGTTAGAATGGGTATTATTAAAAAAAATCACAAGAGAACAAGTGTTGGTGAGGATATAGAGAAAGTATAACACTTGTACACTGTCAGTGAAAATAAAAAATGGTATAGCCTCTATGGAAAATAGTATGGAGTTGCCTCAAAAAATGAAGAATAGTAATACCATATGATCGAGTAATCCTGCTCCTGGGTTCCTCAAAGCTTGTTTTTCATTCAGTTTTTTAATGTGCTCTCTCATTTGTGTTCAGTATTCTTCCTTCAGATATTCACATGTTTTCTGCTATCACTTCTTTCAGCTCTCTGTCAAATGGTGCCTTTATCAACTTACTTCTCCTTGCCATTCCCCTTACCCTTTCTCTCTTTTCATTATCCTTTTTAATTGCTTTGTTGTCACTTATTATAATAACTTGAAATTTTATGATATGTGTTTATTGTTGGTCTTCTCCACTAATATGTAAACACTATCAGAGTAGCTATCTGCTCTGTCTGGCTCACTAACAAGAGCAGTTGGTGGGACATAGCTTATCAATAAATATTTGTGAGTGAATGAAGGAAAGAAAGATATGACAATTCCTATCCATTTTTACCCAAGGTTAGTCTAGTTTTTCCTGGCATTTGGAATAGTAGTTTTACATTAGAATTTGTACATAAATCCCAATCCTCTTTTCAAAACTGAATACATGAAAAGTTTTAGTGAATTCTCCCCCAATTTCATTTGACTAAATAGGCACAAAGCCACCTTGGCAGTGAGAACCAGGGAGAAAGCAAGAAGTTAAATTTGCTTTATAATATCTAAGAACATAAGAGCTATGAAAATAATTTCCCTCTCTCTATCTTACTCTCTCACTTTCCCCATCATCTCCTTTGACTGGGAATATGAGCCATTAATTAAGGCAAAATACAGTGTAGATGCACCATTCCAGTGATTCATCATGGTAAGACCAGGCTTTGATGTTTATGTGTTTTAGAGGTTGGGCATGTTGGAATAGAGCACCTTGGAGTAGGGATAAATGTTAGCTTTCCCAGCCTAGTGGGCTCTTCTAAACAAATTTCTATGCTTTATTAAATGCATAACACTTCCCAGTTTACCATGTCAGAGAATAAAACTTCTGTGCCAAAAACTTCAGAAGATTCTGCTTTATAAAAGAACCATATATTCCTATCAGAATACTTTTTGCAGTTAAAAAAAATGAAGTTAAATTGATTCATGCAAATCTAAAACCATGCCAGAACCCAGAACATCACTTATGTGTCTAACAACATTCCTAGAATACCCCCTGAAAGGAATAACATGGCTAATACCAATTTGTGTCAGCAATTTTAAGCAAGAAAAATGCTCTGTTGGATAGTCAGGTGTTTAGAATAATAAAATTCGTTCAAGTGAGTGGGACACACACACACCCAAACACACAACATAAATTTATTGTGGTCTAAAACACTTATTTTTAGCAACTCTACAGATTACAAATAACTGATCTTGGTAGCTGCGATATGTGCATTATGTCTAATTCCACTTAGAGTAAAAAAGAAAAAATGCTAGAATATTTAAAAGCTTATTCTTGACCGTATTTTCCTAATACTTCGAATAGAAATGTTGAGAACATAACATAGGTAACGGGTAAGGTCATTTCTAAGGCTAAATTGTATTTTTCTGGCAACGTTTATGAGCCGAAACTCAAATAATCCACAGTTTAGTCTCATTTTAAGATTCACTAGTGAAGAATTAATCAAATGCTAACTTCTATACTCAATCACTCTAATTACACAGGTGATTGTAGTCCATTATATGTAAAGACTGAAGTACAAAGGGAAGGATCTTCTGCATTCAATTAATTAACAACTTAAAAATATCCTAGGATTAGTAGCACCTTTGGTATGTCAATAAATCTGATTGTGTCTCAATTTCCTGAATTTGGTTATTGCAACTCTCTCTTTTCACCTTGGGATTCTAAGATTTTAAAAATCTGGTTAAACAATAAATGAGAGATTTTCTGTTTCAGGGAGAGAAAAATGAAGGCATAAGACTAGAAAGGACTAGAAAATCTGATATCCTCGTACATTAAAGTGTAATAATAAATACTGTATTTTCAGGATATAAATTCACATGACCCCCTGCTAAGGGTTATGAGAAAGAATTCTTTTGGCACAATCTGTCTTTGGAACTTCACACCTTAAGATAAACACAGAAATGAAATTAAATATGGAAAAGACATACCAGCTGCAGAATAAAACTTAAATAATTACATAAATAAACAGATACATGATACCCTCAGGTCAGAAAAGAAAAGAAGAAAATTAAGGAAGAGTAGAAAGTTAATAAAATTTCATCATTATTTGACTTTTAAAAATAACTCTTCCATCAGAAATTAGACTTGTTTAGCTGAATAATTAAAAAATGATGGGTGATGAAAAAAAAATCATACCCATGAGAAAAAAAAGAGTACACTTTACTTTATTTGACAAAATTGCATAAATATGTATATGTTCTAGACATAACTGACCAAGTTAATACCTTAAAAATCTAACTCCATGACAAATGGAAATATAAAAATTTGTACAAACCATAACTTTAATTTGAAATGTATTTTTTTAATGTTTGTTTATTTTTGAGAGCGAGAATGAACAAATGGGAGAAGTGCAGAGAGAGCAGGAGAGCACCCCCAGCAGGCTCCATGCTCAGCATGGGGCCCAGTGAGGGGCTTGGTCTCATGAACCATGAGATGATGACCTGAGCTGAAATCAACAGTAAGATGCTTAACTGACCGGGCCACCCAGGTGTCCCTAAAATTTATTCTTTACTCATATATTACAACACAGTTGCCAAATTCTTATTTAAAATAAATTTCTGAGGAAGTTTTATCCTGGCCTCATCACTGAAGTTTCTGAAAGGCAGACTTACAAGCTATTCAAATCTTAACTAATTTGGAGACATAGTTTATGAAACAAAATTTTACAAAAATACACATGATCCTTACAATTTTTGTATATTTCTCTTAGTTATCAAAACATTTTCTTTTACCAGTAGCTCAATGCTCATTATGTATTAGTAATCATGAGTTTGGGTGCCTTTTCAGTGGTGCAATGATTGTTAAACAGAAAAAAAAGTATTACCAGATATTTCCAGGAACCTGTTATCTTTTCTGGTTTTGAATGCGATACTCTTTGTTTTTTTTTTCAGATGGCTGCATGGAATCTAGGCTAAAAGATTTCCAGCAGTATCAAAAACATCTCACACTGAAACAGTGGATTAATCTTAGAAGGTATGTCCCCAGTGAGGTAAGATTCAGTTTATATGTATTTGTTCTGGGGGTAGGAATTAGAAAGCCTCAAAGAGAGCTCTGTCTGGGATTAACTTTTCTATCTTCTTTGTTATTTCATATTTTTTTTCCTGAATTCTATATCCTTGGCTTTAATTACAAATAAGTGATTTTTCTGCTTACTGGCAGTTATATAAATTAAAAGTCTGTTTTGTATGTTATGCCTTTGTTTTTGGTGAAAAGCTATTCAAAAATATGCCATGACTTTTGCTGGAAAGAAGTGTATTTTTGTGCATGGTCATTTATTGAAGAGTGTTCCTTGGTTTATTGACAACCTAAAGCTCTGGCTCACTGAATTATGAAAGTCTTCCCTTTGTTTTCTGTTAGTTTATTTTTGTTCTTGTTTTGTTTTGTTTTTACCCATAACACCCGAGCACTGTCCATTACCTCTGCCAGAGAGCTAACAAAGTTAAAAGAAGGGTTTCCAATCTGCTTCTGGCTTCTAGCTGCAATTTCTGTTCTGTTTCCATGGAAATAAAAATCAGATAAATAAAATAATAAAATAAAAAGTGCTTTTACTCATGAGTTTTTTTAAGCTTGTGATTTCTTTTTAACGTATAATTTTTTCAAGAGATCAAATATTGTTATTTCTTGAAACTATTTTCATGTCAGAAACTATTTTTTTAAAAAGACATATCTATCTTCTGAAAGAAAAGAAAAAACAAAACACTAGCCTTGATGTGACCCAGTCTGTAATCTGTGAGCCTTCTAATATCCAGAACAACCTGGTAGACCAGATAGTGACCCACTGGGTCCCAGGGAGGCTCTGGCCCCAGGGAAAAGACCTTGTCTGCCTTGCTTTGCTTTGGTAGAAAATGAAGTGATGCTTCTGGAACCAATAGAGTTGTTGAGTAGGACAAGGGAAAGGATTAGTGTCCAATTTAAAATGTGTTCAAAGTACAAAGTGGCACCTTAAAGATCACAGCGATAATTTTGGAAGCAGCTTGGTGGGGCTGCTCTTGTTATCCCGTTCCAATAGTACGGTCTGCCTGTCATGTGCTGCTGTTCTTTTATCACATCTAAAGTCCAAAAGATGGATCAAGGCTTAAATTCGTGCACCTCTTTTTTTTTTAACCATTATTACTGAGAATTACTTTTGTTTCCTTCCTGCTATATCAACATCTCTTATTCCTGAATAACTCATGTCTTTGCTACTTCTGGCAAGTAGACAGAGTACTTGAAGACCAATTCTGGATTTCTGTGAACAGGAGTATTGCCTCACTAAGTTTGTGGTTGGAGTCATAATCGGAAATGGGACCATAGCTCTATATGTAAGATGGTGGCTGTAGCTGTTCTTTTGCATTCTCCCCTAATGCAAAAAACAAAAAAAACAAAAAAAAAACAGTTTTTACATTTTTTTATAGAAGACGCAGGACTGTAACATATGTCTCATCATTTACATGGTTATTTGAAGTACCGTCTACCCAAATATATGTTTTGTTGATTTTGAATTTATGACCACCTTCTAGCCACCATGTACGCATATACTTACACAGGCATGCACGCACAAACCCCGCATAGAAACTTCTTTAAAACACAAGAGAACCAGGAGTACATTGTATTACGGGTATCCACTCCTCCCTGGCTACCATGGTGTGATCAACCTTAAAGCAACTTATGCATTTTGAATTGCATTTTGCTCAAGTTCAATTCATGTCTTTTGCAATAGACTGTAATTTTTATATGTTCTGGCACTTAAGATTTCCGGGCACTTAAAGTTCTCAGGACTGAACAGAAGAATACATGAGTGAGAATGCCGTGGCTGAGCATGAGCTGTAACCCTCCTGAACTCAAATTTTAACACTCTCACTTCTTTGCTATTAAAAAATATATACAGACTTGTTATTAAATCTCTCTAGGCCTCAGTCTCCTGGTCTATAAAAAAAGGAATAATAATAGTTCTACTTAATGGGATTGAGGTGAAGATTAAATAAATTAATAAATAAATTTTTAAAAAATAAATAAATTTGGTACATAGTGTGGAAATGTTTCACAATTATACAAATTGAGCAAAAGGGATCATAAAGATGAAAGTAAGTAAAGTAACCATATAAGTATTATCCAACTGCAATTCCTTTAGAGAATATAAAAAGAATACTATAATAATTAAAATATGCAATTAAAAATTATATACTGACAAACATGTTTATATTATTTTGGTGGATCTGTAAAATACTATTAAAATTAATTTCAGAGTATTAATGTATAATGTATATATTAACATAGACTCTAGAATTTATATTTATTTAGAAATAACAAGGACATATGGGTGACTCAGTCGGGTTAAGCATCTGACTCTTGATTTCAGCTCAGGTCATGATTTCACATTTCCAGAAGACCAAACCCCATATCAGGCTCTACACTGTTCCTGCTTGGAATTCTCTTTCTGCCTGTCTCACTTGTGTCTCACACCTGCTAGCTGAGACCATGTGAAAATTCAAAGCAACTCCTCCTATTCAACTCTTAGGTATATTACTTTGTCAAGAAATGAACAGTTTAGGGGCGCCTGGGTGGCTCAGTCAGTTAAGTGTTCCACTTCAGCTCAGGCCATGATCTCATGGTTCGTGAGTTTGTGCCCCACATGGCGCTCTGTGCTAACAGCTCAGAGCCTAGAGCCTTGCTTCAGATTCTGTGTCTCCCTCTCTCCTGCCCCTCCCCTGCTTGCATTCTGTCTCGCTCTCAAAAATAAATATAAATGAGTAGTTTAGGCAAGTACTACAACCATCAAAACATTAGGAGAACGATTTTGACTAGGTCTGTCCCAAGAAAGTCCAGTGGTCACCTAGAAAGGTGACACTGAGAAGCTGTCAGTAGTTCTGTTTGAAATTTGGGGCTTCATTTAGACATATATCATTGAAGAAGTAATAATATACTACTACAAAGTTAAAAATTCTCTCCAACTCCAAGTGAATCTTAAGTTTTTGAGTTGGGATGATGATGGGCAATTCATTCTTGTGGTTCTTCCCCACCTCTGAATGCATTTTAGAATTCCAAAAAGCTTAAACAGGAAAAACAGCTATAAAAACAAGTAGAAAATATTAAAATATATCATTTTTTCCAGAGAAAGAGAATTATAGTAAATTGACAATTACTGATGCAGTAGTGTTTAGATGTTAAATAGAATAATTAATGTAATCCAGGGTGACCGTTGGGACATTTTGACATTATCCTGTTCTCAAGAGTTAGCTGTCAATGTTTCTGAACAACAGTAAACTCTCCCTTGCTGTTCCTGTTTCTCTTTACCTGATTCTCAGTTTTGAGGTAATTTTTGAATATTTCTTTCTCTGTGTCTTTGTCTGCAAAGCTGTCCACAGTTTTCTTAACAGATAAGCTATATATAAACTAGTCTTGTGTAATTTATAATAGAGATTATGAATCTAAAAAAATCTGGTGAAATTTACTATTGCATAAAATTAATGGGAAAAATAACATTAAATTAATGTCAAATTTAGCTAGGTAAGTTGGACTTGAAGAAATGGGATTAAATAGAATAATAGCAAAAAGAAATGTGTCGCTGGCATAATCTCAGAACCAATAGCTGGTACAATTTGATACAAAAGCTGTCTCAGAGTTTGAAATTTCATTAGAAAATTAAAAAATTATGTATTCTGATTTTAAAAAAACTTAGAAAAAATAAAAATAGAAAAATTTGTGAAGTTATTTATCTTCATTGTATTTATCCAGATACTACATTGGCTTGAGGATATTCCAGACACTTATTTTTGAAAACAAGTAAAACAACATTTATATAATGTTGTGATTTTTAGATGCTTATAATCAAAATTTAGTGAGGGGTAAAAAGATTGTGAACAAAACGGCCGACTGAAATAATCTGCATGCTTTGGCAAAACCACGTCGTTTACAGAACCGTCTATGAAAGAAATATCTTAAATACTGCCTTTGTACATGAAACCAATAAAAATACTTTTATATTTATGAAAGAGCATATGTAGAAAATATATGATATGTATGCACATTTTAAATTTTTTTTGTTTTATTTATTTTTGAAAGAGAAAGAGAGAGAGCATGAGCAGGGGAGGGTCAGAGAAGGTGGGAGACGCAGAATCCAAAGACAGGCTCCAGGCTCTGAGCTAGCTGTCAGCACAGAGCCTAACACAGGGCTTGAAAACACAAACCATGAGATTATGACCTGAGCTGAAGTCAGACGCTTAACTGACTGAGCCACCCAGGTGCCCCTACATGTATACTTTGAAACAGAAAAGTAATCATGCAAACAGCAATATATCACACAGTGTAAGAAATAGAGTATTATTAAAAAACAACAAAGAAAAGTAAGAAACAGTACTGTTTTTAAGGCCTGTATACTGACTGACTACATAAATCTTTCCCCCTACTTCATCCAAAATTTTGGTTAAACACGTCTTGCTTTTTATTATCATTTTACTATATCTGACATGTATTAGCATACTGTTTAGGTCTGTGTATTTTTAAACTTTATATAAATAGAATGTATTTATCATCAGTTGCTTTTAGCACCAGACATTATGTGTTTTGAGATTCTTGATTGAAGTAGCTTGTTTTCACTGTGGTATAGCTTTAATTTTTATATGATAATCTACTGATTATTCATGTTTTCTACTGATGATGAATATTTATATCATTTCCATGTTTCCCTCCTTCTCTTATGAATAGCATTGCTATTTCTAATCTTTTATATTCTTAGTTTATTCATTTGAGAGAGAGAGAGAGAGAGAGAGAGAGAGAGAGTCATTAAGCATGATTGGGGCAGGGGCAGAGAGAGAGGAAGAGAGAATCCCAAGGAGGCTCAACACTGTCAGCGCAGAGCCTGATGCAGGGCTCGATCCCACAACCTTGCAATCATGACCTGAGCCAAAATCAAGAGTCAGACGCCTAACTAAGCCACGCAGATGTCCCTGATATTCATAACCTTGTAAGGAGTCTCCAAAAGCATGTGTGCAACAGTGTCCTAGGGTGTGTATATACTAAGCACTGGATCACTGGATTGAGGATTGAACATTTTAAACTCTATTATATAATGTCAAGCCATTTTCAAAGTAATAGATCAGTTGTTCGTGAGAATTTGGTTGCTTCCTATCTAACTGATAAGTAATATTCTCAGACATTCTTACTCTTGCTAATCTGGCTTTAATTCGTGCTTTCATCACTAATGAAATTGAACACATATGCATACTTATTGGCCAGTCCTTATTCTATTAAATTATTTGTCTTCTTCTTACTTTACAGTAGTTCTTTATATATTCTGAATAACAATCCACTATTAAGGTCATTGTCAATGACAATGGCAAATGTTTTTCCAATGTGTGTTCCAAATATGACTTTTCTTTTCAATCCCTTTAGAAAAGAATGGTTCATTAGTTACATTCTTATGTTCAGTGTAATAAAATTTATTCCTTCTTTCCTTTTATACTTTCTACTGTGTGTGTGTCACTTATATCCTTTCCTCTGCCTCCTAATAATCAAATACTTTTAAAGAACATAAAAGCTTTCTGTGTTCTAATTTCACCCTTTTACTTTTACATATTTTATCAATTTATTCAATCAGCACAAATATACCCAATATTGAGAATAGAATGTTTCTTATATATGCTTATGACATGAATATGTCATAACTATCAGGGTTTTCAAGGGAAATTGGTTCTGCTTGCTAACTGTTATCAGAAAAGATTTCTTAAAATCATTTGCTTAAAATGAACCCAAATAATTTTGATTTTCTTTCAAAAAAATTAAATATTTCTTAAGGCCATAATGATAAGTTATACTATTTTCTTGTAGGGCTTTATCAGTTTGTTGTTTACACTAGAATTGATTATTGTATATGTGATAAGTTAGGGAAATTACATATGTATACATTTCCTAGTGGAAAAATATCCATTACTCTTTTATCTAAAATGATAGTTCATAATATATCAGGATACCTATTCTTTTACGCAAAAATAGTATCTTAATAAAGCACTTGAAGAGCTTACTTTCATTTTTTAAGTTTACTTAATATGAGAGAGAAAGAATGAGGGAGGGGCAGGGGGAGAGAGAGAGAGAGAAAGAGAGAAAGAGAGAGAGAAAGAGAGAATCCCAAGCAGTCTCTGCACTACACAGGGCAGAGCCCTACATGGGGCTTGAATCCACAAACCATGATATCATGATCTGAGCCAAAATTTAGAGTCTAGTGCTCAACTAAATGAGCCATCTAGGTGCCCCAAGTTTATATATACATATTTACTATAAATAAAACCTTTTGACCTTTTTTCAAATGAAACTACTCGAATAAACCTCACATAGTACCATATATATTTTTTGTCTTTTTTATTTACATATATTCTGAACATTTTCCCGTATCTCTACCTAATATTCCTAAAGATGATTTAGAAATCTTTCATTATTTTAGTGAATTCATAAGATTTTCCAGTGGAGTGAATGTTTGTGCTTCCTCCATCCTCCAAATTCATATATTGAATTCCTAACCCCCATTGTTGCTGTATTTGGAGATGGGGTTTCCAAGAAGTAATATTAAGTGAGGTTGTAAGGGAGAGCTCTAATCCAATATGGTGATGTATTTATAAGTCACAGAAGCTTATAAGCTCTCTGCCATGTGAGGACACAGTGAGAAGACAACCAAATATAAGGAAGATCAAGCTCTCCTCAGGACCTGGATTGGCTGGCATCTTAACCTTGGACTTCCCAGCCTCTAGGACTGTGGGAAATTAATTTTTGTTGTTTAGGCCTCTACGTCTACAGTATCTGTTATGGCAGTCTGAGCAGACTAATCCACACTGTTTTAGGATTATTTTAAATGTAGTAATGTATCATTATGCTAACAAAGTCAGCATAGCATTAAGATCTGAGTTCCTTCCTTCCTTCTTTCTTTTTTTCTTTCTTTCCTTCTGAGAGGGTCCACATATGCAAGCAGGGTAGTCATAGAAGGAGAGGGAGAGAAAGAATCCCAAGTAGCCTCCATGCTCAGTGTGGAGCCTCATGAAGGACTTGATCTTAGGAACATGAGATAATGACCTGAAAGGAAGTCAAGAGGCGAATGCTCAACTGACTGAGCTACCCAGGTGCCCATGAATTACGTTTTTATGATAAATTCCTAAGAATAGATTTAGTGAGCTACAGAGCCTTTAGAAATATTTTGCTATATTATTTTTCCAAATGATTATATCATTATACCACATGTATCAGCAATACTAGAACATATCAATTGCACATTAAAATCAGCTTATAACCCTGTTTTAATATGATAATGAGATAAATATAATCAAATATACATCAAGATCACTTTTGCATTTAACATGCATATGCTTAATTTTCAGTTGTTCCTTAATTATATAGAGGCTAATTTTGTGACTCTTAGAAAACAAGCTCTTCTTTGATTCATGGAGCTAATTCTGTGTATATACATTCGGGTAATGTTAAGGACATGATAACAATTTCCTTATAAACAAATAATACGCTCTTAACTATACAAACATAAATTCAAAGAAGTAAGTTTATCCCATGATTTAAATGCAATTATCTCAGAAAAAAAGCACTTCAACAAAAAGACTATGTTCTAAAGCACATATACACATGAACAAATACTTCTAGTACCCACATACACCATATGTGTACATATATGCATAAATCAATGCATATGCATAAATATGAGTTAACTTATAAAACAAAAATCTACAAAAAGCAATGGCTTTAGTGTACTATTTTGCAAGAGAAACTTATACTAAATGCCTGCCATACAACCACACAATAACTAAAACTGAAAGCTAGTAGGTTACTTAAACAGACATTTTGTCTCTTTTCATTATTTAAGAAAAGAGACATTTTCTGAAATATGGCTTTTAAGCTTTCAATTTGTAGGTTTTTGAATCAGGCCAGCATGAATCACAAAGAACCAATTACTACAAAGCAGTGGCTTTCCCATTTCTTTAATATTTCCACTAACCTTATTTCTCTGTGAGCAAAATAACTGCTGCTATTTGCTCAGAATTGGCGGCCGCGATCAGATTGGCTGTCAAAGATCCCCGTCTCTTGCACTAATTTCAAGCTCTATTGAACAGTGCTGCTGTGGCAGACCAGTGTGCCATGTTTAATAGCAGCCCTGACTCAACTTGGGGATAATCTTAAGGAAACTTGTGGCTATTGCTAATTAAAGGAAAAATGCTGGGATTTTTTTTTTTTCCTTTTCTCTTCCCCCATCTATCATGTTTTGGTTGGGTTTGATAAGCTATTTTACTGTGGTACAGTTCATTGCTACAAATATTATCAATGACCAGCAGGTATTATTTAAGAAATATATACGTGGAATTTTATTTCACAAATAGAAAAAATAAGCTGACAGAAATCATGCACCACTAAGCTTGTGTAAGAGACAACAAATGTACTTTCCCAAGCTATTTCCATAACCTTCCCTTAGAGACCTCTCTTTCATGTGCCCTTGTATTCTACAGAAAGACAATTCGAGATGCAATCTCACTGCACCTAGAATTCCTTCTTTCCACATGTGTACTCCGCCTATACTATTCTAGGAGCCTGAGTCATATATTTACTTGCTATTTAATCTCTACATCTAATTACGACGAACATCTCAAACTCAATCTGTTTTGGAAATGTTTGGCAGTATATATTAAACCTGAACAAAGGCACACTCTCTGATCCAGAATTCCACAACTTGGTCTACAATCCACAAAAATGTATGCAAATTGACATCAAAAGATACATAGGAATGTTAACAGAATCATTGTTTATTATTGTCCCAACTATAAAAAACCCAAACAGTAGTAGAGTAGATACGTCCGTTGGAGTAAATTATAAAATGGATTACTATACAGAATTGCAAAACAAAGAGCCGCTGATAGGTGTAATAATACCAGGTAATCTTGCAAACATAATCCTGAGTAACAAATGCTAGGGTAAAAATGTGTGTAATTTATATTTTTATCTATCGACACTTCAAAAATAAAAAAATAATCTTTGATGTTAGAATACAAGATATTGTATTTGAGAAGGAATATGGTTTTCTGGGAGAAGTTACAAGTGGCTTTTGGTAGGGCTGACCATGTTCAATGTTCTATCTTGATCTGGGCGCTGGTTACATGCATGGCCAATTGGTAAAAATTGATCAAGCCATACAGTGTGGACTGTCTTCTTCTGACCATCAGTTAGACTCCATAAATTATTTAATAGCGATACCATCACTCTGCAAATGATATACTCCACAGTACCTCAAGAATAACTTTAAAAGTATATCTAATCATAATGTTAGCCTAAATAAAATCCTTCAGTGTTTTTCTGTTGACTTTAGATGGCATAAAAGACCCTCATAATCTAGCTTATGCTAGATTCTGCCTCAACTCTTACCATGTCTTGACCATGTCAAACCAATTTTCTTATTCTATTTTTATTAATTTTTCTTTATTAAAGATTTCTTTCTCACTTTTAATGTTTAAAAACTCAAATATTACTCCAGTGTAGTCCACCTTAACTACAAGAGGTAGTTAAACATTTTCTTTGTTACATTTCTATGTCATTCTCTGTTTACCTCTTTTAAGATTTTTGGAAATGGAATTATTTACCAGTAAATTAAGATTTTTATCTACAGTCTGAAGTGTACATTGAGCAATGCAAACTAAAACAAAATGTCCTATGAAATGTGCCCAAATGATTGCCTGCAAAGGCACAAAACATACTGATAAGCATGTATTCTGAACTATAGCTAGATCTGTCAATACTGGCAACTAAAATATAAATATAAGCTCATGAAATTATTCAACTATATATTACAGTGTAATTAGTCTAAGTTCACTTGTATGCAGTTAGAAGCAAAATAAAAGTACAAAACAGAGTGGCAGAAGAGGCCACCCCAAAATATGTCTCCAAGGAATAAGAATTATTTTGAGAAACAGCAATATAGAAGACCTAAGAAACAGAGTAAAAATTACCCTTTTATAAAGAAAATGTACATATATAAAGAAAGTATTTATAAGGGTATGTCTCTATCTACACCAGAAACAGAAGGATGACTCTAAATCACAAAAGAATCAGTAGAGAAGGCAGTAACTTAGTCCCGATAACATAACTTACCCTTGTTTACCATCCTTTCTCTGGTCACCTCTCCATAATCAGCCTCCCTCACTCAGGCCTTTCTTTAGCCTTTTGTTGCTGATGGTATTCAAGCCTGAATACCAAGCTATCTTGAAGAATTAGTTATTTTCCCTGGGTAGCTCCCATATGGACCTCAGTTAAATGTGTTGATAAATTTCTGGGCTTTTCCCCCCTTAGTCTGTCTTTTGTTAGAAAGTCCCCAGTTGAGGATTTAGTAGGGCATAAGGGAGATAATCTATTTTGCTCCTCCTCTACAAAAGCAAATGAGAAATTTAAAAACTCTTTATTAGAATTAAAGAAAACAGTTAAAATTATTATTTATATTACTTTGTAGTAATTATTGGAACAACTTTTTTTTTTAAATGAGATTCAGCCAAAATTAAGTCTATAAATATAGAGTAAGTTAGGCTGGTATATTAATTTAACTTAGAGTTGTAAAATATATTCAGATATTTAAAATTGTCATAAAGGCAGATCATATTCTTGTTCTGCCACTTGTTTGTATGTGTCTTTGAATATTATTTCACCTCATGTGGAAAAAAATGCATTCTCTATAAAATTGGAAATACATGCCGGTCTTGCAGGACTATTCTGAGATTTTGAGATAAAATATTTAAAATGCATAGTAGTTTACACAATGGAAAAATCTGAAAATGTTAGCTATTATGATTTTAGGTACTGTGAATGAAATTATATACTTGAGTACAAAATTTAATAAAGGTGCTAAATTTGCAACACAGTTAAAATGAATATTTAGCCTCTAATAATTATCATTGTTTGCATAGTGTTTAGTCTTCCTTATTGACAGACTAAGCTCTATCTTTTCTCAATTACTGCATTTTTTGCTTATAGTTTTATGTGTCTTTTGGAAGTTTACCTCAAAGTACGCATGACTGTTTTCTAGTAAGGAAATTGGCCTGTCTTTGTCACTAGTTCCTGGGGGGAAAAAAAAACAAAACTCTGAACCTTCTGAATTTCCTCAGTGGTAGGAGTGTCTTTGATGTTCATGGTGGAACTCTGGGGTCAGCACCTGAGTTTATGCTAATTAGGTGACTTATGGTTGGCTCCAAGATCATTTATATTAATGAGATGACTCATGATGGGGGATAATTCACACCAGAAATACCAATCCTGTGATCAGTGAATTGGAGCTTTAAGCTATGTGAAATCAGCCGGCCCCCTTGGGAGTGGAGGGCTGTTGGAGTTGGAATACAGCCACCCACTGAGATTTACTAAATCATGCCTACATAACAAAATTTGGTGAAACTCTGGTCACCAAAAGTCAGACGAGGTTCTTGGTTGGTGATACACAACTGATGTGAAAGTGATATGTTCTGAGGACATGGAAGCTTCCTGTTTGTTCCCAGAGCTTTCTTTTTGAGTCTCTTTTTGCTGGCTGGTCTTTGCCTCCTTTATAATAAAATCATAGTCATAAGTATAGCACTTACATGAGTTCTGTGAGTCATTCTAGCAAATTTTTGAACTAAAGACATTAGTGGGAAACTGCACATTTGTAACATATTGGTCAGAGCACAGGTGACCTTGGAATCCAGAGCTCATGGCTGGTGTGTGATGTGAGAGTAGTCTTGTGGGGAGCTATGCTATTAACCTGTGAAATCTGACCTAATTCTGAGAAGTTAGAGTCAGAATTCCATTTCAGTGGCAAACCAAAATGTGTCGGTTGGAGTTTACATGAATAAAATAAATGTTTTATGCAATGTGATGAATACAATAGCATATACCTGGTCTAAAGGAAGCATCTGCAAATGACTCTATAGTTTCTATTATAATTGTGAACTCAGTGCCAACATTTCCAATTTTGAAGAGAAAGAGCAATCCTTTATTTTTGTGTGAATTCTCATGGCTATTAAAACATTGTCAAGTAATAAAAAATGTAAGGGTTGGGCCAAAGAAATAAAACATGGCTGTATAAGTTTTCTACAATAAAGTGTATCCTCCATCTGAAAGTTTTGCAAAATAATGAAGTTTGGAATCAGAAGAGAAGGGTTAGAGGAAAGGAAGCAAGTAAGTAGCCAGGGAAGGAGTAAAAACAAAAACAAACAAACAAAAAAACATGAAAGAGGGGCGCTTGGTTGGACCAGATGGTTAGGTGTCAGACTCTTGGTTTCAGCTCAGGTTGTGATCTTATGGTTCATGAATTTGAGCCCCATGTGGGGCTCTGCACTGATTAGAATTCTCTCTCCCTCTTTGTCCCTACTCCACTCATGTTCTCTCTCTCTCAAAATAAATAAACTTAAAAAATTTGTTTAAGGGAAAGAAAGTATATTCACTTGATTGATTCACAATGCCTAGCACTTGGAAAACGGAGAGATTATGTTTTAAAAATATATTCTAGGACTTCTAGTTTTAGCTCCAACATATAGCAGGATATAAATGTAAATATGTCAAGAGCCTAGAAATTATCAACCTGTCCTTATAGCCAGAAAAGACTGAACAGACTGAAAATCAACTACTTTTTCTGAAGGCATATGATGTCTTGGGGAAAACTGTCACCTACAATTCTCAAAAGATAGATGAATACATATTCTCAGTCAAGGTCTGCCTTTCCGGATCAGAAGCTGCTGGAGCCAGGAAATGGTAGCAGTAATTAGATGATAATTTTGGGGAATTACTATAACCTGAGTATGGATTACCATGAGAGTAAGAAACTCCTGGGGCCACAGTCTTATGGGAGTTTACACTTCCACGTGTTTTACTTGCAGGAAGTCCAACAGCTTCACACAATAAATTTCTAAATCTAGCTGTTGAGGAAGAATAATCATTGTGAAATATGCCCAGAACATTTTCTATAAAAGCCTACTTTCCAAGGAAAAAGACTTACTTGAGCCTTATCTCAGCTTGAAGAAGGTCATTCATCCCAGTCCATCCCCTTCTACCCTGTTTTACCTAAGGAGATAAGGGGCTATACCTGGAGCAACATTGTGAAGTTCACAGACCTGGGACACAGGACCACTAAAAGACTGAGATTAAATCATAAGATCACAGAAAGCTTATTCTCCCCCAAATATTACCACTATACCAATAGGGCTGTAGTATAATAAAAATTAGTTAAAACAGAAAGAACAGCAAGACTCAGATTCTATTTAAGGAGGAGACAAAAACAAAGTCAGTAGAGGAGTTGATGTCTCGGGAATTTACAATTACAGAAAATAGTAGACATAGCCCAATTCATAACAACATTAATATGAAGCCTATCACCCAATATGAAATGGCTTTCAATAAAATTTACAAAGCATACCAAAAGGCAAGAGTAAACACTCTAAAAGGGAAAGCATCAGAATCAGATTCACAGATGATAACTAATACTGAAATTAACAGGAAGGAAAATTAAAATAACTATATGTTAAGTGCTGTCATGGAAAGAGGTGGACAACATGCAAGAACAGATGGTTATGATGAGAGATGTAAACTCTAAGAAAGTATCAAAAAGGAATGTTCAATAAAAACACTGTAATAAAAGTGAGGCATTCCTTCAACGGATTCACCAGCTGACCAGCCTTGCTTGCGGAAATAATCAGTGAACTTGAGGATATGCCAACATAATCTTCCCAAATTGAAATACAGAGAAAAAAAATAAAATGCTAAAAATAAAACCCAAGAATTCCTGGAAAATTTCCAAAGGTGCATCAGACACATAATTATAGTACCAATATGACAAAAGCAAATAAAGCTGAATAAATATTTAAAATTAAAATAGCTCCTAATTTTCCAAATTAATAATAGACAACAAACGACAGATCCAGGAGGCTTGGAAAATATCAAATAGATCAAATAAAAATGACAACTAGGTAAAACTTATTCAAAATTCAAAATATTTGAGCCAGAGAAAATCTTGAAAAAGCCTAAGGGGACAATACCATACCTATGGAGGAACAAGGATAAGAATTATATCAGGCATTGATAGAATATAAGTGAGAACAGGGTGAAGTGAAATATTTAAAGAGCTAAAAGAACAAAACACCAACCTAGAATTCTTTATTCATTGAAATTGTCCTTCAGAAGTAAAGCAGAGGTAAAGACCTTCTCAGACAAACAGAAACTGAGGGAACTTATCACCATGAGTCATGCCTACAAGAAAGGTTACCATACAGCATTCAAGGAGAAGAAAATGATATAGGTCAGCAACTAAGATTTACATAAAGAAGAGCATGGAAGAAGAAATATGTGAAGGAAATTATTTTTACTTTTCTTATTTTTTAATGTGCTAAATATCTCTACTTAGCAATAATAATATCTGGACAATTGATATAATTAATAGCCATATCCCAAGGGACAAGAAGGAGGTATTAGGGAAGATGTATTGTAAATGCAGCCTATGTGTAAAATGGTATAGTGTTATTTGAACACTGACTTGAACTAGTTAAAAAAGATACGTTAGAAACTCTAGAACAACCACTAAATTATATACTGTATACTATATAGTATATACTGTAAACTCTGAAATATATACTTTCTTTAAAGTATAACTGATTTGCTCAGAGGAGAAATGTCTGATATATTATGAAATGACCAATTAAAACAAAGGAAGCAAAGAAAGGAAATATAGAATATAAGAAATAGAAACTATTATAAAATGGTAGATATTAATCCAACTGTATAAAATTACTTAAACTATGAATGGTCTAAATATACTAATAAATGACAGACTGTCAAAGTGGATAGCCAAACAAAAGCCAATTATGTTGTATATAAGAAAGTCATTTTAAATATAATGACTGAGATAGGTTAAAAGTAAAAGTAAAGGG
Organism: Suricata suricatta; assembly: GCF_006229205.1. Taxonomy (NCBI): domain Eukaryota; kingdom Metazoa; phylum Chordata; class Mammalia; order Carnivora; family Herpestidae; genus Suricata; species Suricata suricatta. The sequence goes on from NC_043706.1 coordinate 81,844,963, forward strand.
GTGCCTGGGTGGCTCAGTTGATTTAGCCCCCGACTTCGGCTCAGGTGATGATCTCACCATTCATGGGTTCGAGCCCCGCATCGGGCTCTGTGCTGACATCTCAGAGCCTGGAACCTGCTTCAGGTGCTGTGTCTCCCTCTCTCTCTGCCCCTCCCCTCCCCACACACACACACACACACACACACACACACACACACACACACTCTCTCTCTGTCTCTCTCTCAAAAATAAATAAACATTTTTTAAAAGTAAAGGGATAGAAAAAGTATGTCATACTAACATCAAAAGAAATCTGGAGTAGGTATATTCATTTTAGAGAAAGCAGACTTCAGAATAAGAAAAACAGGCATTAAAAAGAATATTATATAATAATAAAAATTCAGTTCTCCAACATTTAACAATCCTATCATGTTTGCATCAAAATTAGAGTGCCAAAACATGTGGGGCAAATACAGATAGCACTGGGAAGAAAAATAGACAGATCCACCACTATGATTAGATACTTCAACACCACTCTTCCAGTAATTGATACTTCAATGAGGCAGAAAATCAATAAAGATGCACTTAACCTGAAAAATATATTCCCTATATTTAATTACTTTTCCACATACTTCCACCATTATTTGTCCCATAACTACATAAATTTAATATGAAAGTTTAGCTAATTGGAGTGAAAGATATTTTAACCATGCAAAAGAGCGATTTTATTCTTGCTTTGATTACCAAGACAGTGCTTTTTAAAAGGGATAAGAGTCCATAGAAGCTGTCTTCATGATAGTGCTAGAGGTTCTATGTCAAAAGTAAAGTGGATTATTGTTAAAAATCTAGAAGTAATCAGTGCTAGACAGTCTCAGTGACATTTAGGTTTACAGACATACACTTAATATTAAAATACCACTATTTAATTTTGTGTAAGAAAAATAATTATAATTTTAAAATGCTAGAATTTCTAGTCATTTTTAGCTCAATGAAACAACTGTTTTTTAAAACAATTTCTGGTTTTTGGAGATTCTTATATAAATTGTTACTATATTGGGCACCTGAGTGGCTCAGTTGGTTAAGCATCTGACTCTTGATCTGAGGGTTATGAGTTCAAATCCTATGCGGAGCCTACTTAAATTATTATATTGCACCATAGTAAGTAATATTAGCTGCCACATTTGGTGATTTTGTGCTTTAACACAACAGAGAAACACAGGTCTTATTCTTATCATATTATTTTATTCATTCATTCATTCATTCATTCATTCATTTAATGTTTATTTTGAGAGAGTGCATGAGTGGGGTAGGGGCAGAGAGAGAATCCCAAGCAGGCTCTGTACTATCAGTACAGAGCCCAATGCAGGGCTTGATCCCACAAACCATGAGATCATGACTTGAGCCAAAATCAAGTCAGAAGCTTAACTGACTGAGTCACCCATGCACCCTATGCTTCTCACTTTTCTTAGCCCTGCTTAGGAACTTTCCTTTCCACTGAAAGAATCCTCTTTAACATTTCTTGAAGGGCGGGATTAATGGTCATGAGCTCCGTTAGTTTTTATTTATCTGGGAAACTCCTTATATCTCCTTCTATTCTAAATGACAGCTTTGCTGAATAGCATATTCTTGATTACAGGTTTTTTTCTTTCAGCACTTTAAATGTATCATGTCACTTTCTTCTAGCCTGCAAAATTTTTGTTAAAAAAAATTAGCAGTCTTAAGTGTTTTCCCTCATTTTTAACTGTTTTCTTTTTTCTTGCTGCTTTTATTTTTTATTAAATTTTTTTAATGTTTATTTATTTATGAGAGAGAGAGAGAGTGAGAGAGCGCATACCAGCAAGCATGAGCTGGGGAGGGGCAGAAAGAGAGGGAGACAAAGAATCTGAAGCAGGCTTCAGGCTCTGAGCTGTCTGCACAGAGCTCCACACAAGACTCAAACTCATGAAGTGAGAGATCATGACCTGAGCCAAAGTCGGACACTTAACCAACTGAGCAACCCAGGTGCCCCCTCTTGCTGCTTTAAAACTCTCTCTTTATTGCTGCATTTTGCCATTTTAAGCACTATGTGTGTTGGTGTAGACATCCTTAGGTTGATTTTGTTAGAGGCTGTCTGTGAATCCAAGATCTAGATTACTGTTTCTTTCTCTGGATTAGGGATATTTTTAGCTACTATTTCTTCAAATAAATGATCTCTTCTCCTCTGTAATTCCTGTGATGCAAATGCAATCCCTATTGTTATGCTTGATAGTATCTCTGAGTTCCCCAAATATATTTTCATTCTTTGTCTTTTTTTCTCTCTTGTTCAGGTTGATTGCTTTCCATTACTCTGTCCTCCAGGTCACTGATCCATTTTCCTTCTTCTTCTGGTCTACTGTTTATTCCATCTAGCATATTTTAAAATTTCAGCTATTGAGTTCTTCTCTCTGATTAGTTATGTTTTATGTGGATTTTTTTTTCTGTTTGTTGAGGGTCTCACTGTGATCCTCCACTCTCTTCTTAAGTCCAGTATCTATGATCGCTACTTTATGTTCATTACTTTATGTACCATTACTTTATGTCAGACGTGTTACTTATCTCTGATTCATATAGCTTTCTTACTGTGATTTTGTTCTGTTCTTTTATTTTGGGGCATATTCCTCTCTTCATTTTGTCTAAGTCCCTGTGTCTATTTCTACTTGTTAGGAAAGTCAGTTACGTCTCTTGCTCTTGTAAATAGTGGCCTTATGAAGATGTGCTATCCTGCCCTGGAGTGCAGTACCCCCTGTTTACTAGAACTGGGTGCTTTGAGGGTATCTCCTATGCATGTCGCATGCACCCTACGGTTGTGGCTGAGTTGCATTTGCCTTCAGTCCAGTAATCTTCAATGGGTCTCTTTGCCTGTGGCAGGCAGGGTTTGGTTTCTGTGTTTTTAGTGAACCTGTCTGGGGTCCCCTTGGACTTGAGTTGGGTCAGACCAGGCATTTGCCAGAACTAGAATTGCCCCAAATCTCAGGATGTTCTCCCTGTATTGTCCCCTGGGAGGTGTAAGTGGTGGTTGGGGCTTGAAGTCAGACCAGATACCTTCCCTTGGACCACTGCTAGAGCTGCAGTGAGACTGATGTGTGTGGTTTTCTCTCCCTCTCCCTGGGGCAAGAGTCACTTTGGAGTGGTGCTGTCCTTTGTGGAGGCTTCTTGCACCCTGCCACACTTGGGTGCTGCTTTCGAGGCACTCCTGCTGAGTCCAGTTGCAGGGGGTGGTGTGTGCCATGTTAGCAGGGTTTGCACAGGTCTGCTTTGGGTGGGGAGATGCAGCTACCCTGGAAAACTCCTGCCACATCCTGAGGCTGGAATAGGCAGGTCTGCAGAAGACTGTGAGGGTGGGGTGCGTTGTTAGGAAGCTAGGTGGATAGTGTTTTCACTGCACTTGTTCCTGTAGGTGTCCCTGTATTCAGGCTGGGGCTGAGGGAGGGAAATGGCATCTGCCAGCTCTTTGTTCTTGGAGAAGTCCCCCTAAGATCCCTGCTCCATGCAATATAGGCTCTGAGGTTATTAAATAACTCTCTTCTATACTCCAGGCATTTTTCATACTGAGACTTCTAAGCTGTATCTCTTTGTCGCTCAGGGGCAGAGACTCAGTTTCCTTCCACCTTCCCAGCTACCTCAGAGCCAAGCCTGCTGATTTTTGAAGTTCCAGATGTTGAGTTCCACTGATTGTAAGAACTTAAGAAGATAAGTCCCTCTAGTTCTCAAAGCCAATCTTGTGGGGATTTGTCTTCCCAGTTCAGGTTCTCCATGGCTGTGGTACCCAGTGTGGGGTCTGCTTCTCTCAGTTCTGCATGTTCACATTGGCTCTCCCTTCCAGGGACAGTGTGACAGGTTGGCTCCATGCCCCCGTGTGCCTCCATCCTTCCTACCATTTTTGATGTTGCCTTTTCTCTATGTTTAACTATGGAGAGTGTTTTGCTCATTTGTGGGTCATTTTCTGGGTTATTTGCCCTGATGTGGGTGTTATCTAGTTATATCTATGAAATGAGGTGAGTTTAGAATCCTCCTGCTTGGCCATCTTTCCTAGAAGTCCCTGTGATGACTTAAACATTTTTTTTAATGTTTTATTTATTTTTGAGGCAGAGAGAGACAGAGCATGAGTGGGCAGGGGCAGAGAGAGAGGGAGACACGAATCAGAAACAGGCTCCAGGCTCTGAGCTGTCAGCACAAGAGCCCGACGTGGGGCTTGAACCCGTGATTGTGAGATTATGACCTGAGCCGAAGTTGGAGACTTAATTGACTGAGCCACCCAGGCGCCCCTGTGATGACTTTTTAGATGCAACACAAAAGGCATCATTCATGAAAGAGAAAATTGATAATCTGGACTTCACTAAAATTGAAAAGCTCTGTTCTTCCAGTGACAGTGTCAAGAGAATAAAATGGCAAGTTACAGACTGAGAGAAAAGATTGGCAAAATATATGTCTGGTGAAGGAATTATGCAAAATATACTAGAAGCCTCTTAAAACTCAATAATAAAATAACAAACAATCCAATTTTAAAAAAATGGCCAAAGACCTTAATAGACACTTCATTGTAGAAAATACAGATATGACAAATAAGCATTTGTAAAAATGCTGCTAGTCATGTGTCTTCAAATAAATGCAAATTAAAACAATGAGATACCTCTTCTATATAACTACTAGAAACGGCCAAAATCTGGGACATTGACAATGCCAAATGCTGGCAAAAATGTGAAGCAACAAGAACCCTCATTCACAAAATGGTACAGCCACTTCGGAAGACAGTTTGGTGGTTTCTTATAAAATTACACATACTCTTATTATACAGTCCAGGAATTGCACTCCTTGGTGTTTTCTCAGATGAGCTGAAGGTTCATATCTACACATAAAACCTGCATGCAAATATTTGTAGCAACTTTATTAATGATTGCCATAACTTGGAAACAACTAAGATGTCCTTTAGTAGTGAATGGATGATAATCTACTACATCCAGAGAATAGAATATTTTTCAGCACTAAAAAGAAATGAAATATCAGTCCTTGAAAAAACATGGATGAAACTCAAATGCGTATTTCTAAATGAGAGAATGCAATCTGAAAAGACTTCATATTGTGTGATTCCAACTATATGATATTCTGGAAAAGGTAAAACCATGAAGACAGTGAAAAGATTGATGGTTACCAGGGATTAGAAAGATAGGATGGATAGGCAGAGCACAGAGGGTGTTTAAGACTGTGAATGTACTCTGTATGATACGATAATGGTGGCTACATGTCATTATATATTTGTCTAAATCCAAAGAATGTACGGCACCAAGAGTAAACCCTAATGTGAACTATGGACTCTGGGTGATAATGATGTGTCAATATAATTTCATCAACTGTAACAAATGTACCACCTTCGTGGGGAATGGTGAAAATGAGGAAGGCTATGAGTGTGTGGGGGCAGGGGTATATGGGAAATCTTTATACCTTTGTCTCAATTTATCTGTGAACCTAAAATTGCCCTAAAAATTCATCTATTAGAGAAAAGGTTTTTCAATCTTATGTTTAAAGTGACACTGCTTAACTTGTGGGTTGATCTAGAAGAATTTGTAATTCAGATTAGTTTAAACCTATTAACAATTCTAGTCACTTATAAATAACCTAAGATTAGATTAAAAGATTGAATACATAATTTAAAGAAATAATTATTTAATCTTCCAAAACTTACCTTTAAAAAAGGCTGCCAAATTTAAATTTTATTACATAAATTTTGTATATTAGTTAATGTTTATAAGGTTTCTGAAAAATGTAGTTAGTAAGCTAAAATCAAAGACAGGAATAACTCTATCACTGTTACTGCTAAAATTGACATGTAAGGCATAGAAAGTGACCATTTTCAAAAGTAGAAGAATCTGTAAATACCAAATTATTTAATTTTTCCTTGGCAAAACTTTTTTAAAAAATTGTTTTTCCTTTCTCTGTATGCAGCTTTACTTTGTAAGCATTTCTTTTAAAAATATTTTTTGACTTGAAAGACTTTTAAGAAGTGATTGATATGTATTGAGTTTGTAATCAAAAGTTAGGATTATGCTATTTTATAAAATTTTAGAAACTTTTTTTATGTCTCTAGCTCATGTTATAGTTTCCTTCTTCTTGAAAACTAAAATCTGTTTTCACAATCTGTTTATCTCTAATTTAAGTACAAGATTTCTTGAAGTTTTTTTTTTTAATTATGACGGCAGTAGAATGAGATGAAAATGTGCCATATCACCACTTACTATAATATCCTGAGGGTATTTGCATATAATTCCCCAAATTATATTTAGATATTGAAATAAAATGTTATTGAAGAAAAAGTGATGCCTTAATGTAATTTTAAATTTGTACTTGGGGCACCTGGTGGCTCAGTTGGTTAAGCCTCCGACTTCGGCTCAGGTCAGATCTCACGTTCGTGGGTTCGAGCCCCGCGTCAGGCTCTGTGCTAACAGCTAGCTCAGAGCCTGGAGCCTGTTTCAGATTCTGTGTCTCCCTCTCTCTCTGACCCTCCCCCTCTCATGCTCTGTCTCTTCTGTATCAAAAATAAATAAAGCAATAAAAAAAATTTAAATTTGTACAAACTCGTAGAATTTTTTTCCACAGGTTAAATGACTGACAAACCTCTTTAAAACACCCAATCTTAAATGAGCTATCCATTATAAAAAATGTGATCATTATTTGAGCACTGCAGCAGGATAATAGATAATAATAAGAGGCCAGAATTAGCTTGCTTCATCATAATTTGTATGCCTTCATGAGAATGGCCAACTTACTAGCAATGACATTTAATATAATTTGCTACATTTGATTATCACATTTATATTTAGTAAATAAATATAGATAGTTTTACTGTTGAACATAAAATTTTTGTACAAATATTTAAGAATTATGTTCATATCTCTACTGAAGTTTGTATTATAGAACTAATGCAAGAAAAAGAAAAAAAGGAAGTTTTATAGAGATTAAAATTGGCATGCCCTTCAACTGTTAGAGTTCATTTTTCCTTTAGTTAAAAAGAATCATTTGAATAAAATACATAAATATTAAAAAGGCAATTATGCTTTGTTACCAGGACGACAGAAATGAAGCACATGATAAAATAATGGGAATAATTTACAGCTCAGTGGGACAATCATAAAGACAATAATCTAATGGAAAAGGCACATTTATTTAAAAAGAAAATAAGATCTCTTATCTAAGCTCATCTTTAATTTCAATATTAGCGCACCAGATGATAGTAAAGAATCCCCACATTTCAAATGTTTCAAAGATGTTTTCAGTGGCTCATGGGTGATTAGGAAGTAACATAACTACTTTAATGCAAAGAGATTTCCCTGAATAAAGTAGCAGTTCCATTCTATTTAGGAAGAAAATGCTTTTGCTTCCCTAGAAACCCTTTGGTACTCTGGAACAAATGGGGGTTCATACAAAATCCTTTAGACCTTCCTTTAGAAGGTCTGACCCAACTGTTAAAATTCCACAGCTATCCTAACAAGGGAGGAGTATGAACACCCAAATATAATAACCTCCCCAATTAGAGCCTCAGAAGGAGGAAAATACTTTCAGCCTACATAAAAGGGTACGTTTAAAATTAGTTTAATCTGCTATCTTTTTTGATGATAGCTGATAAATATTTTGAATAAGAATCTAGTAGTATGGGAAATGTGATTCACTTGTAATTCAAGACCAGATGAGTATAACATAAAACTAACATCAGGAAAAGAATTTCAAAAGCCTGACTGGAACTAATAATGGTTCTCTCGTTACGAATACTTTATCATTTTAGTCAACAATGTAAATCTAAATTACACTCTGGTACTTTTGATAAACTTTGACCACAATTATATGCCAAAGACTGTTATCTTCACATATCTTAAGTAGCCATAGCAGTATAAAGGGAACCCTTGCCTTGGAGAATCCATCCAAATCTGAAAATGTGTTTGATGGTTGGGAGTGGGGTGGATTATGAAAGAGGCCACTCAACATTCTTCTATTCCTGAGATCATTGACTGCATTTTAATTGGAGACTAATGGCCGCTTATTTTAAAGACATTATTAACCCATAAAGGATGAAGTTAGCCAGAGGACAAATGCAGTTAGGGTTCACAAGTATGGACAGACCATGAGGGCTGGAACAAAGGGGAATGTTTATTTGAGTAATGATGCATGTCAGATTGTTTTTTTGGCCTATCCCAGGGTTCCTGTGGAGAAAAAGAGCTGTAATAAAAATAGGTGGAATGAAGGAACTCATCACCATATGCCAGTTTA